>NW_022196900.1:17502939-17556826 GCF_008632895.1 Mastomys coucha | reverse complement strand
TGGCCTCAAACTCAGAAATCCGCCTACCTCTGCCTCCCAAGTGCTAGGATTAAAGGCGTGCGCCACCATTGCCCGGCCCCTTTTTTCTTTCTTGTGACAGTATCTTATCATACATTTGTGCCTGACCTCCAATTTACATAGATCCTCCTTCATCCACCTCTTTAGTGCTGGCCTGCCATTCTTATCTTTTTTACTAATCTTTTTTTTTTTTTTTTAATGTATGGGTGTTTTCTTTGCATGTATATTTGTACACTACAGGCTTTCTTGGCCTGCAGAGGCCAGAAAAGGGTATCAGATCCTTTGGAACTGAAGTTACAAATGATAATGAGTGGCTCTGTAGATACTGGGAATTGAATCTGGATCCTCTGAAAAAGCAGCCACTACTTTTACCCTCTGAGCCATCTTGCCAGCCCCTTCACTTAAAAATTATGTGTGAGTGTGTGTGTGTGTGTGTGTGTGTGTGTGTGTGTGTATGTGTGTATGTGTGCTTTTCACCTTTGTCCTCATGCTGTGTTTGAATGTTCCTCAGGATCTAATTGGCCTTGAGTTTTATTCTCTCTTTAAGCCTTGAAGCCTCCACATTGGTTCCTGGATGGTTCTCTCCGTGCCCTTCTGCTGAGCTTTGAGACTTTCACAGAACTCTCCTGGAGTCCCCAAGCCTTTGCTTGCTCTAAGACTCATTTATTTCCCAGTGACCTTGCTAGTAACTCTTTTTTTCATAGAGTCATTGTTTTATGTTCTTCTGTTTACTGTGCTTAATTTTGTGTCTTGTGTCTCAACAATTGTTCCTGAAGGCACACCTAGTGGACCTACCACCTCTGTGTGTTTACATTTTGATTGTTTGGTGGAGTCCATAGTAAACCTTTTATTGAGAAAATAGTGTTCTCAGTCCCTTTTGGCTTTCTCTGGTGCAGCTGGAATGTGTTGGGAGTGTGGCCAGTGGTATCTCTGTCATGAGCTGGAGTCCTGATCAAGAACTGCTGCTTCTTGCCACAGGTAAGCTTGTCACTGGTGCCTAACTGGCTTTGTAAAACTTGCTCCTAATTCATATATATATATAGACTTGTCAACTTTCAGAAGTCTTGAAACAATGATAGCTGATTGTAATGTTAAGGTAATATATTCTTAACACCTGCCTCTCTCTGTTAGCATACCGAGTGGTTTGTGCAGCTTTGTGATCTTTGGGAATGAGGAGCGGGGTTGGAGAGCTGGGGAATCTGCTGAGTTCAGCAGTCAGTGTGAGCAGAGCTTACCTTAACCTACTCTAAGACCAGGGTTGGTTTTCTTTCTCATTTACTTAGTGAGTAAGTGTGGGAGAGTTGCAGTTGAGTTTTAAGCTCTTAAGCCACACTCATGGGCCTATTTCCATCCTATGAGACACCTTCACACAACCTTTCTAGACCTTGCATGAGTCTCTTGATTCTCCTTGCTCTTAGACTCATTTACTAATTAGGGATCTCTGTAGTAACTCCAAGGCAGTGGGTGTGGATATGGAGATCACAGGGCAACCTGTGATCAGTATCAGTGCACTGTGTAGTTTCAGGGATCAAGCTCGGTTATCAGGCTTGGAGAAAAGTTGAGAAAACACATTCCTCACAGCTCTTCTGTATGCCTGGTTTTCTTTTCCCTTGAGATGCTTTATTTCAAATGAATTCAGTTTATATCTGTAGTAATGTCTTAGAAACTAGCAGTTTTAAAATAGTACAGAAGGGCACTAGGGACTTTTATGTTGAATTTATACAAACAGTAGCTAAGAAGAAGCATCTGGTGATTTGCCTGCTCAGAGCTTGTGTTTCAGAGCATTTTGTGTGCATGTGTCTCTCTACCTGTTCTGCCTGGAACTCCTTGTTCTGGCTCAGTAGCTTCTGGTGCCCTAGACACTTAGAATGACTGATTTGTTACATGAGCAAAAAATTTGTTTCATTTGTTCCCCTAAGCTCAACAGACCCTGATTATGATGACAAGAGACTTTGAAGTAATCAAAGAGCAGCAAATCCACCAGGATGATTTTGGAGAAGGTAAGCATTGCTCTGAAACATTCTGTGACCTGAGGGGTGCTGTGGATAATAGAAACATGATTGGTTATGTTGTTTGCTTTTTCTGTAAGGCACATGTGTAAGTATTAGGGCAGTCTAATCCCACTTGGAGACTTTTCTTGTTTAATTCTGGTCCTCTACCTCTTGGGAATTGTCAGAGAAGCTTAAGACTGAGCCCAGCAGTAGTCACCACTCGTCATGTGTGGTGGCAGAGTGTTCTTGGAGGGCCTATCATACATGAACATGCTCATGCAAGCAAACTAGAAATGGCTTGTGGTGGGCCATAATTCATTGAATTGGAGGTCGCCTGCTTCAGAATTAGTGGCAAGAGGAAGTCTTGGTCCTGGATAGTGTCAGGACCATCTTTCTGTTGCCTTCCGTGGATGAATGTCACATCTGCCTCTGAGCGCAGAAAGTCTGGGCTGGTTCTGGATCATTACCACCATACTTTGTATAAGAGAAGTAGAGTAGTTTAGGAGAGCAGTCTAGAGTGCAGAAAGCCTGTGTTCTGGTTTTAGACACTGTTACTGTGGGCTTCCAGATAAGTCTACACCAGGAACTACATTTGATGAAATAAAGCCCCTTTCACCACCAGAAGAAAGCTTAGCTGGTTGGTTTAAAGCTAAAAATCAGAATTTCATTCCTGGCTATTGTCTTGAGTTAGATGCTTTGTGATTCGTAGACATGTTTTATAAATTCTTCACATTTGGTCAGATTTCTGACTTGTGTCACACTTTCCAAGGTGAGGTCATTTCACCTCCTGCTGGAATGAATGCTACAGGGCATTTGGAGGCCCAGTTTATAACATAATGGCTGATGCTCAGCTTCCTAAGCTGTCAGTGACTATCTTCATGAAGAATGAATGAAAGTGCTTTGATTTCAGTTCCTCTGCTTATTACTTGTCTTCTTGTTCTTGAAAAACTGTAGGCAAGTTTGTCACTGTTGGATGGGGCAGTAAGGAAACGCAATTCCATGGCTCAGAAGGCAGGCCAACGGCCTTTCCGGTGCAATTGGTAAGGCGGGATGATAAGTGTCAGTTCTGCCATATGCTGGAGCACTGCCTGGCTAGTCTATCTCCTCTGTTGTAATAAAGTGGTAGCTGATAGGTGCCCTCAGAAAGGGAGTCACCCACAAGAAACAGTTTTCTTTTTTCCTTATGAACTGCACCCAGTCTCATTTATTGTCCAATAGACTACAGTAACTTTTGCTCATTACCATTTTTCCTAAAGGCCTGGTCTTGACTTAGAAGTTTATAGTTTTCAGAAATGGGTAGGAACCCATTGCTTATTCAGAAGCAGTACTCATAGGAATGGTCTGGTACTAGGCTATGTGTTATGATGCCCTACTAGCACCTCGGTGGGCTGAGTAAAGTTGTTTCACGTTTTCCTGCTTTCTTGGATAGGTTCTCTCACTAATTAAAACATGTTTATTAAGAATTTACATATGCTGCAGTCTGTGTCAGACATAGTCTGCAAGATGAGAATCCCATGATATACTAAAGTACAGATACCACCAGAGTCCTAAGTGGAGAACCAGGAAGTTATAAGACTATGGCTAAGGTGCACTTACAGGAGCAGAAATGACTCAAAGACAGCTGCATTACCAAGGCCCACCCCAGCATGCATGATAGCTCACAAAAATTAGGAAACCAGGAACATAGTGGATAGCCAGCAGGTAGCTTAACAGGTTGGAGAGTGTCCATTCCAAGTGATTCTTCCAGGCAGCCCAACTTGTGTCTGCTTTTCCCAGGCAGCTGGTCTGGTCTCAGAATCTTTGTAGCTTGGCTTATTTGAGAGAGACTCTTGGCTTTTACTGCTTACTCCATCAGGGAGGGGTCCTAGTGAGTCTGATAATTTTCAGGGACTTCCTAAAGCTGTTTTGAGTTTTTCCCTTCCTGCTGAAGGAGTTTCCTACAAAAGGAAATGTTTCACCTTGGAGGAAACAGTTACACAACAACCTTTCACTAGAGGAAGTTTGTGTCGTATACCAAAGGACAGTATCTTAGAAAGATACAATATAGTCTAGCCAGCATAATCTATGGCAGAGCAGAGCTAGCAGGGTTTCGAAATGGAGCAACTACTGGGATGTGAAGTGTGTTCTGGTGCTCACCTTTCTCCTACCCATAGGCTTGGCTGCTTCCTGACTCTGGATTGAGAATCAGGTGGCACTGGAGACCCTTCTTTGGCCAGTGCTGCAGAGGGCAGAAATGCAGTATCTGCGTGCTGCTGCAGCTACTGCTGCTGGCCCTTTCCTTCCAGTGTCTTCACTTGGTGTCCTGTCCTGAAATAGGACTTTACATTTAGACAGACGCTTGTTTCCTTGCCATAGTTTCCTAACCTGTTCCTTAGCTTCTTATATTTAATACCTGTATTTGTATCATCTCTAATGAGCAAAGAAGGAAGGCTGTGTTTATTTTATTTTTAAGTTATTCTTTATTTCTAGGACTAAGAGCCCTTCTAATGGGTTCCTGGAGAGTCTCTGGTGTTGGTTTTCTATATAGCTCCAGCATTATATAAAGGATGAGTATTTGGTGGCCAAGGCTTGTTTGACTTGGGAGTGTTGATTCCCCAGTAATACTCGTATTTCTTTCTTTAGCATGAGTCTGCCTTGCCCTGGGATGACCACAGACCACAAATTACCTGGCGTGGCGATGGGCAATTTTTTGCTGTGAGTGTTGTTTGCCGACAAACAGGTATGGAAGTAAATTACACTTAAAAACTTACCTATATTAAAATCTAGAGAAGCTTTTTTTCCTTTTTTGCCTTGAGTAGACTATACAACCATAGCCTTTAAAGAATTAGAGATGCATCCAGTATCAGGAGTGGGGAAAGATGTGCTGCTTTAGATGTTAATGGCTTCGGAATTAAAAGAGACTGTCTGGTCAAGCCTCACCTACTAAATACAGATTTGATCAGTCAGGCGGTAGTACGTGAGAGTTACCATAGTATTTTAAAGGCTTGTGTCTGTTTATTCTACCTCCTTTGCAGAGGCTCGGAAGATCCGAGTATGGAACAGAGAGTTTGCCTTGCAGTCAACCAGTGAATCTGTGCCAGGACTGGGGCCCTCCCTGGCTTGGAAGTGAGTGAGCATATGGGCCTGGGACTCTTCCTGCTTTCCCTTCTATCCCGTCTTCCCGAATTCAGCGAGATCCTGGATTCTTTATAGATTCTCTTTTCCCAAAACCTGATACTGGTTGCATCTCTAATTCTTTAAAGGTTATGGTTGTACATATGGCTGTTGTGGGAGACAGAAAGGAGTGTGTCTGTTGGGAGTCCTGGTGTTTGACACTCTGTTGGACAAAGGGATTTTTGTAAGACAGGGTAAAAGGTGCTTTCCTCTGGACAGATTCCAACAGCAGTTAGTCTGCTGGCTAAGAAACCTGCAGGCTACATTCTGCATCTGCCTTCTCTTCATTTCTTTGATGCACTGCTTTGTGCATCAAAGCACAACTTGCCTGTCATTTAGCTGCATGTAGGTACAGATAGAATAAATGGCACCTATCCCAGCAGCAGCTGTCCTACGCAGTGAGCCTCTAGGTTGCAAACTTCTTGCTTGCCACCAGTATTACTGGGACTAGGTGTTACCTATGTGTTTGAATTAAGAGGTTGGAGAGAAATAGGAATGAGGCATGTGGACTCAGGATGGTTTCAGGAGGGAAATGTTACCATCGCTTCCCAAGCATGGAACATTTGTGAAGTCATATAACTGAAGAAGAAAAGGATTACTGAGGACATGGTGCTTAAAATATAGGAAAATGTAGTTTGTTTGTTTTTAATAGTTCAGTTGCAGTTGAAATCAGAAAAACTGTAAATGGTGTCTTGGGACTAGTTAGGAAGGAACACCTTTTCCTCTTACATGTTGGGGTGAGCTACTTGCCAGTACTAGTAAACAAATGGTGGGCTTAAAACTTCCTTGGAGGCCGGGCAATGGTGGTGCACGCCTTTAATCCCAGCACTTGGGAAGCAGAGGGAGGTGGATTTCTGAGTTCGAGATCAGCCTGGTCTACAGAGTGAATTCCAGGACAGCCAGGGCTACACAGAGAAACCCTGTCTTGAAAAACCAAAACAAACAAACAAAAACTTCCTTGGAATCAACATCACGGACACAAAACAAGCACCACACTAACCACACCCACCCTCCACACCCACCCACCCCTTACTGGCAAGAAGGGTTTCAATTATTTTTTTTCTCCTGGGAAAAAAATAAAATCTCTTGTCTGAATATCTGGGCCTGCAGGATGGATGTTTTTGACTATTCTTACTCAGGCTTTCCTTTAAGACCCTCAGGCAGTTTGATTGCATCTACTCAAGATAAACCCAACCAGCAAGACATTGTGTTTTTTGAGAAAAATGGACTTCTTCATGGACATTTTACACTTCCTTTCTTAAAGGATGAAGTTAAGGTGGGTGTCGGAATTCTTTGTCATCCAATTAGAGTGCTCTCCTGAGTTGCAGCAGTTTGTGTCTGACAGAGGTTAGCACCAGAAGCCCTTACTGTGTGGAAAGGATAGCTCCTGACTCAGGCTGCTAAGAAAAGTCCCGGACAGGGAATAGAAATGCTGTCCCTGCTGTTGGCTTTGATGACTAGCTTTCCTGGTGTTTGATTACCATTGAAATCCTGGGCAGAGACACAGGAAATCTTTAATTGTGTATAAAATCATTTAGGATAATGTTTCTTGTGTAAAATTTTAAGAGATTTTTTTTATGGAACCATGTTTCTTATTTATATTGTACCTTAAGTACAATATAAATATGAAGTATTAATATAATATGTAAAATTAAGATAACATACTTTATATAATAATATATTACTGTAATAGTCAAATTTCTTGATTTTTCTAAAAATGTTATTTTACTTTGTGTTACATTTATATATAAATCTTTAAGCACAATGCATTTTAAGTTTTTTTTAAAGTACCAATTTTGCAGATTGGTTTAACAACTAGAGATTAGTGACTGAAGCTGGAGATGAGCTCCAGTGTCATAGAGTTATTTAGTTTATGGGTTCAGGGAATTCAGCTGTCCTCAAGAGTGGTGTAGACAAACAACTGAAGGTCAGAGTGACTTTTGTCCCTGCCAGGTAAATGACTTGCTGTGGAATGCTGATTCCTCTGTGCTTGCAGTGTGGCTAGAAGACCTCCCAAAGGAAGACAACTCCACTCTGAAAAGCTATGGTATGACAGCTGTTGAGCTTTGACTCATGCTCCATGTATTGTATGAAAGTAGAAGCTTGTGGGGTTTCCCTTCCCCTTCCTTAGGCCTTTGGTAAAATCAGTGTAGCTGAAGTAGGTGGGTGCTGATGGGGAGGGGGTGCGTTTGAATCTGTGAGGATATCAGCCATGGAATTATTCAGAGTTCTCTAGAGAAGGAGAACCAGTAGAATATAGGTACAGGAGCAGGAGAAGAAGTTGTGGCTGGCTATGTATTTAGGAATTGGCTCATGTGCGTGTCAGGTGGCACATTTGAAATTGCTATGGCAGGCTGGAAGTTCAGGTGGGATTTTGTGTTGTGGTATTGAGACAATTCTTCATCTCCTGAGAACCCTGGCTTTGCTTTGAAAGCTTTCATGCATCATGGGTTATTATTTTATTAAAAGGCTCTCAGAGCAACATCTGGCAGAGCAGAAACACCCGGAAACCACGGTCATCAGTGCAGAAAATGAAGGCTGTAGAAATGAGTGGAGTTAGGTTTCACATGAAGACTCTAAGTATGCACTTAGGATTATGTCTGTTGTCTTTTTCCTCCAGGTAACTAGCACAGGGCCTTAGTCTTACCAAGCAAGCCCTCTGTCATTAAGCCAACCCCCAACCCTGTTTAAGGTTTTAAGGAAAATAGTAAAGTAATGAGGAGGGGGTAACTCTAATAGTGGTGCAATACATAATGTTTCCTTAGACCTGGCTGCTCTCAAACTCAGAGATCGGCCTGTCTCTGCCTCCAGAGTGCTGGGACTAAAGCTATGGGCCACCGTGTCTGGCTGATACATGCTGCATTTTGTTTTGTTTTGATATCGTAATTTAATTACAACATTTCTCTCCCTTGTCTTTCTTACCCCCATTGATACAGACTGCTTCATAACTTGCTTTGACACTATCACAAGCAGGTTTCCATTTCATATATGCATCTATTTCATTTTAGATTGCTATATAATTTTCTTCTGTGCAGGATAATTAACTCTTTCTGTTAGACATTTATATTTCAAGATCAGCAGCAGTAAAGTGAATTTGTTTCCTCATAAATCTTTATGCTTTCCTATTTTCTAAGTGTTTTTTAAATTCATTAATCAGTAGAACTTTTAAATATGAAATGTATTGAATAGTTCATTCATTCATTCATTCATTCATTCATTTTAATTAATTCTTAACCCTGGCTAAACCTTTAATAAAAATAATGAAACACAGGCTTCATCTTAGGATTCATTGTTTTGAGATGGAGAATATATACATATATACATATCTGTGTACATATACATACATACATGTATATATGAATAATACATATTTATTTTGGGTTGTGTTCAGGATTTACCCAGGGCCTTATAAAAATTACAAAACCAAACAGGCCCAAACTTTCCAGTGCAGTCACTCAAAGACCAGTGATTCACATATACAAAGCATTGGCTCTAACAGACACAGGATAACAAGAGTATATATGAGTCCTCACAGTGCCTGCCTTCTTTTGTATGAACCTGCAGTGCAACCTGCTAGCCCATGGCCACACAGACATAATGTAATAACGTCTAGAGGATTAGACGTTATTTCCTATGATCACAATAAATTAAGCCTTAGCGGGGAACTTAAATTCTTTCACAGAGTTCAAATCCTAATTTTTATGTGTTTTCTTTTGATGAAGGCCAGCTTGGGCACAGTTGGTCATTTTATTACATATTTGGATGATTGAGGGTGTATATATTAATCTTGAGGCAGCTGAATTTTGGTTAATACTGGATAGCCTAGGAAAAAACTGCTTGCAAAGCACCTACAATAAAACAGGTTATCTTGCACCCAGCTTACCACAGAGTCCTTGGTGCAGTCATGTGCAGAAGGGCATTGTCCATAGCAGACCACATGTTAGGCCCTGGTCTCAATGGACTCTGTCTCCACGTGCATTGTAGCTGATTTAGTCTGTGTGAGGATCCTTTGTAATGCTCACACTAATGACGCCTATGGATGTCACATGTTTCAGACTGTTCCTCCTGTGTCATGCATAGCTGTACATTTAGTCTGGTTATCTTCTGCCCAACTTTGCATGGAGGAAACATGCTGAAATACTCTTAGCTTTCATAAGCACAAAATTGAAGGTAGATATGAAAATAAATGTGCTTCTGATACATTGATGTGTGACATTTTGTCTTCATAGGAAATTTACATCTTTTGACATTGATTATTATACGTTATTATTTTAAACTAAAGAAGAAAAATTCTTGGAAAAGTACATAGTTGCCAGTGTTCCCCTTTTGCAAATGGTTTGCAGCTCTTGTGCAGTCTCTGATGGCTTTCCCTTCCTTCTCTCCTCACACAGTCCAGCTCTGGACCGTGGGCAACTATCACTGGTACCTCAAGCAAAGCCTGCCCTTCAGCACCACTGGGAAGAACCAGATTGTGGCTCTGCTGTGGGACCCGGTGACGCCGTGCCGACTGCACATTCTCTGTCAGGGCTGGCGGTATCTGTGCTGTGACTGGCACTGGACCACTGACCGGAGCTCTGGAAATAGTGCCAATGACTTGGCAAATGTGGCTGTTATTGATGGAAGTAAGTTGCTGCAAAGTGTGTCCGTGAACATGCAGGTCTTGACCCAGGGCCTGCAGATAGGCTGCTTTAACCAGAACAGTGAATAAATCTTCATTTTGGTTGTTTGGTTTGTTTGACGTCTTTGATGATTGGGAGTGTCATTGTGTAGAATAGGTACTATACTGAAAACTCTAGTTCCACCCCACCCCAACTCCCTGTTGAACTGTATTTATAGCCTTTTACATGAACTTATCTGGCCTTCGAACTTTAAGACTGGTAATTTTCTCCTATTGCAGGAAACAGTGGAGCATAACGTAGCAGTGGGGTCTGTTAGGCTTGTATTGACGGTACATTCCATAGGGTGGCTTTTTTTGTTTAAGCACTATGAAGTACCTCCTTTTTTCAGTATGCTTAGCCAAATCCTAGACATTTACCTCCTGTGAGGATGATTGGTGTTTTTAATTAGGTGTAGGATCAGTGATGGGGAGCTGGATTACAGAATGAAATAGCCATAGACAGGTTGCTGATAGCAGATAGACTCTCTTGGTGCTCAGTGTTCTGTGCCGTGCTCTTAATACTGACTTCTATAATCATGTTCTGTACAGAGAACTTAGTCATACCTTAATTATGAATTTATATTTAGAAAAGTGCTTTTTAAATGTGTATGTTGGGGGTCTTTCTTAGATGGAGTTTTGGAATATATCCTAGTAGTCCTTGTGTAGATCAGGTTTCTTGAACTCATGGCAGCCCTCCTGCCTCAGCCTCCTAATTGCAGCCCTTATGTTTTTGGAGGTTTTGGCTACCCTAGTTTAAGTCTCTCTTCCTTACAGACTTAGGTTTAAAGCTGGAACTTAGACCTCTTGGTCATTTTGCCCTGATCCCTGGTATAGGGGTCACATTAGGCATGTGCACACAGAACTCCTCATGTATGTACTGTTTTTAAGTTTATTAATGAGGAAATACCAGAAGTGATTTTGAAGGGCTACTGCAGGCTGTTTAACACACTTATCATTTAGGTGCCCAGAGATGCTTACTGCCTGCTTTACATTGGCTAATCCTCCTCTTCATTGTGCAGACAGGGTGTTGGTAACAGTCTTCCAGCAGACTGTGGTCCCACCTCCCATGTATACCTATCGGCTGCTGATCCCCCATCCAGTGAATCAAGTCGTGTTCTCTGCAAACCTTGGAAATGATCTTGCTGTCCTTGATGCCAGTAACCAGATTTCTGTCTACAAGTGTGGTAAGTGGAAACATAGTGATCCAGGAGCTCAGTCAGCCCTTGTTCCCGAACAGAAGAAGCAAGTCACAATGTAGTGTCATCTCAGAGCTAGTGTTTCTCAAATTCAAAAGTCTAATTTGATTTTATTGTCATAATATTTAATTGGCCTGCATTTTCCTCTTTCAAAATCCTGTTGGTTCATGCATACATTTCCCTGTGCCTTGGTGATCCTGAAGAGTCCATTACTTACGAATGACATTCAGCTCTTGAGACAGCACAGCATCCTCCTGTTTCTCAGACTTCTCCGCTTTCTCCTTACTTTGCACACAATTGCACACAATCTTAGGACTCTCCTAGGAGTGTTCTGAGACTTTTCCTGATATATAGAGGTGTATATGTGGCAACAAGTGAAAAGTACCTTTATTCCTGTATCCTGGAAAATATGACATTTAGTGTTATTTGTGAGACTCTGTGGTTATATCCTAACAATTGTAACTTTGTTTCAAATACCTGTTGGTATTTCAGTGAGAACAAGCCTCCATAGCTGCTAAGAGAATAACAGAGCTAATTAATTCATAGTAGAGTTCCTACTTTCACATCAGCCTTTCTTAAGCAAACAGCTTGCTTTTCATGGGAATTCTCTGGACAGATCACCAGCTCCTCTTATTTCCGTTCTACATAGTGCGGTGCTGTTGTAGTCCTTCTCAGTGTGTGAAACTGGCTTTCAAATCAGTAATGCTCACATGTTCATTGTTAAGCCACATGGTATGTCATCTGGCAAGTGCTGGTATAGAATAACAAGGTTGGTATGGAATAACGTAGGAAGACTGTGAGTAGGATAGTAGACTGTTGGGGGAAGGTGTCATGGGAAGGCTTTTCTGTGTTTGAGCACAGTCCTGCTGAGAATCCGAGAAGGAGCCAGCATGTGTGGGTAAGAGCATTCCAAGTAGTCGGAAGCAGCTATAGTGATCTCTTGTTGCATTTTGAAAACAGCTAGACAGTAATGACTGTAGGAAGACACATGAGGGGAGGGGTATAGGGATGGCAGAATAGCTCTTTCAGGGTCTTGAAGGCCCTTGCTCTGAGTGAGGTAGTTGTCATTAAAGAATGGAACAGGGTGAAGTGTTCTGTCTATTTTAGAGGATTATAGTATCTGCTGTGTCAGGAAACTAGATTAACAGTGAAAAAGAGTGGTGTATACCCCTGCTTCCCCCAACCTCCCAAGACAGGGTTTCTCATGTAGCCTAGGCTGTTCTGGAATTTTTTTAAAATAATTTTTAATGGTTATTTATTTATATGAGTACACTGTCACTGTCTTCAGACACACCAGAAGAGGGCACTGGATCCCATTATAGATTGTTGTGGGCCCCCATGTTGTTCCTGGGGATTGAACTCAGGACCTCTGGAAGAGCAGTCAGTGCTCCTAACTGCTGAGCTATCTCTCCAGGCCTCTGGAATTCACTGTGTAGATCAGGCTGGCCTCAAATTCGTAGTGATCTGACTGCCTCTCCTCTTAAGTCCTGGTATCAAAATTGTGTACCACCACTGCCCAGAAAAACTGTCTTAGGAATACTGAGAACTGTAGAGGATGTGAGGCTGCAGAAAGATGGCTGGGGACACTGGAGAATATCCATAGTGTGGGGAAGACAGCCCCTCCCTCTGGCCCTGATGAAGAGTTGTTTTTACTAGTGAAAACTGGGTTGACATGGTATTAATGGGAAGCAGGTTTTGATTGAGCCTGAATCAAAGAGATTCAAGAATGAGGTTGAAATGTCATTATAGTTTAGATTGCTTCATTTGTCTTCTAAAATCCACTTGTTATAAGACCCTACATTGGCATTAGGAGAAATAGCTTGCAGTGATAATATTTACATTTTTTGTTTTCTAGGTGATAAGCCAAACGTGGATCCCACAGTGAAACTAGGAGCTGTGGGTGGAAATGGATTTAAAGTTCCTCTTACAACACCTCATCTGGAAAAGAGATACTCGTAGGTTCCTAAATATTTTGAGTCTATGGGAATGGAACTAGGTTTCATTTTGTCCTGGCTTCATCTAGCCTTTATTCTGGGGAGTATGAAGTAGGTACACCAGCTGAGCCTGGATAAGGAGGTGTTGTTTACTGTGTACTGAATATTCCAGTGGCAAGGAAGATAGGGTCATGTCCCATCCTATACTGTCATTCCTACAGCAACCTTGTTATCTAGGGAGACTCCCATGGGAAGATGGATATAAAGACAGTAAGGCACAGGACATTCCCTTACATACATAGGGATATCCATTTGATAGTATGTGAATGACTCAAGTTAGTTTTATCTTGGTATCATCCCAGATTACAGAATTCCTGAGTGTTATAATTTTAGACTCAGGGTTGAAATCAGAGTGTACTCTGTCTTGGAAACAGCAGTGCAAATGACTGGGTATAATTAATGCCGTTGGAGGCGTTTGCAAAAGGACGTGGAAGCCAAATCCTAAGTATTGACTTCAGAACACCACCAAATAAGAGGACAGAATCAGAGGATATGTAACAGTTTGCCCAGGATCCTGGACCTGCTACCTGCAGAACCCAGAGTTTGATTTTATTAAGTTTGGTGTGTTCCTGTTCTTAGTTACTAGGGATGCCTGTTACAATATTAATAGGAATAAGTATAAGTAACAGAATGTAGAAATGGTTTCTTAGATACGTATCTTATATTTAATGACAAGTATATATGCTTTGGTGCTGCATATAGAATGCTAATTAAGGTTGTTTGTTGGTTTGTTTTTGTTGGTTTTGCTTTGGTTTTTGGTTTTTCAGGACAGGGTTTCTCCTCTGTGTAGCTCTGGCTGTCCTGGTATTTGCTTTGTAGACCAAGGTGGCCTCAAACTCACAGAAATCCACCTGCCTCTAGCACTAGGATTAAAGGTGCATACCGTGGCACATGCTTAAGTTTTTAAAGTGTTTATATTCCTTCATTTTATGCTGCATTAGGCATTTTTCAAATTACTGCAATAACTTTCTGAGATTTGTGAATTTAATAAGGAAAAGTCTATTTTGGCTCCGCTTTTTGAGGCTTTAATAACCTATTGGTCCCATTGCTTTGGCACAGGGCTTCAGGATTGTAGCACATGATAGAGTCCTACTTACCACATGCTTGCTGTGGGTAATGAACTAGCTAGGCTCCTCGCCTCTGTGACCTCTGTGAGATTATTCTAGCGATCTCAACCTCCACTTTGTTATCACTCCACTTGTTACAGTGGTACAGAGGTCAGAGACCAAGCCCTGACCTGTGGGTCTTGGGAGGAGTACTCCAGATCCAAATCTACCAGTTTGAAACCACTAGACAGAGATACAATTCAGGTTAAGAGGGAGGCAGTTTAGACAGGGCATCTTCTTCAATTCATGACCTCATGACCCTTTTTATACTAAGTAGGTTTTATGTGACTGTGGGTATGTAGGTAGATAAAATAGTGTACAAATCAAAGATTAACTGATAATTATAAACTTATTTTAAAACAATTTCTTGGGGTTGGTGAGATAACTTAGCTACCAAAGTGTTGGCTTGCAAGCATGAGGACCTGAGTTTGGTTCCCAGAAACTACATAAAAAAATGCCGGACTTGGTGGCATGTGCATTTAATCCTGGTGCTTGGGAGGTAGGAAGCCATGAGGGTCTATTCCAATTGAGGAGCTTGATGCCACTGAGAGACCCTGACTCAAAGGAGGTGAATGGTATTGTTGAGGATGACACCTGAAATTATCCCCTAGCTTGCATGTGAACACACGGGACAGATAGACACATAAAAATAGCAGTCCCAGTTCCTTGGTATACATAGAATCTTACCACTTCTTTTCTTTCTTCCTTCTTTCCTTTCTTTTTCTATCCACTTCCTCCCTCCCTCCATCCTTCCCTTCTTTCCTTCCTTCATTTATTTTTGTTGTTCTGACATGCAGTAATGTGACCCCATGTGATCCTAACTCACGGTTTACACAGTTGTGGGTTAGAATATATTTTCAAAAATCAAGAGGAGGAAAATCCTAGTCCTTCAGAAAGGATAGCCTAAGTACACAAGTCTTCATTTTGATCCTTAGGAAAGAATTGATTGATTGGGAAAATATTGGGAGAAAGCTGGTGAGAACCAGAGCTGGGATGCCTGTGTCGTGAGGACTCTGGCCAAGCTGTGTGCAGTGGAGACAGTGTTGAGGGAGAGTTGGCTGAGCAGGCAGATCATGCTCTGGACCAGCTCCTTAAGTGGCCACTGCTGATTTGCCACTGGACCCCAAGGATAGGATTTTTCTTCATTAGAAGACAAAAAGATGCTCAGATTAGTGTTAGAAGCAAGGAGGCTGTCCCCACCTTATTAGTTGTTTTCATGAGAGGTGCTTAGTCAAGGGCCCAGTCTCCTGAAGCTGACCTTTGCTGGCATCTGGTTTGAATGTTGGTTATTAGTGTCTTGGGAGGGCTCTGTGATTCCTTAGCTTAGGCACACGAGTGGGAGTTTTCTTACATAGTTATATTTAGAAAGATGCTCTTCAAATCTAAAGATCTTAGGGTATGAGAAGGTTGATTTAAAATAATCTCTTCTTCAGTCAGACAAACATTGTTTTGGAGGGTTCTGGTATTTGTTGTTAGCATGTTTTTTTTTCTTTCTTTCTTTTTTTTTTTTTTGTATTTTCGAGACAGGGTTTCTCTGTGTAGCCCTGGCTGTCCTGGAACTCACTCTGTAGACCAGGCTGGCCTCGAACTCAGAAATCCACCTGCCTCTGCCTCCCAAGTGCTGGGATTAAAGGCGTGCGCCACCACCGCCCGGCCATGTTTTTTTTTTTTTCTTTATTCTTGAGATTTTCATGCATGTATCCAATGACATATAATTATATCTATCTCCCATTTCCTTTCTCCAACTCCTGCCTTGTCTTTCCCACCCCAAACTTAATCCTCCTATCCCCTTTTTTGTAAATAACTTACTAAGTCTAGTTAGTGCTGTCCACATATGTAAGAGTATGGAACCATTTACTGGGACGTGGGATTCCTTCCTATTGGAGCATCCTCAAAAGAGAGTAACTCCCTGCTGCAGTCACTGTCAACTGCCAGTGGCTCCACAGTAAGACGAGTGTGGATATCTATACAGGTCCTCACTGCTGCTGTGAACTTAGGATTGCATCAGCCCTGTCTTATCCAGAGGACAGCACTCTACAGCACTCTTCCCACCCGCCAGCTCTGTTCTGTCTCCTTGTCCACTGTCTATAAATAGGGAATTATGGGTGGTGGTTGATACAGATGTTCAGGGCTGGAGCTCAGGTTTGGTTTCTAGAAAAAAAAAGGACTTGTCTATATTCTTCCTTTATAAGGAAAGGTTTTAGAAGTTTCATGATTTAAAGCTTTATTCTCTGCTTAGATGTTCTTTAATATCTGAAACAGGATTCAGTTTGGGAACAAGGAAGAAGATGAAGAAGTAAACGCACTGCAGTTCAGCTTTCTCACCTGGATTGAAGACGATAGTTTCCTGGCTATAAGCCACAGTCACTCCAGCCCGCAGTCCATCATTCACCATTTGACTGTGGCCCATTCTGAGGTGGATGAAGAGCAAGGACAGCTGGATGTCAGGTATTGTGGTTCATCCATGTATTCAGTATGTTAAATTGGAAATGCAGTTATACATTGTATAGAACACAGGGCAAGACTAAGGAGAAGGAGTAGGAGTAACTTCCTTGTTAGACACAGCAAGAGGCCTAGTGTAGTTTTGAGCCTTGTTTAAACAGTAGATCAAACTGTTCAAGTAGTGAAAAGGAGTGTAAATACTGTCTGGTAAGCAAAACAGTGGAAGCTGTGATAAGTACTATAATTGATTCCAATAAGTAATCACTGTGGTCAAGTCTCATGGCCAATATATTAAAGAAAGTTTAGCTACATAATATATTTATTTTAAGTAGTAACATTAAACTTGGCACTCGTCTTCCCTCTGTGTGGCTTCATTTTCTGCTAGAAAGCTTCTTTCTTTTCTGGTTCCCCATTCCCTAGGCCTGAGCTTATTTGAATCATGACTTTATCTGGGTGACATAACAGTGTTATACTGCTGAAGAGCTTTCTTTGTCATGCAGCCCGAGGTGTAGTAGAGGAAGGTTCCGGCAAGCTTCTACAGTGTTGCAAGCTTCCAGTGGAAGACTGACTGCTTAGTCTTATGCTTATGTAAACCTTCACATTCATTTGTAATGCTTATGTTTGTTTATGGATATGCAGTGTGTGTGTACACCATGTACATGTGGTGCTCATGAAAGCCAGAAGAGGGCTTTAGATTTCCTGGAATTGGAGTTAGAGATGTTTTGATCAACCACGTGGGTACTGGGAACTGAACCTAGGTCTTCTGGAGTACCATCCAGTGCTCTAAACCTCTGCATTATCTCTCTAGCACCCCTCAATTTTCTTACTTATATAAATAAGAAACAAAGTTTCACTAAATAGCCCAGGCTAGCATTTAGTTCACTTTGTAGCCCAGGATTCTCTGGAAATTGCGCTCCTCTTGCCTCAGCTTTCTAAGTAGCTGAGCGATTATGGCCCACTGGGCATAGCTGATGCAGTTTATATGTGAAGAATACATAAGGCAAGCAGTAAACTGTAGTACGTTATAATGAGGAGCAGCCCACCCTGTAGGAGAGCTGTTCCCACAGCTAGGCTAGCTTACTGACTCTGGAAGATTACATTAATAATGGGTAACCTCCTCCATCTCTTTCGCTATCTGTGATTCTTCCACTGTGTGTGCAAAGTATGTATGTATTACATTGACATAGGCGGTGTTTCTCCAAAAGGTAGTATTAGCTTTCATTGTAGCAAAAGCAGAGAAATTTCTTCATTTCTTAAAGAAAGGTTATCTCTTATACTTACCTTTCTGCTATTTTTATTTTGGTTTTTGCTTTAGTTCATCTGTGACAGTGGATGGAGTTGTCATTGGTTTATGTTGCTCTTCTAAGACCAAATCATCAGCAGTACAGCTGGCTGATGGCCAGGTGCTCAAGTACCTTTGGGGTGAGTATCAGAATTTTAGGACAGGGGACTTATAAATAAATAATTCTTAAGACTGTATACTTGTGAATATATTGTCAACACGACTTGATTATTGGGGATTTTTTATTTTCAAGTTTTTTAGTTCTTTTTCTCTTCTTCTTCTTCTCCCTCTTCTTCCTCCTCTTCTTCCTTCTCCTCCTCCTTCCTCTTCTTTATTTTTTTTGAAGTCCACTGACTGCATATAAGAAAATTTGCAGTGCTTGTCTTCACAAATCTGAGTTGCTTCACTTCCTTGTTTATTGTTTTTGCTTGCTTGTCATGCCAGTGTTGCAGCCCAGGGCTTCATGCATACTCGGAAAGCACTGTATAATAATTGAGTTGCACCTCAACCCTATGGCTAAGCCTTTTAATTACCCTAGCATGTTATGCCACAGAATAGATTGACAGGTGTAGTCAGCTCCTGTGTATAACATCCTAATGTGTGTAGAGTAATCCAAATCTCACTCGAGGTGTTTTGGTGCATTTTGGTGTTGTTTTTTCTTTTGGTGGGTGTGATGGGGATGTTGCTCATTTTGTTTTTTTCAGTGCCTCACAAGAAAGAGCTTATGAGCTATTTGTAAACTAAAATTTGCCAATCTTACAACAGAATCACCTTCTCTGGCTATGGAACCCTGGAAGAACTCTGAAGGATTTCCTGTTCGATTTGTTCATCCATGCACACAGATGGAAGTAGCCATGATTGGAGGAGAGGTGAATAAACACAGGGCAGGGAAATTCATCTTGGAGAATAGTTAGTGACTGAGGGTACTGGGTAGAAAAGTGTGGGTCTTGTACCTGGACGTGGGTTTCCACTAAATCCTGGGGCAGTAACAGGAAGTTATCTTCTTCTCTTGACCCCTAACTTCTTTGTGTAGAAAAGGGAAAAAAATCAATCTTCCAGAATTCAGGAGAGAATTAAGGGAGATAATACATGTAATTGGCAAATTTCACCCTTCATTTATAGAATTTTTAAAACCTTATGAAATACCTCATGATGAAAGCATGCCATCTGAAGAGTAATATTTGACAGGTTGTCATTCCAAATATTAGAGTTTATATTTGAGTTGAGTTGTAGGATACAGTAGTCAGAAAACAAACCAACTCTGTCTTAGTTACTTTTCAGTTGCTATGGTATGACACCATGACCAAAGAAACTCCAAAAGAAAATAGTTAATTCAGACGCTCACAATTCCAGAAGGTACTAGAATCCATGACTATCATGGTGGGGGTATGGGAGTAGGCTGGCAGGCGTGGTGCTGATAGTAGCAGAGAGCTTATATCCCGAGACAACCACTAAATGGCAGAGAGTACTAACTGGGAATGAACTTGGCTTTGGAAACTGCAAAACCTGCCCCCACTGACACACCTTTTCAAACAAGGCCACACCTCCTAGTCCTTCTGAAATAGTCCCAACAACTGAGAACCTTGGCCATTCAAACCGCCATACCTTTTAATATAGATAGACTCCTCTGCTAGGAGAGTGAAGGTAAGGAACAATGTATGATGGTAGCGAACAGTGCAGTGTTTGGGGATGACTAGAGTATGATAGTTATGATAGCAATTGTTCCAGAAAGCCTCTCTGAGGCAGTGGTGTCTGCTGAGACGTGGAGAGGAAAGCTGTTCCTAGAAAGGAAGAGTGGCCCTGGGAGAAGGTACTAGAAACTCCTGAGTTTAGAAAGATGGGCAGAGTAGGCTTGGGGCAGCACACAGAAGATACTGCAGGCCATAACTCTGGGGATGACTTTGTCCCAACCAGGAGTATATTTAGCAACACTCTTCACTTTGTATAGGTGAACACAAATATTGGGAGTGACAAATAAGCACTGCTTTGTAGTGAGAGTTTTGGTTTCTTTCAAAACTCAGTTATATTATGTGAGTCTGATTTGATTTAATCCCAGGTGTGGGATATAGGGCTGGTTCAGTTTGTCCCCAGCAACCAACTGTGATTGTCTCATGCTTTTGGGGGGGAGTGTTTTTTTTTTCCCCCAGCTGCAGGCTGTTTAATTCTGGGAACTCTGGAAAGGGTATAAATGGGAGAGCCCCCAGCAGGACTGTGGGTGTTGTTGCTCTCTGTTGTTGCTGTTGGTGGTTCCTGCTGTGCGTTTGCTGGATTGTTTTTGCTGGGTTGCTGGATATTCTGACAAAGATTGGACTTGCCCCTAGGCACCCGATGCCCTAATCAGCAGGTTTATACCCATTTTCCCTCTAACCTTTCTCTCCAGTCTGCAGTTGGGTTGGAAGGGATTAGGGTGGAATAAGGGTTGGAACGGTGGTAGATAAATAGAACCCAATAAAGTAGAGCAAAAAAGCATGTCGTCACTACCTTTTCTTTTTAATCTGGTAATTAAAAGAGAACTCCCTTCCCGCCTCCCAAAAGAGATAAATCTATTGATGTTTTTTAATCATCAGAGAGATGTGTTTATCATGTTCAATATGTGACTCTTGCTGCCCAGAGGAGTAGACTGGAGCTGAATGGGCATAGGATGCAAGATCAACAGACTTCTAGGGTGAAGTCAGAGAAGGAAAGGAAATAAGAGAAAATAGAGTGGCTTGCTTGCTTGAATGGTGGTGCACTCAGTGTGTGAGGCCCCAGCCTTGTCTTAGCTGTCTGCATGCAGTCCTCACTACAGAGGCCTAGGCAGTCAGCACGGCAACTATGCAGTAAAGACCATAGGTGTAAGACCTTGTGAGTTGAGCTGCTTATAATTTCAGGTTCATTTCTTTGCAGGAATGTGTCCTTGGTCTGACTGACAGATGTCGCTTTTTTATCAATGACACTGAGGTATGTAGGCTTGGTTTGGGTTTTCTTTCTCACAGTAATGCTTCCGAGTATGATAGCTAACTTCCTATGGGCCTCTTGCCTATTGCAGGTCGCATCAAATATTACGTCATTTGCAGTATGTGATGACTTTCTACTGGTGACAACCCATTCCCACACCTGCCAGGGTTTCTCCCTAAGTGGTGCCTCACTTAAAAGTAAGCACTCCTTTACAAACTGGAGGTATCCCCTTCTCCAGTGTCTTGAATTCTTGATGGTTTTAAATTCTTCACCTACTTTGGCTGTTAACCACAGGGTGCTAGGCTCATTTATTGGCATCCTTCTTTGATAGAGCATTTCTCTGAGATTTGTTTTTTTTAACATTGCATGGGTGTATGTGCACGGGCACATACCTGCCCCTTTGGTGGGCATGTGCCTGTGGGTGCAGGTATCCTTGGGAGCTGGAATTATAGGCAGGTGAGAATCCTCTGGAAGAGCAGTACACTGTTAACCCTTGAGCCACCACCTCTTTAGCCCCCTCAGTATAGAATTTTTCCTAAATCATTCTGTTTCAGTTACCAGATAGTTCACAAAGGAAATTCTAACATAAGTAACACATTCTAAAAAATTCTTCATGAAGTTTTATTATACAGCTCATGTGCTCTAACTTCTTTGAAATGGTTTTTCTCATTGCTCAACTGCCATTGTACTTCTGGATGCCATCTTGTTGCTTGTAGTATTTTAGCAGTGATTTTTTTTTTTTTTTTTATATTACCTCTTGGTGAATTTTATTCTAAAAGGCCAGTTTATTTTCTTTGCTGCTGACTTGGAAACAGGAACTCTTTTTGCCATTAGTGTGACCATAATGTGAAGGTAATGCTAAGAAATAAAAAAGGTTCTTCAGGGTTGGAGAGATGGCTCAGTGGTTAAGAGCACTGACTGCTCTTCCAGAGGTCCTGAGTTCAATTCTCAGCAACCACATGGTGGCTCACAACCATCTGTAATGAGATCTGATGCTCTCTTCTGGTGTGTCTGAAGACAGCGACAGTGTACTCATATTCATGAAATAAATAAATCTTTAAAAAAAAAAAGTAAAGAATAGGTTCTCCAATCCCTGTATTCCCCAATTGCTTAAGAAGCTGTGTGTGTGGATGTGTGTGAGTACTCTGGAAGGGCCAGGGATCTTGAGGTGAGTGGGAGAGCAAAGGAACTTTAACATTAACGGAGTTTCAGATACTGGGCAGCTTCAGTTAATGGAGCATGGTTTCCTGTGGTCATTCTCCAGCCTTAGCCACTGGTCTTTTTAGTGCTACAGGCACATCTGAGTGGCAATCATGAGGCCAGTGGAGAAATTCTGCGGAAAGTGGAAAGGGGTTCCCGGATCGTTACGGTTGTTCCCCAGGACACAAAGCTTATACTGCAGGTGAGCCAACTCTTCAGTCTTTCGGTCCACCCCCAGACAGACTGCTTACAGGCTGCATTTAGGCGCTTTTGGACTTTGCGGCCATTCAGTATAATCCTCCTTTCTTGGCTGTCTGTTGGCTTTATGCAGAGGAGTGTTGATTGACACAGACTCTGACCAATAAGGTTTAAAGGGAAAATTGCTTGAAAGTCAAGATAAATATTGTGCACAAGTGGATTCTGCTAATTGTTCATTTTATACCACTGTGGTGGTTCCAGAAGAGTTAAGTAGAACTGTGATCCTGCTGCGTAGATGATTTCTAGTTGACTAAAGGTGCTTTGTTTTATTTTGAGATGCCGAGGGGAAACTTGGAGGTTGTTCATCATCGGGCCTTGGTCTTGGCTCAGATTCGGAAGTGGCTGGACAAGTAAGTATTTATTCTCTGTGTGACTATAACTGTGTGCATGTAAGGACATACAACTATATATTTTAACAAGAAAATAATGTGTCACCTGTTATTTTTATTCTTTCTATAATTTCAGAGTGAAAGTCAGAACTTGTTTGTTATTTTGGCTGTAATTGGATTATAACCAGTCTGTTGTAATGAAAATATTTCATTACAGGGAGCTTAGTTTTTAATGAAATGTGTTTTTCATCCGTTTTTCCTGTCCTCATAGACTTATGTTTAAAGAAGCCTTTGACTGCATGAGGAAACTGAGAATTAACCTCAATCTGATTCATGATCATAACCCCAAGGTACACTTTGCATCTGACCGGTCCTCTAACTTCTTTCTAGCATGAATGTCATCTAAACTGAAATGTTTGTATACTTTCTTTGATAGGTGTTTCTTGAAAATGTGGAAACCTTCATAAAACAGATCAATTCTGTAAATCATATAAATTTGTTTTTCACAGAACTAAAGTAAGTATTTTGATAACTCATGATTATCATATTTTAAGTATCGTCTCTTGATAAAGAAATAGGTAAAGAACAAACATCTCTTTGAATAAAATCATTGTAGCACTGAGGGCCCAGGAGGGCTTTTGCTCTAGTTCTTTTACAACATCAGGTTTTTGTTTTTGTTTTTGTTTTGTTTTATTTTTCTTTTTCATGTCAAGGTTTCTCTGTGTAGCCCTGGCTGGCCTAGAATTCACTCTGTAGACCAGGCTGGCCTCGAACTTAGACATTGCCCTGCCTCTGCCTCCCAAGTGCTAGGATTAAACGTTTGCCCCACTACGCCCAGCTATAGCATCAGTCTTAAAATTGAGTTTTAAAGCTCTGATCCTGAATTGTTATTTGACTTGCTTTTAGATTTGCCTGTAAAACTGTTCTCATGAGATTGGAATCAAATATGGTCTTTTCTCTGATGATTTTTCTTCAACTTTTTAAAGATAGGAAAACATTGATTGTTAGGAACTTCTAGTGACACCCAGGTTCTGTAGTTCCTGTTGTCCTGTTTGTGCTTTTATTGCTAACCATGACCCATCCTCTTCCTGTTTTAGACAGATGTTAAAGCTGGAGACAACAGGCCTTTAGCTCTAGAAGGTCCCCTTGTATAGCATTGGCTAGAGCACTCTCTTAGTATTGGGGTAGTTAACTGCTGCAGAATGTCTAGTACTCCATCCAGTGAGTTTTAGCACCTAATTACACATCATATAATCCAAACCCTATCATGTTACACAGTGAGAGTTCCCTCACATCCATTCTCTGTTAGTGCTTGGGCGGCTACTATTCAGTGTACCAGCACAGGGCAGCCTCTTATTCTGCATCACCACATAACTCAACCAGGATGTATTTATTGTGGTGTGAATATGGCTGCTTTTACTTGTCATGTATACTGCTGTGCAAATACACTATCCTTTCTTCATTTTTTGATTGCTTGGACACCTTGGTTGTATGTACACTGCTTTAGGCTAATGTGAGCAAAATTATGAGCATTATTCAGTAATCCTTTGGTGGATATGTTTGATCCTTCACTACTTGACAGGTCCCTTTTATTTATTGTCTCACAAACCTGCCTGATATATAGTAGTAGTTGGATCCCCACACTGTTTGGTAAAGTGACCTGTTCATATCTTTTGGTTCTTAGGGAAGAAGATGTCACAAAGACCATGTACCCTCCCCCGGTTGCCAAGAGTGTCCAGGTGTCCACACATCCTGATGGGAAGAAAATTGACCTCATCTGTGACGCTATGAGAGCAGCCATGGAGACCATCAATCCTCGAAAGTGGGTCCTGTGTGTTGTTGGCATACACATCCCAGGATGTGGAGATGTCTGTCCTGTTTATTAGTCTTGTCATTCTGGGTTTCACTTACTACTTCAGGTTCTGCCTGTCAATACTCACATCTCATGTGAAGAAAACTACTCCGGAGTTGGAAATTGTGCTGCAGAAGGTACACGAGCTTCAAGGTAGGGACCTGCACAAGACACTTGCTTGACTCAGCCTTCATTGCTGGCAGATGACCATTAATATGTCATTGCCACTTCATGGAATAAACATAGCTCTCTTTGCTCACCATTTTCAAATGTGAAGATTTTGAATGCTAAGCATTTATGAATGAATCAAAAGCCTATGTTCATCTTGTATCCTAGTCTGTCAGAAAATCTTACTACTTAGTTTCTGGGTCTGTAGTTTCCTTCAAGTGACTCTGTTCTGATGTTTTCTTTTCTTCTTTATTTCTTCCTTACCCCACCCCCACCCCCGCCTTGGTTTTGACTTTGGTGAAGTCTCCTGTAGCCCACTGTGGCCCGAGCTTCTGATCCTCCATTTGAGTGCTAGCATTCTAGGAACATACTACCACAGCTGCTTTTATATGGCTGTGGGAATCAGTTGTACAGCTTCGTGTGTACTAGACAAACAGTTGACTGTCTGAGCCCTGCCCCCCCCAACCCCATTCTTTCTTAAACACCAACAGGAAATATTCCCTTTGACCCTGAGAGTGTGAGTGCAGAGGAGGCTTTGAAGTACCTGCTGCTCCTGGTGGATGTTAATGAATTATTTAATCATTCTCTTGGGACCTATGACTTTAACTTAGTCCTCATGGTAGCTGAGAAGTCACAAAAGGTATGTGGAGTTGAGACTCTTTTATACCATTTTGAAATTTTTTTGTGGGACCCTGCTCTTTCTAGTGGTACTTTATCTAATTCTACAAGTGGATGCAGATCTGAGTCTCCAGGGCTGGTATTGCTAATTCCCATTGTCTATATAGTTCTATGTGTATCCCCTTTTTTTGAGACAGTATCTCTTGCTGACCTGGAATTCACTAAGTAGACTAGGTTGGCCTCAGGGATCTGACTATCAATTTCCCAATGCCAGAGTAACAGGCCCATGCCACCATGCCTGGCTTTTGATGTGGGTTCTGATGGTTCTTGTGCTTACAGTAAGCTCCGTCCCTGGGCCAGAAAGCTGCTCTTTAGGAAGAAGAATCAGCTTGCTAGGCATGGTACAGAGCAGGAGGTGGTAGGGCCTCGTAGGCTTGGACCCAGCTCAGGACATTTTTACCTTTGTTTTGATGAGTGCTCTACATTACTGGCATGTAAACCGTGTCATCAAGGACACTGAGAGTTAGGCTTGGTGCTCTTAAGGGGAGACTGAGGTTCACTGCTGACTGTCACTTAGACTATAGGTTGTTGTTTTCCTTGTCAGCCTGTATGCAAGGAGCTGAGGCTGTTGTGAAATGTAGAGATTAGACATTATTCCAGGTTTAATTAAGCTCATAACACCCAAATATGAGCTCTTTTTCCCAAAACATTGATTTGATGTATTGTGATATATAGTTGATGTATAATACACATTTAAAATTATGCTGTTCTATGCTTATTATCTTAATTATAATTTATATTATGTAAATATTACAAGTAATAACTTTTTTCCTAGGATCCTAAGGAATATCTTCCATTTCTTAATACACTTAAGAAAATGGAAACTAATTACCAGCGGTTCACCATAGACAAGTACTTGAAACGATATGAAAAGGCCATTGGACACCTCAGCAAATGTGGTAAGGTGTTTTTTTGTTGTTGTTGTTATTTAATTTGGGGTTTTGTTTTGTTTTGTTGTTTTTTGTTTTTTTCGAGACAGTGTGTGTGTGTGTGTGTGTGTGTGTATGTGTTTGTTTGGCATTGACTTGTCCTGAGAGATGCGCCTGCCTCTGCCTCTTGAGTGCTGGGATTAAAGGCTTGTGCCATCACCTGGCTTGTGGTAAATTTTTATTACTGCTTCAAGTCTTTGAACCTAGACTGTAAGATAAGATATAAAAAGTTCTATATTAATGTTACTTAGGAAACATAGGTGTAAATAAAAGCTATTATACTTTCAAAATCTGATTTTTTTTCAGGACCTGAATATTTCACAGAATGCTTAAATTTGGTAAAAGATAAAAACTTGTATAAAGAAGCTCTGAAGTTATATCGACCAGACTCACAACAGTACCAGGTATGTAGTGCGTTAAATGAGGCCCCCGAGTTTGCTTTGGACATTAGTTGGGAAGTGAGGACAAACACTGTCCTTTGGCTTCTAGGGTTGTCCTATGTACAACCCATCAGCCTCATCTTAAGCTTGTTAGGAGAAAATTAGCCAGGGCAGCAGTGTTCCAGGAGTTTCAGAGGTTGGTTACTTTATCTCATCCTCCTTGTGGCCTGATAGGGTGCTGTTCCCAGGTTACAAATGAGGCCACAACTTGCATAAATGTCCAGAGCTGCATAGTGGCTTGTCTGGGGTGCTGAGCCCAGTCTCTGTGACCACCATGGCCATCCATTCATCATTCTTCTGCATGCCACCCTCGTTACCCTTCTCATTTGTCTGCAAATCACACACACATCCTTCTAGTTTGCTTCCTAGTGCTGTGATAAAACACTGGCCAAAAGCAGCCTGAGGAGGAAGGGGAGGAACTTGGAAGCAGGAAGTGAAGCAGGAACTGTAGAGACATGCTGCTTACTAGTTTGCTCTGTGGCTCATCTTCAGCTCCTGCCTTACGTAGCCCATGCTGACATACCCAGTGCTGACCCAGTGATTCCTTCTCCAGCTCTTAGCAATCCAGAATATGCCACCCTGACAGCCTCAGGGCATGCTGATGAAGGCAGTTCCTCCATTGGGGTTTTCTCTTCCAGGTGCTTTGACAAGCAAGGGTGGCTATCAGACATGTCTCTCTGTGTTCTAGTCTCTGCCAGTTGCTTATTATTATTACTATAATTATCATTATTCTTATTTATGTATATGTGCCTGCTTTTCTGTTTTTGCTCTGGGTTCATGCAGATGCCCCAGAGTTCAGAAAAGAGTGTTTACTCCCCTGACACTTGCCTGATATGGTGTTAAGAGCTGAACCTGGGTTCTCTGCAAGAGCATCAAGTGCTCTTAACCTTTGAGACATCTCTCCAACCCCCCTTGCTAGCTTCTTTAGCACCACTTTCTGGCATTTTCCATATTCCCAGTCAACTATAGATTGTTCCCCAGATGTGTTGAATAGACCTGTCAGCTCTCTATTGTTTTCCTTCTTGAGTCCACCTGTCCATGGACATTACCAGTCTCCCATGAAAGCCATTCTTAGATTAGGGGCCAGATAAATTGCTAACTTGCTACTTTGTCTCTGCCAGGCTGTGTCTTCCAGAAGGACAGGGACTGTGTTGTATTCCTGTATTTGTGCTTCACCCCAAGCTGCCTCAGAGCTCTGATTTTCTCTCCTTCCCTCAGCCCCTCATCATTACTCCTAAAACCTACTGTGTACATTCTTGTCACATAACCCTTGTGCCGTATTTGCTCTCTCCTGACTCTTCACATAGCTTAATTTTCTTGTAGCCTTCAGAGGTGGCAAACTTATCATTCTCCATCATTTGTCTTCCTCTGCCATTTATTATAGACCATGCTGTGTTAGCCATGTAGTCAAAGGTTTAATGCACTAGCTTTTTAATTGTGTGTGTGTGTTGTGGGGCAGGGTACTCCTCCCACCTAGAGTACTGCATATGTAGGTATTCAGTATATGTTGAGTGAGTAAATACTATGTCTTCAGAAAGAGTGTGAGTAGAAAAAAGAAGAGGCTCAAGAATGGAAACTAAAGTTGTCTACACTGGAAATATAAAGAAACTGTTAACACACATTTCTCTATCGAATCTCCGTATCTTGTCACAGGCGGTCAGCATTGCTTATGGCGAGCACCTGATGCAGGAGCACCTGTACGAGCCAGCAGGGCTTGTGTTTGCCCGCTCTGGGGCCCAGGAGAAGGCACTTGAAGCATTTTTAGCTTGTGGCAGCTGGCAGCAAGCCCTCTGTGTGGCTGCCCAGCTTCAAATGGCCAAAGACAAAATCGCTGGCCTTGCTAGAACTCTGGCAGGTAAGCAGGACCATTTTCTGTTCATTCTTCAAAAGGTTTGTGTTTGTTGCTTTGTTTGGTAATTTTGTAAATACATTTAGGGCAACATTCCTGAGACAGACTCACATAGCTCTTTAAACAGCAAGAGTTCCACTGCTACAAGCACCTCCATATGCACTGGCATATTAAAGAAAGTAGTTTATTTCTCTGACCTGGGTGTGCTGGGTATATGTGGCTTTGCAGGCCCTTAAAATGAGATTGTGGTTGCAAATGTCCTTGAAGTTACACTGTCTTGTCTAGTCCACCTTATTTATTAATCCTTTGATATTATGGCCACATCTAACAGTGTAGCTGTGTTGGCCCTTCAAGAGGTAAAGATGGAGTTTTGGATGGAGCTATTCTGGTGTGGCCTTTATATGGTTGAAAACTATAGTAGCAATTGCCGGGACCACAGGTACAAACAGAAAGCAGAGGCTGCTGAGTGGCTCAGGGCTGAGGGATTTCCTGAAGTGGAGGCTAGGCTGCTTCTGACCTCTGAGAGTGATGTTACAGGGTTGGTAATGACCAATGAGGTACTGTCTCTGACACAGGTGGCAGGTAGGAGGTGCTTAGTGAATACGATGTCTTGTAACCTTTGAGAAGAATGGTGCTCAGAACTGGGCTGAATTTCCCGTGTTCATATAAAGACCATAATGGACTGTCCCAAGTATGTGCAGCAAGTCACTCACTTGAGCCTGGCCTTACTGGGTTTTGACCCCGTCAGGGAAGCCTGTGGGCTGTGCCAACATGCATTTGTTTTGTTACTCACCATGGATATCTTGTAAAAATCCATCCCAAGGCAGGAAGGGATTAGGGCCTGAAACACAGTTCTATTCTCAGAGGTCAGAGGTGCTAGTGATTGTCAAATCCTGTGATTAATTTAGATTCCTTTACTGTGCAGGCTAGCACACCTCTGTAATCCTGGGGGGCCACAGCTGAACATTTTGTGTTTCAGGCTGGCCACATAGAGTATGTAGTCAGACTGTGGATAGGAGGGTGTGCTTCATGTTCTGTAATACACACCCATGTCCTCCCAGGGACTCGGTCTGGGGCAGGGTAGGGACACAAATGGAAGCCACTTTCCTTTTGCTGCCAAGTCCTTGTTGCTGTCTTTTCAGGAAAGCTGGTGGAGCAGAGGAAACACAGTGAGGCAGCAACAGTTCTGGAACAGTACGCCCAGGTGAGCCCCTCCCCTCACACCACGTCAACAAGAGACTTTCCTGTACCTGCCGATGGTGAACACTGAAGGAATCGTGCTAATGGTTAACTCTTGAGGCAGAATTGATTCTAAAGGATCCATTTGCTGACTTGCCTTGAAAATCTCAGTCTGATGTGTCTCTCAGTATAGACTGCTTACCCTGCATCCAAATCCAAAAAGCCTCAAAATCTGCAGTGTTTGAGAACTGATGGGGATGCCACAGACAGGAAATCCTGTGCCTGTCCATGGGGCAAGTTGTATTGAAAGTGTAGGATCATTTGGATATAGGATGTACATAGGAAATACAAATGAGTTTCTTGCTTAAACTTCCCTTCTGTTCCCCCAGATAATGCATTGTATATGTACAAGTGTTCTAAAATCTGAAAAGAAAAACCCCAAGTACTTGAGGTCCTAAGTTCATATACATTGTCTGCTGTAGTGTGTGCTAGTGACCTGACTCAGTCGAAAGCGCACTCAGCTTCCTGTGTTCACTTTGGCAAAGAAGTAGTGAGCCAGGGCCTTAGGTTCCAAACTAGGACAAGTGGCTGAGGTGCCAGGTTCTCCCTACATCCCTCAGTCCCTACCTGTTACAGGGTCTTCCTGGCTGGCAAACCCTGCCCCCCTGCCCTAAATCCCAGGGCTCTGGGCTGCTCTTCCCTATATAATCCAACCATTTTGGTTACCTACTCTCTTTGTATATTGGATTTCAGCCCCAAATGAATGAAAAAAAGAAAGGAAAGGCCATGACTGCTCCTAGGTATGATGGAGGAAACGGTTTAATGGAGATGTGTGGGAGAGCATAGCCAAAGGAAGGAACACTTGGGACAGGCCAGAGTGAACCTGATCAGGAGATGAGTTGTGCCATGTGAGGAAAGTAGGGAGGGCTAGGGGAGAGGGGAGCCAGGTGCAATGGCTAGATGCCTAATGGTGCAAAGAGAACCTGTAATAAAAGTGGTTGGATTACATAGGGAAGAGCAGCCCAGAGCCCTGGGCTGAAGAGTTTAGGGTAGGAGGCAGAGTATGGCAGCCAGGAGGGACCTTGTAACAGGTAAAGACAGGGATTGTAGGGAGAACCTGGCATACAGGTCTGCTTTTGATGTTAAGTAGGCATCTCTGCCATTTGTACCAGCTTGAAACCGAACAGTTAGAAGATAGTCCATTAAGCAGTGGACACTGTCTTGCCTTTTATTACCCTTCTGTGTATTAAAAATGTTTCTTTTTAACCAAGGCAGATTGGAGGTTTCCAGTGTTTTGGTGGATTGTATGTGAAATTTTGGTAGAATTACAAAATTCTACCAAATGTATTATGAAAGTTTTAAGGCTGCACTGACACCAGGCCGCTGGGACACAGGCACACAGTGGGTAGACACCAAGGATTGCTGCTGTGCTCCATTTTGGCTTTTTGTTTTGTCTTGCCTTTTTTGTTTGTTGTTTTGTTTTTGGTGGTGGTGGTGGTGGTGGTGGTGGTGGTGGTGGTGTTTTTGAGATAGTTTCCCTGTGCAGCCTTGGCTATCCTAGAACTCACTCTGTAGAACAGGTTGGCCTTTAACTCACAGAGATCCACCTGCTTCTGCCTCCTTAGTGCTGGGATTAAAGGTGTTGTACCTCCATCACCAGCTCAGTTTTGGCCTTTTGAATGAGAAAGCTCTTCTTGTTTTGTTTGTTTTTACATGTGTATGCATGCAAATGCACATGTGTGCAGTTATTTGGCAATCAGGGGACAGCATTCAGGGTGTTCTCTCTTTCTGCTGTGGGTTCCGAGGAATGGGGGTGGGGTGGGGGATAAAATAAGGTGGTCAGGCTTATGAGGGAAGTAGCATTTATTCATTCATTTATTTAGTCTTCTTGAAACAGGATCTCAGAATAGCTTATACTGGTCTTGAGTTCCTGATTCTCGTGCCTCTAACTCTAAAGTGCTGGGATTACAGGCATGAACCACTGCATCTGGCTTATGAGAGTTTTACAGTTGTCACTGCTTGTATTAGGATTCTTGAGAGAAACAGAATCAATAGAGTGAATGTATATATTAAAAGGAAAGGGCACTAAGAGTCCTCCTCAGTATGATCTGGGTAGTCTGCAGTGGCTGTCTTCCTATGGAGAGGCTGAGAACCACTGGCTGCTCAGTGCACAAGGCGGGAGCACTGCAGGGCTGGAGGCTTCCTGGGAGCCTATGGTTTTCAGTTCATGCTGGAAGCCTGAAGGACTGGGTTCTGATAGCAGTGAAGGGACACAGCAGCAGCAATGTGCTGGATGAACTCACCAGCAGGACACAAAGCCCGGCAGACAAAAATCAAAGCTTTCTCCTCCTACTTTCTTAGTCTGGGCTGCCACCAGAAGGTGCTGTCCATATATGTAGGGTAGGGCTTCCTACTTTAAATGACCAGATCTATAAAATCCTTAGGGCAGTGGCAGCTGCCTATGTCTTGAGCTCAGATTCAGTCAAGTTGTAATCAAGGTTAACTTTTACACTGGTAGACATACTTAAGACAAAAAAATTGTACTGTTAGGTCATTTCAGGGTCTGTCATGGGTTAAGACTGAAAGATGATAATTTGTATTTGGCAGATACTGTAAGAAACTGTGTTGTTGTTGGAGCTGGAAAGGTGGCTCACCCCCATGACAGTTCACAGCTCCAATTCCAGGGCTCTTATACCCTTTTCTGGCCTCCTTGGGCACTAGGCATGCACATGGTACACAGACATATATGCAGGCAAAACATCCATACAGATGAGAATAAGTAATAACATTTTTAAAATGAGAGAAGAAAGTCTTTTGGGTGACTGAGCTGAAACATCAACTCAGAACCTTGCCTACAAGGGTAGAGAGATTAGAGGAAGATCTAGAACAGAGTTGTGCTCCTGCTGAGATGCATCTCACCCCTGGACCTGCCTGCACCAGTGTTGCCTGCTCCATAACAGTCCACTGTGTGCAAGGCAGCCGCTCACGACAGATGCCTGTTGCTTCACCATCTGAGCAGCACTTAACTTGCAGCTTAAAATATCCAGTTTCAAACTTACTTTCCTTTTCTAGTTTTTTTTTGCGGGGGTGGGGGAGATTTTGTTTGTTTTAGTTTATGTATGTATGTATGTTTCTGTGTGAGTTTATACGCCTGTGTGTATGCTTGGGTGCTTGAACAGGCCAGAGGAGGACATAGGTATCCTTAGTTACCCTGTCTTTCTTTTGAGGCAGGATCTATATCCAAACCTGAAGTTCACCTCAGCCAAGCCAGCATGCCTCGATGATCTTCCCATCTCTGCCCACTCAGGGCTGGCTTTTATACATGTTTGTGGGAACATATAGCTTGTCAGTTCTTATGACTGTGGAGCAAGCCCCCTTAACCACTGCTCTGTCTCTCCAACTGCTTCATTTCTAGCTGAAGCAAATATTAATGTGGTATTTTTTTCTCACACACTATTTTGGCTACATTTTGCTGCTGCTTGTGTGTTATGTCTCTGCTCTCTAATTTCCCTTGTGATTTCTTCATTGACCCATGGATTGTTTCAAAATGTGTTATTTAACTTGCAGGTATTTTGAAATTTTCCAGCCATCTCTTACTAATTTTTACTTTCTGTTGTGATTACTGAGTTGGACCAAAATATGATCACATTTAGAGAAAGTTGTGTGCGTGCATGGTATGATAGAGTCTTCTCTTGGTTACATTGGGATCATCAGTTGTTTGTGCAGTATGGCCTTTTCTGTTCTTATTGATTCTCTTAATACTCTGAGTTGCTGGGAGAAAAAGGTCTGTTTAGATTTCCCATGTTTTTGCCCTTCAGCAAGTGTTTGCTTCCTACATTTTCATGCTCTGGTATAGGTAAGGCCTGCCCATGGTCGTGCCATATGCCATCCCTCTCCATTGGTTAGTAGTCCTTACATTCCTCCTTCTGAAGATGATTTCATGCACTGGGAATCCAGCTAGTCTGGTTTTTTAAAAATTACGGCATGCTTTTCCATTGTTTTGATCCATCTCTGCATTTTCATGTTAGGTTTAGATTTTGTCCACTAAACTATCCAGGCTCAGCACTTCTCATGAATTTATGATCATACTCCATTGTTGATAATTAAGTGCCCCTCATGCTTCCTCTGTGATTTACAGTAAATACCAGTCACAAATTAGCATACCATTCCACATACAGGGTAAGGATCCCAACAAGGGCACCTTCCTGTCTCTCCTTAGTGTAGTGTTTTTAACTATGTATATTACAAATTCTGTAATTGCTACTACTTTTGCTTTTAGTGATTAGAAAAATTTCAAATGACACAAATATGTATGTCTCTTGTTTTTTCCCTTTCAAGAGAAGCTAGAAATGTGGACTTTAATTTGATATATAACTTGATATTTTCAAGTTTCTTCAAGAAACTTGAAGGCACTCAAAATATATCTACAACCCAGTCCTAAAAGCTGAAAGACAAAGCATGTAGGGAAACTGGGCTAAGCTTATTGATAACTGTGGTGGTGTACTTAGACCCTACACCAAGGTCAACAGCTAAAAATCAGATCTATAAACTGGGCTTCATAGAAAGTAAGAATTATCAAGAATGTACAAAGACAGAATAGAAGAAAATATTTTCAAAACATTTATCTGATAGTGATTTTTTTTTTTTTTTTTTTTGGTTTTTTCGAGACAGGGTTTCTCTGTGTAGCTTTGGCAGTCCTGGAACTCAGGGCAGCCTGTAGACCAGGCTAGCCTCGAACTCAGAAATCCACCTGCCTCTGCCTCCCAAGTGCTGAGATTAAAGGTGTGTGCCACCACTGCCCGGCCTGATAGTGATTTAATATCTTTGAATATATCTTATCTTTAATATCTTAGAAGAACTGTAATTCAATAAGAAACAGGAAAGTCAATCAGGAAATTACTGTTTAGTTTACTATACTTTTTAGGGTATGGGTTTTTTTATTTTTGTTTTTGTTTTTGTTTCTCTGAATAGCCCTGTATGTCCTGGAACTCACTCTGTAGACCAAACTGGTCTTGAACTCAGAAATCTGCCTGTCTCTGCCTCCCAAGTGCTGGGATTAAAGGCGTGTACCACCACTACCCAGCTAGGGTATGGTATTATTTCCAGTTAAGCTTGGCAGTGAATTTGGGAAAACACCATTTTGACAAGCTTGTCTTGTGACTTTGATATCCAAGGATTTAACAAAAACATGCTTGTGATCACTCAGAAGATTAAATCCTCCCCTCTTTGTCTTTTACACCAGTGTTTATGGAGATTAATATCTAGTAGATACTGGGCCAGGCAAGATGCTGAGAACTGGAGCTGTGAAGGCTGGGCTGCCTGTGGGAGGTGGAAGGGCTTTGTGTGGCGGCCTCTGATGCTGCTGTGTTCACCAGTACTCTTCCTTGCTCTTCCTTTGTCAGGATTATGAAGAAGCTGTGCTCCTGCTGCTAGAAGGATCTGCCTGGGAAGAAGCTCTGAGGCTGGTAAGGGAGGTTTCTGAAAGCTTCTCCTATGTTGGGAGAGGGCAGCAGCAGGTGGTTAGAGTTCCTTGTCTTAGTGAAGTTAGATAGAAATGGCTTGGTTCCCAATCCTAAGGACAAGCAGTATCTATAAAACCATTTAAAAACCAGGAGGTGGGGCACACACCTTTAACCCCAGCACTCTTGAGGCAGAAACAGGCAGATCTCTGTGATTTTGAGGCCATCTTGGTCTGCAGAGTGACTTCCAGGGCAGCCAGGACTAAAGAGAAAGCTTGTCTTGAAAAAAACAAAAGAATACAACAAGAACAGCAGCAACAACAAATACAAATCTGTCCCTTGGAATTGAGCCTTCATATGCAACATATTGCTGTTTCTTTCTAAAATGAGTTGAATTGCCTTGGAATTCAACTTAGGAAGTTTGTTCCTCAGGAAAATGTCCAGATCCTCTTTAATAGTCTCTGTTGGGTAGAAGTGTTCCTGTCCTAATAGGCTGCATTTTTTTTTTTGCCTCTTAGGTATACAAGTATGACAGAGTGGATATTATAGAAACCAGCGTAAAGCCTTCCATTTTAGAAGGTGAGGATTACATTTAAGTAGTGTTCCCTTTTAGAATTATGGAGAAAGGGGAAAGAGATAGATAAGGCAGGGCTCCTTATATTATTGCATTTTAATATGTTCTGCTGACCTTATCAGATAGTAAGCTGTGAGTTGATAGCATTGAGAATATTTGAATGTTGAAAGCTGTGATGCAATATGGTTAAGTCTTTGTAATACATGGATTTGGATTTATGGCAGGCTTGACTTTCAGCTTTAGTGTCTCTTGCTAGAACTAACTGTCTTCAGTAGCCTGCCTCTACCTGTAGGGCACTAGCATTGAGATGGGTTACGTGTTGGTGGTGGTTGTGGAGGAATCTTTGTGTTTGGGATAGTTAGTAGACTTGAATATATAATATATTAGATAGTAGTATTTTATCAGTGATAACTTTCCTGTTTTTATCCCTTTATTATTATTAACAGATAAGTACCTACCTGCAATTTTATTTCAGATTCTACAGAAGTTGCAGTATATGTGTGTGTGTGTGTGCATGTGTATAATCATAAACATTTTTATAATGAAACAAAGTAAAAAGTACAGTAAAGTGCTACTTATGGGTAAATCTAGGTGAAGGATTTACATGTGTTTGGGGCTATTAGAACTCTTGAGTAGGATTGAAAATTTTCAAGATAAGCTAAAACATATTTTCAAATTAAGTATGTGGCTCCAGAGAAGAGAAGAACAGCTGCAGAATGTCTGGTCTCTAGGCCGATTAGGAGTGACTTAGAAAAGAGCATCGCTTTCACTTATAGAGTCTTAGGGAGTCTATGTTGCTTTAGTGCTGCCCTCTGAGCAAAGCTGCCTGGTGAATACATTTGTGTGTACTCACATTCTTACCTTCCTGCTTCTGATTACAATTTGTGGGCACTTTTGTACGGTTTGCCATCCCAGACTGAGTATAGAAAGCATCCTCCTTGACCCTGTGCCCTCATCTAGGCTGCTCCTACCACTGACAAAAACTTGGGAGTGAGTCGGGCACTGGTGGCACACTTTGATCTCAGCACCAGGGAGGCTGAGGCAAGCAGATCTCTACAGCCAGGACTACAGAGCAAGTTCCGGGATAGTCAGGGCTACACAGAGAGACCCTGTCTCAAATAAACAAAAAAAGAAAAACAAACAAAAAGAAGTTAGGAATGCAGATACTTCTTCTGCATAAGCCTTATATGTTTGCCCTTGGAGAGCATAATTTCTTTGTATTTTCTTGTATTCTGCTAATGCTGTTTTTCCACTGGACAGTGATTTTAGAAACTGTTAGAAGCTTCTATTCCATACTCACAGCCATATCCATGGGTGTTCCAGAAGAAGCATTTAGGCTCCCTCCATCCTGCCTTTGTTAGCAGCTCCCTTCATTTTTTCTTTGTTTGCTTTTTTCACTTTAGACTAGGTATTGAGTCTTCACTGATATGGTTTTGTAAGTTTAATGGTAGATAGTATACTGGCATGGTATTGTGAGGGTACCTTTGCAGGTGTCAAGGTAGGCAGCGATTGCCAAGAATTTAATTACTCAGTTCAGATTGATCGCATCAACTTTGATCAAACCTTGGGAAGTCTGATATCAGGAGGTTTATTGCCAGTATATTTAAACACAGTATAATTTGGAAAAAAAGCTTTCTGGTGTAATACAATCTGCATAAAGAAGCGTGATTACATTGAAACTCAACTCAGGGTACATGTCATTTCTTCCAAGAAGATAGATTCTGGAGACAGGCTATCTGTATTAGCTTAAGGGCCTAAGGAAGGATCTGACCTGGTCTCTATTATATAGATAATATAGAGGTCATTTGGGATATTAGCCACCTGTAATCATGATTGAGGCTGCCTAGGGGGAGGCTTTGGCTATACAGATAATGTAAGGGTCATTTAGACTATTATGTATCTCCAGTTCTGGTTGTGAGTGTTTGGGGCAGTCACTGGCTATGCAGATAATGTAAAGGTCATTAGATTACTAGCCACCTTTCTGGACCTGGTTGTAGGAGCTTGATATGGCCTGGCCCAACAGATAATGCAGATCACCAGGCAATTTAATTAATCACCTCCAGTTCCTAGCTCACTGGATGGAAGGACAAGTTTTATATTTTTCCATTGCAAAGAATCCTGCATGTTTAACATTCCTGGTTTCCCTGGAGATATGTGGGCGCAAGAACTTTCATGCTTCCAACAGAATTGATGAACTCTGAGATCTGGAATCTCCAACTCATTAATGGAGGAATAAAAAAATCTTGGTTGGTAGACCTGGATACATCTTTTATTATTGAATTTTAGCTTTCCTTTGTCACACCTACTCACTTAAGTTTGATCTCTTTGCTTAAATAATCATGCCAAGGTATTTTCCTTCTGTATCCTCAGCCCAAAAAAATTACATGGACTTTCTGGACTCTCAGACAGCCACATTCGTTCGCCATAAAAACCGCTTGCAGGTGGTTCGAGCGCTCAAGAGCCAAGCACCACAGGTCCATGTGGGTGAGTACCCCCAAAAAGTATCCTGCTGATACTGTGCTGATGGAAGTCCGGCCCCAGTGCATGTTGTCTCTGCTGCTTGACTGTTTTCTCAGGCAGTCAGTTTATAAAGAGACAGGCTTTGTGTGGGCATGTGGTCTTAGAAGAGCACAGGCATCAATACTTAGGTGCCATCATGTGCTTGACTTTTGGAGAAGGCATTGTGACAGAAAACCAGGTTGACAAATCCAAGAGGTACATGTGTAAGGAAGTGAGGAACAACACCTATCTCAGTTCAGGGGTCCCACAAGAACTGGGAGTCAATAACTATGAGAACAGCATCAATCCCTTGCTTTCATAACTGTCTCATTGAGATTTAAGCCTACAAGTTACTGAGGCAGGACAGACTACTGCTTTGCTATATTGTAGCTGTCTGAACATTCATAGGAGTGATGTATGTTGAAGTGCTTAAGATCTGAGCCAGGCAGAAATCAGAAGACCTCTACCAAGTAGTCCCTCCTTTCCCCATCCAACCAGACCAGTGATGTCTTCAGTGTTTCATAAAGTGAGTTTCCAGTCTCTTCCTATAATGTTGACTGTAATTAACTATAATGTTACCTTATTTACTCTGAGGTCAACTTTGTACTATCCATCCATTCTCCATTATGTGCTGATGGAATGTATAGTCATTTATGTCTGCATCTGGTTCATCATCTCTAGATAATGAAGTGGCCCATGGCCCAGAGTCGGACCTCTTCTCGGAAACCAGCAGTATTTTGAGTGGCAGTGAGACGAGTGGCAAATACTCCCACAGTAACTCCAGGATATCTGCGTACGTACGAGACCTAGGCAGCCCTAGAATAACAGATTGGCTTTCCACAGGGAGAGCGCAGGCGGGGTAGTGGAAGGGTGTCTCTCAGAGAAAGTTTACACTGTGCAAGGACCTCCCAGCACATCCATAAGATGAGGCTGCTTTTTAAAGTTCATGTCTTACTATAGAATTCAAGTTGATTTTTTTCTTTTCTTCATTGCTCCAGTGTGCTGTCAAGTGAACCTCATTTTACCTTGCCTTATTTTTTAAGACAGGGTCTCAATATGTAACCAAGGTTGGGCACAGCAATCCACCTGCCTCTGCCTTCTGAGTGCTGGAACTAAAGGCTTGTGCCACTACCCCTGATCTTACCCTGCATTTTACCTCTAATTTAAGAGTAAAACAGAACTCTTCTTTCTAAACTCCACTACTTATATGTGGGTTTACTACCTTATTGGTAACATCTCCCAAGATACGACTGAGTTCTGTAGACGCTTTGGTTTCTTAGCAAGCGGTGGCCAGTAAGTACAGTTGGCTTATCAGATTCCACTCAGGAAGAACTTCCTTTTCAAGGTCTGTAATTTCTGACAGGAGGTCATCTAAAAACCGCCGTAAAGCAGAGCGGAAGAAGCATAGCCTCAAAGAAGGGAGTCCCCTGGAGGGCCTGGCACTCCTGGAGGCGCTGAGTGAAGTGGTACAGAGCATTGAGAAGCTGAAAGGTACGATCTCAGTGCTCACTGATTCTTGACCACAGCAAGTAGCAGTGGGGGGCATATGGGGCTCTTGAAATAGCTCAGAGGGTCTGACAATCTGAGGTGTGACTCTGGAACGCACATTGTAGAAGGAAAGGTCCATGTTTCACACGTTGTTCTCTGATTTCCACCAAGATAACCCACAAATTGTTTCTTAAAAAGATACTATTTTCCAGTTAGAGCAGCAATCTGCCACCCATGGGTCACAACTCCTCTTGGGTGGAATGACCCTTTCACAGGGGTCACCTAAGACTATCAGAAAACAGACATATTTACATTATGATTCATAAAAGTTGCAAAGTTAGAGTTATGAAGTAGCAATGAAAATAATTTTATGTTTGGGGGTCACCACAACATGAGGTATTAAAGAGTTGCAACGTAGGAAGGTTGAGGAGCACTGTGTATGAATCGCTCATTTCCGTGCACAGTCCTGAGTCAGCCCTTCCCAGCTCCTAGAGGAGAAGCCTCCCTGTGAGGGGCAGTGCTTAAGCCAGGGACAGGGGCTGAACAGCACAGCTTTCCACTCCTTCCCACTGGGTCTCTTTCCTTCTGATGTGCTGAATTATTCCCACAGTCAGGAGGAAGCTGTGGGAGAGTGCATCTGTAAGGTACTGTGAGATACTGGCAGCTTGGGAAGGAGATTACTGTATGACTGGCGATGGAGTTGGGACACTACTTACCATTTCCCATTTCTTCTCTAGATGAAGTGCACGCTATTTTAAAGGTGCTCTTTCTCTTCGGGTTTGAAGAGCAAGCAAAGGAGTTACAGAGGGCCTTTGAGAGTACTCTGCAGCTGATGGAGAGGGCACTTCCAGAAATCTGGACTCTTGCCGGTCAACAGAGTTCAGTCACACCAGTAAGCTTCCCCAGAAGCCATGAGCATTCTGTTCTTCTCACAGTTGTAGACACATAACCCAGCATCAAAGAGAACCCTCTTAGAGTGCCAGGGTTAAAGTACCTCAGCTTTGTGCTTGCGCTGGCATCTGTTTACCTGTTCCATGCTAAGGTGAAGCAGGCTAATATTTCTCCTTTTCATGTAATGCAGCTGTCTCGGGGGGTGATCTGAGAATCTTCAGTGCCGGTGGAGTAGGGAGGGAAAGCTAGGGTTAGAGTTGACCTTTCCTTCCCAGATCTGAAGTCACAGAGGGGACCAAGGAGCTGTGTGCCCATGAAGCCTTCTCGTATGTTATCATCCCTTGGCTTTCTAGGCTTCAGCTGGCTACCCGAACCCTCAAGTCAATTGTTGAAAATTTTGATTAGGCTTTAGGAAGGTTGGTATGTCAGGGTCCAGAAAGGAAAAAGTCCCCACTTGTAATTTCCACACAGAGAATTAATGCCTGGTTAGCTAAATAAGCACTGGGGGTGGGAGGCAGGGGGGCTGAAAAGGTAAATGAAAGACACAGAGAACTAGAGGGGCGTCTTCTGTGGTGACAGGTCAGAGGCCCATGGTCTGCAGCCTCTGGAGAGGGTGCTGGTTAGTGGGACCTGAGATTTGAGGGTGGCAGTCCTGAGGAGGCTAGTTCTAAGTGAGAGATGGATAGAAACTGGGAAGAACAGCTCTTCCAAGCACTCCCCTCACTTTCCCTCTGACCTGGCAGTCTCCCTTATTGGTGGAGTATACCAGGGAATCAGCTGAAGAGAAGTGTGCTTCATGCTCAGCCCTGCCTTCACTGTCAATGGACAGAAGGCTGGATTTGGTACTTAGTGATGGGAGCTTGCCATCATTTCATTGGCTAGAAACATTGGGTTCCGGGTCCCGATTTCCTCCATTACTAGGGACACTTCTCCTGTGTGTTTGACTAGAGTGCTTTGAAGGTTTGAGAAGAGGCTGGATATTTGTAAAGAGCACTTCACAAACCACAGCAAAAGAGGCAGCTGAACAAAACCAGGTGCCACAAATGCTTGAATTTACTGTGATGGGTGTTGCTTAAAAATATCATTTTCAAGGCTGTAGTGTTTTGAAGTCAACAATTTAGAATGTCTCTCTGCTTCTGCTCAGAAAACACTAGCTTCTAAGACACCAACTATGTACATCTTGTAGATAACATGTATGGATTCGTTTTGTTTGGAAGTGTAGAAATGGGCCATGTTCAGGGTACCGTGAGTCACTTGGAAATGCTCATGGTATTACAGCTGGTATCTCCCGGAGGCTCACTGCAGGTGTGGACCCCGGTGAAATCTGTATAGGGTTGGTATTCCACTCATAAGATGACACATACACTTTTTTAAATATAAAAATTACTATTTCCCACAGTTCTTTGAGTAGAATGGATCCTTTGTGTGTCCCATAGACGTTTGGATTTTCCCCTCCCATGGGTTATGTCCAATTGGAAAAGGCCAGGCAGATATTATTGTAGAGCTCTCTCCTCTGTTATTTGTTTCTGGGAGTCAGGAGACAGATATCTCAGATGAGACAAGGAAAGATAGTGTGTTGAAATTATAAGGGACAGGAGAGTTACCTTGTCAGAACCATAACTAGCAAAAGCAGCAGGCTGGGTTGCTGCTAGTGGAGGCTTTGCTCTGCCGCCATTTCAAGTGTAAGCTCTGTTGACGTAACCTGTTTTCTGCTTAGGTCCTAGGTCCCAGTTCCACTGCGAATAGCATCACAGCCTCTTACCAGCAGCAGAAGACTTGTGTCCCTGTTCCCGGTTAGTGTCTCCTCTCTCCAGACTATCTCAGTGCTGGGCAGGCCTGGGTGTTGGTGCTGAAGAGGTCAGCTGTGGAAGGGACCCTTTCAATTCCAAGGCCACACTTAAGTGGCTCTATTTCTTGTAGTAGTGGTGGCTTGGAGAGATACACTATGACTTTTTCTGTTTGTATTTTCTGGCTAGCCTAGAGCTCACTATGTAGACCAGGCTGACCTTAAATTCACAGAGATCCACCCACCTCTGCCTCCTAAATGTTGCAATTGAAGACATGTACCACCATGACCAGCATAATATGACCTCTGTTTAATTTTAAACTAACTCTGGAGAAGCCTGTGCCCAGCCTAGGGCATGGCCTACCCTCTGTCTCTATCATTCCTCCTCCGCCTTTCATAATGCCTGTGCTTCAGTCTGAATTAAAACCTTTTCTTAAGAAAACTTTGCTTTAAAAAAAAAATGCAATGGCAGTTGCATGCAGTGTTCATGCACACATGCGTATCATCACCACTGCAGTAGGAGCCCTATCAGTCCATATCTACACGTGTGTGAGATTTTTGCATTGTGATTTGGGCTCTTGCAGTTACCCTTCCCATCTTCAGAACATTTTTAGGAGATAGGTATTTGTATTGTCTTACAACTGATGGTTGAATTTGAAAGCATATCTAAATATTATCAGTTCTTTACATTTCCTATTTAATTCTGCATAACATGTTGTTGTTCTTGCCCTTGTGGGGGATGGTTCTCAGTTACATGACATACTCCTACAAGTTAGAAACCGTCAAGGCTTCATCCTGAAAGCTGCCTTGAAATTTGCCTGTATGTATTTGGCACCAGAGACTTTGGACTTCAGGTGGTCACTCCACTGTACCAGCCTCCGTGCTCTGGAAAGCTAACTACCTTTACAGTTGCTGCTACTGGCTCTTTCTAGTGTGATAGGCAGTGGTCTGGAATGGTTTTCTTGTAAAAGCTGTGGTGCATTAGCCTTTTGATGACATTTGGAGTGGGCCGTGCATGTTCCCCGTATGTTGTCCATCTGAGCATGCTTGTCTGCCTAGGAACTGTGTGCTCATTCTCTTCTTCCTGAGACTTGGCAGGCCATCTTTGCCAACACTTTCACACACTTACTGTGTGAAGCAAAAAAGTCATCTTAGACCTGAAGCCATTTTGCTGTTCTGTTCTGTTGTCTGGTCTCTATGCCCATTCTTGCTGCCAGCCTGGTTATGACTTTCAGGACAGCTTCAGTTTCTCCTTTCCCTAACTTTTTCTAATGGCTTACTAGCATCAGAGAGCATGTCTGATTCTCTCTGTAAAGACTATAATGTTTGAGGGTTCCTTGTCTGAGTTTATAGTGTCAGTGTCCCATGGTTCCAAGGCAGGGTGATACTTAATTTCATTTCTTGTCACTGACAGAATAACCCCATCATGACACCAAGAGCAAGTTTGTAGGAGCAGCTTGCTGCTATGGTGGCAGGATTGTGTGCAGCTTATTGTAACATGGCACCAACCAGGAACCAGAGAGATCAGGTTCAAACCATAAACCCCACTTCACCTCAGCTCCTGTGCCTGCCAGCTATGCCCCATGGCCAAAAGGTCCTACAGCCTCCCAAAACACTGCCACCAGCTTGGGACCGACTGTTCAAATACATAAGTTTTTTTTTTTTTTTTTTTTTTTTTGAGGGGGGAGTATATTTTACCAAATTCTAACAGGTAGAAAAAGAGAAAGTCTTGTAATTCAAAAGTAGTTAGCAAAAACTACTCTCAAAATTAGTCCCAAATATCCCCTGGCTCTTCCCTGTTTATCATCTGCCACTGGTATGAATCTGCTCATGGAGACATTGGCAGCGCCTGCAAGTCATTCCCTGTGCTTGTTTCATGTTTGGTGCTATACAGCTAACAGATTGATTGTAGGCCCTGCAGTAGAGGATTCCTGGCCATAGCTTGAAGTGATGTTGGGAAAGAGCTAGACTCGGAACTGGATGTTACAGTCTTGGGTGCTTCTGCAGGAATCTGACTGCTCAAGCTTCACTAAAGAATCCTCAAAGTATTTTTATTAAAATGAAACATTTTGTCTCATGAAATTAAACATGAAAATGTAAAACACATCCCCTTTTGCTGTCCACCAGCCAGGCTGTCACTCTCCTGTCCACATTTGACATGTTATATTTGTTGTTGGTTAAGTCTAGAATCAAATACAATTATGCTGTGATTTTAAAAGACAATAGATTATTTTTAAACTTTACTTTTTAAAAGATAAAGTCTTATTCAAGCTTTAGCCACCATGAAATTATGGACCTTTTTTATCTCTGTTTTGGTACCGATATTTTTATATAATCAAAACTTCTGGTGGGCTTTATGTACATAGCTTCGCTTGGCGGATGGTGGTGGTGGTGGTGTTTTTACATTTCTGGTAAATGGCTGGGCGGATGATAAATAGGGGTAATTATACACTGTCAGGGTCAGTAGAAGAATCTGGATTATAAAGTATATTGAAGAAAATTCAAATTTGATTCTGGCATGGTCATACAGGCCTCTCAGCTCAGCTCTCTGAAGGGGAAACAGGAAGATTAAGTGTAAGACTTGGACTACAGAATAGCAAAATCCTGCCCAGAAAAAAAAAAGGAAAGGAATTAAAATCTGGCAATTCTTAATTTATGTGTGTATATAAGCATGTGTTTATGTAAGATGCAAAATTATGTTTTAAAATTTCTTTTGGGTTATTCTTACATTGTTAAATATTTTAAAATCATTTACTAGTATATATATATATTCAAACATACTACTAGAAATTTAATTACTAACAAATAATAATAAGAAAAACATTCTTATATATACTTTTTTCATGCCTGTCTTCCTATATATGATCCTAGTTATATAGGAGACTCCTAAGGTCTAAAGGAAGAAATACCTAAGTTTTCGGTTGTAATGGCAGAGTCCCCACCTAAAACTACTTCCTACTTTACTTTTTAAAAGTCACAGCTTTGCTGGCCATTCTGCTCAGTTCTATCACACTTTCTGTCATTGATCGATGCTGTTTCCACTGCTACATTTTATGTTTAAAACAAAAAAAATCACACATTGTAAAATGTAGCTCTTTGATGTATAATTTAACAATTTAAACTATACAGTGCAGGGCTGGAGTGATGAGTTGGCGTTTAAGAGCACTCATTGCTCTTGTAGAGGACCAGGGTTGGTTCACCCATTGTGGCTCACAGTTCTCCAAAACAGTTATCACTTGCCTTCCATTCTTGCTTTCAGATGCTGGGGTTTGTATGCCACCGAAGATGGACCAGAGAAGCCAGTGGAAGCTGAATCTGCTGGAATGACTGCCCTGTTAGGAAGGCCATTTGTCCACTCACTCCTCATTGTGCTTCTAGCTGTGGAGAACTGGGATATGTGAGAGTCTGCCTTTGAACTGCCTACAGCTAGCACTAGGCAGCCCCAACTTTCTTTTGGGTGTACATCTTAGGTACTATATCAGAACTTTGTTTTAGCCAGCATATTACAGTCTTTTTTAAAATTGCTGTTTAGCTGGTTGTAGTGGGGCATGCCTATAGTCCCAGCAGCCCAGAAAGACTGATGCAAGTTCAAAACTAGCATGGCCTTTTCTCAAAACAACCCAGCCTACTGTTCTTGTACTTAGTACTGTTTGAAAGCATGGTTCTTAGGCAAGTCAAGAACTGGATTCTCATTCCCAGACCCAGGCCTGGTTTCTGTTGCAACCTTGGACAACTCATTATTGATTTGATCCTCAGTTCCTGTTGTTCATAGGGAATGATGTTTCATGGCTTCTACCTCAAAAAGTGAAGACAAGTAGAACCACATTTCTAAGTTGTTCTGTGTTGTTAACTTATCATATGGTATGTATGTAGGCAGTCAGTGCTGCCAGCATTTAGTAAGATGGGATTGCATAGCTGGCATCTGTTCATCTAACTCAAATCAGAATAAAAAGCTAACTGTGTTTGGGGACTGAAGAGTTGACTCAGTGATAAAGAATGGTTGTTGCTTTTGCAGTGGACCTGGCTTTGATTCCCAGCACCCTCATGGCACCTCATAACGGTCTGTTTTCTCCATTTCTAGAAGGTGCACCGTCTTCTTCTGATCTCACTGAGCACCAGGCAAGCGTGTGGTACACATGCAGGCAGAATACTCATACATACAAAATAATCTTTAAAAATTTTTTTTTTAAATTAAATGTGTTATCCTACCATGTTATGTGCTACTAGCTTAATTTGGACCAAGCCTCCTCTAGCTGGCACTGTTACAGGAGCTGTTCTGTTGCCTGAGTATATTCTGCTAGAGAGTTATCAACAGTAAGGTGGACTTCAGTGATGGGGAGACAGCAGGCATGTATGGTAGCAGGGTTGGAGATTACTCTTTGTTCCCCAGACACTGCCTCCTCTGATTAAAGCATTTTGCCTGTGTCCAGGCAGACTCATTTAGCTTTTTGTATGGCATCAGATGTGGAGATGCAGAGTTTGGAGTTTGCCTAGCTGGTTCAGTCATGCTTTGGTCCAGTATTTTCTTACTGTACTTCCTCTTCAATTTCGGAACTGTATACCCTATGCTATTATATGTTGGAAGTATGTGATTTGCTTTTTGGTTTTGATTTTACAGAAGATTACAAGTAAGAGATTGCATAAATCTCAGAAGAAACTTTGGATTTTTAAACACTGTGGAAAGTGTTAGTCTATAGGGACTTTTGAAGTTGGACTAAATGAATTTTTCATTATGTTATGGCTGCAAGCCTGTGGGGGCCAGGTTTGAATAGGTATGGCCCCCATAGACTCATGTATTTGAACCCTTGGCCCATGGGCAGTGACACTATTAGGAGGTGTGGCCTTGGTGGTGTAGATGTGTCCTTGTTGGAGGAAGTCTGTCACTATGGAGGTATGCTTTGAGGTCTTCAATGCTCAGGCTACACCCAGTGTAGCACAGAGTTTCTGCTGACTTTGGATCAAGATGTAGACCTCTTGCCTTGTACAGCACCGTGTCTGCCTACAGGCTGCCATGCTTCCTGCCATGACAGTAATGGACTAACCCTCTGAGACTGTAAGCCAGCCCCAGTGAAGTGTTCCTTCATGAGTTGCTGTGGTCATGGTGCCTGTCTCTTCATAGCAATGAAACCCTGACTAAGACATTAACTGACCTGTGTTTCATTGTTCCCAAGAGATCGTTGGAAGAATGAGATTACTTTCTTTTGTCAAATCTAGAAATTGGTCAGTTTATTTTAATAAGAGGCTTTGAAAAATTACTCTGACAATTTTATATTTTTATATAATGAATTTGATTTGTTCTCATTCCTCTCTCTTCTGCTGAAACCCTTTTTCTTCCCAAGAATTTCCTCTTCTATTTTCATGTCTTTTTAACCTTACGTAGGGTTGATTGTATAAGCAGATGTGGAAGGCTAGTTACTGGATCATGGAGAATTTTTTTGTGGGTATACCACCTAGAAAAATAATATCCCTCCCCAACAAGAGTTTCATGGCTAATCCTTGAGTACAGTTAAAATCTCTTGTACGGTTTTAATGCCGGAACCAGGCTTTCATTACTGTGTGTAAACTAACAGAAAATCTTGTTTGTCCCTCAGTAGATAGATTTACTCAAAATTGTAATTTAAGAAAACTTGCTGGGTGGTGGTGGCGCACGCCTTTAATCTTAGCACTTGGGAGGCAGAGGCAGATGGATTTCTGAGTTCGAGGCTAGCCTGGTCTACAGAGTGAGTTCCAGGACAGCCAGAGCTATACAGAGAAACCCTGTATCGAAAATACCAAAAAAAAAAAAAAAAAAAAAAAAAAAAAAAAAAAAAGAAAGAAAACAAAACTTACCTAAGCATTTGTTATATAATTCCACTTTTCTGGATATTTTAAATTTTTCACAAAATAGCAAAAGAGAAGACAATATTTATACTTTGGAGAGCTCTACTTTGACTCACCCTATAATGGGTTTACTCCAACTAGATGCCAGTTTCAAGAGGCAGTGAGTACTTTGTGACGTCTCTTTGGCAGGTACCAGTGAATCCTGTAACTTATGTGTGTGACATTTATTGTAGTAAAAAGCTCTTGCTGTGGATAATGGTGAAGAATCCGTGCTAACAGCCTGGAAATGGAGGTAAATGTACCTGCTGACAATGGCGTGGGCGTTCACAGGTGCTCGGTTTCCTTAATGCTATAGCAGCCAAGTGTGGTGGTGCACACCTTTAAGCCCAGCACTCAGGAGGCAGGGACATGTGGATCTTTGAGTTCAAGACCAGCCTGGTCTACAGAGTAAGTTCCAGGACAGACAGCCATGGTTACATAGAGAGACCCTGTCTCAAACAAACAGAAAATGTAATGGTACAGAAATAAGAATTAATATGTAACAGTCGTCATCCCTCTTAACCTCTTAAGGGTTAAATTTTGCTCATTTTGAGATTAAGTAGGAAGAGCAGGCCTTCTGTATTGAAGGCTGAGGTGAGGAAGGATGTGTAGGGTGTGGGACAAGGTAATGAGAGCTAACTTTGAGGAAATCTGTTGAGCTTTAGAAAATATAGAGTTGCCCCTAGGTTTAGTTTCTATCTCAGCAAATTCTTATCACAATAAGAAAAAACCTTGGTTTGTCTGGCTTGCGTTGAGTAAGGTTTGTTCTTGGCCTGTGTTGGATCATGTAGCTGCAAATATCTACAGGGAACTTGCAGAGAGCCATCTTCCTCAATCTGTGGGCTTCACAATCACACATTCTAAAAGCTGAGGCAGAAACTAACATTCGGAGGTGTTGAGGAATTTTCATTGTTATTTTGTGGTGCTGGGCATTGAACCCCTGCAAGCCCATGTAAATCAAGTGAGCTACATTCTCAGATCTAATGTTTTTATTCTATCTTTATGAGTGTAGCTTGGTATATAACTTAGCACTTGTATACATCTTAAATAAATTTGTCCCTTTATGTAAACGTCCACTTGAAAAGCTTGTTGTTGTACCCGAAGAGTGTGAAACTTGCTGTGTAGTCAAGCTGGTCTTGAACTTGTTGTACGTCTTATCCCAGTCAAAGGGCATTTAGAAAAAAAAAACCTATAACCTGGCAGTTCTTAGTAATCCAAGGTGACAGCCGGTTGGAAAGCACAGTCAGATTTTTTTCTTCCTTGTCTTAGTTACTGTTCTACTGCTGTGTAGACACCTTGACAAAGGCAGCTCTTAGAGAAGAAAGCATTTAACTAGGGGCTTGTTTACATTCAGAGGCTTGTCATCACTATGATCATCATGGTAGGTAGCATGCATGTAGGCAGGCAGGCATGGTGCTGGACAAGTGGTCGCAGGCTTTACATCCCATTCCATGGGCAGAGAGGGAGACACTGGGCCTGGCCTAGGCTTTTGAAACCTCACAGTTCCCAGTGACACACCTCTCACATGGTTACACCCTTAATCCTTCTCAAACAGTTCCATTCCCTAGTGACTAAGCATTTGAGCATATGAGCCATTTTCATTGAAATCACTACTCCTGTTTTGCTAGTCCATACTGTAGAAGCTCATGGGTCTTCAACTGTTGTCCCTGGGGGAGGAAGGAACTCAGCACAGCTAAATGTTCAAGATCAGTGGTTCTCAATCTTCTAATGCTGTGACCCTTTAATAACAGTTCCTCGGGTTATGGTGACCCCAACCATAAAATTTTGTTGCTACTTCATAACTGTATTTTTGCTAATTATGAATTGTACATATCTGATACATAGGATATCTGATGAATGACACCTCCCAAAGGGGACACCTACAGGTTGAGAACCTCTGCTCAAGAGGCTGTACACAGCTAAGGCGCCCTTGGTGCTATTTGACAACACTAAATGGTGTGCTCTTGAGTCTTGAGCCTTCTGTGTTCTCTGTGCTCTTTCCTGTGCCCTGTACCCCAAGCTTGTGTGTTCTTTGTTACCAGTAAGCATTTCTCAGTGCTCTCTACTGGCATTTTGAGTGATATCATCTACAATGCTTGGAAAGGCGTTATAGGTAGGTTATTTACAATTTCCCTGCCTCTACTCACTAGGTAGTAGTACATATTTCCATCCCTGTTGTAACAAACTTGTCACGTTACCTTCGTCTGTAAAGCCTCGACGATGCCAGACATACTAAACTGCTGTGTTTGTGTGTGAAGACTATCTTTTCTGCTGGGACAGCTAGATCCGGTGAGGGGATTGAGAATGCTCTGAGAATATAGTTGTGTCATCTTTCAGCTGTATTAGTTTTTATAAGTGATTAGGCCTGGAGGCTCCCTTTAGAAAACACCTCTTGTCCCTCATCAAGACCCCTCACCCTTTGGGGTTCATTTACTTGGGCTCATCAACATCTGTCTTAAGATAGAAGTGATTTATGACTTTTCCATTTAATGTTTAACATTTGCTAAGAATTTATAGGGTTTACCAGTGCTGGATAGAGGTGTTGAGAGATGGAGATCTAGTCAACCTGAACTTGCCCCTACTGAGTGCTCATGTAAAGTTGCCAGCAGAATAGTCTAAGAAGAGATAAGATATATGGAGGCTCCCAACTCTTCTCTGATCTGACTCTCCTGGGCAAGGCTTGGTCATCTTGCCAAACCATGGGACCTTCAGATGTCTTTCAATCCCTTCATCTCCACCTCCCTGCTTTAGCTCTCTAATGTCACATAAATATGCTGACCCCCACCCCCGGTCTAGGTTCAGGCTCTGACATGCTGACCCCCACCCCCCACCCCCCAGTCTGGGTCCAGGCTCTGACATGTTGACACCTAGGTAGATGTGGAGTTGAGTGAGGAGCCTCTGCAAGGTAGAGATGCCTGTTTTCCAGATGATCAGTGTGCAGTTGTGACTAAGACCCTCAGTAAGACTTTAAGGCTCATGTTTAAGAGCTAGAAGTCACTGTTGTAACTACTGCAATCACTTTTTTGGGGATAGATCCTGAAACATGTATCTACTTCCCATCATTGGTAAGAGAGCCCCTGGTCAATACAGGGAAACTGATTGGGGTGGCTGAGGTTTCCAGTCATGTTCTAGACCACTGGTGGTGTCAATAACAGGAGCTGCTGCTTCAGCCCACATCTTGGTGGCATTTATACACCTGAACAGAGTAGCATACCAGATTCCTCAGAGCCATTGGACAGCAGTTGATCAGGAGTCCTGGGACCATGGGATGTCTCAGGTTCTGCACTGTCTAGAAGTCCCTTGACCACTGCACTCTTCCCTGCTCTAAAGGGCTCTGAAACATCCAATACCTTGAGGTCTGGTCTCTGGGGAATCTCACTGGGACTTCCAGAAATGTTTTAACTACCAGATAAGATCACTCAGGCATGGATTCATGCCAGAAAGTCTTTATTAACTGGCAACTAAACTGGGTGTTCAGGACCTGAGTGTAGTCCCAAGTTCTCAGAGTGATCTTTTAAGCACGAAAATCATATCCTGTGTGGACAACTCAATTAGTAAGAACATTTAGCTAAGATACAGTGCTGTTTTATGGAAGAGTAAACTCATTTAGCATTCTGTAGGGGACCATGGTTGGCGAGCCTCTTTATCCTTTAGCATCATGTTGTTCCTTAAGTATATTTTAACAACAAAGTATTCCTACAGTGGGAAGCACAAAGAGCAAAATAATGTTAGAGCAAGTTTCTCCCAAGAAAAACTTTCTGAGCAGTTAGATAGTGCATGTGATTCTCTCATATACCCCTCCTACACCCAGGCTTTGGTATTTTTTAGTGATGCGTATACATCCATGTGGCTCTTACTATGTCAGAAAATAGACACAGTCTGGAGGGAAGGGGACAGGCACGAGGGGTTTTTAATACTACAGAAATGAACATGCCAGCTCCACACCACGTGTACAAAGGTTCAGCCCTTGTACAGTAAAGCTAGCATTGTCACCACAGTGAAATGCTGCATCTGTTTAGAAGCACCTTCTGTAGAGGAAGAAAGGCCCATGTTCCTCGTACTCCAGACGATGGACCCACAGTGGTTGAAAACCCTGGAGTGAGGCCAGAATAGAACCACCAGTCCAGACTGCAGTGTCTCTCTCAGGCAGCACATTTACCTGTGGGCTGTCATTGGGACACATGCTGCTCAGTTCCTTCTGCAGACGGTTAGGGAAACCCCTGAGCATAGTGCTGCCCCCACAGAGCAGGATGTTCCCCATGAGATCTCGTTTGAGTGCAATGTCACACTTGTTAAGGCAGGACACTGTCTGGGTGTGGAGGCCCAGCTGCATGGACTTGATTAGAGATGGCTTGAAGAACATCTCTGAGCAGAGGAATCGCTCCTGACCCAGACGGATCTCTTTCCCATCAGGCAAAGTATAGAGGATCTCATGTTCAGTGGGAGGGATTTTCTTCTCTTCAATGGGGTCTAGGGCCACGAAGCAGCATCTCGCCTTGATGTCCTCCACAATACCAAGGTGTTCCTCTGAGAAATGTTTTCCAGAGTTGTTCATCAGGTTCATCAGGTAGTTCGTTAGGTCAGATCCTGCATAGTCTAGCCTCCCTGTGATGCTGGGCAAAGGATAACCCTCATAGATGGGGACCACATAGGACACACCATGTCCAACCTCTACCACCAGGCCTGAGGTGCGTCCGTAGGAGTACATGGACAGGCGGGACTGGTAGGCAATGTGCATTGCAGGTGTGTTGAAGGTCTCAAACAGCATCTCAGCATACTTCTCTCTGTTAGTGTGAGGACTCAGGGGTGGGTCTGAAACCAGGACTGCATGTTCCTCTGGGGCTATCTTCATCTCCTGTCGGAAGAGGTATTCCCAGATGTCCTGTACTGTGTCCCAGTCCACAATGATGCCATGACGCAGGGGGTTGACCAGCTTGAGATGTATATCTGGGTTAAGGAGCTCATGTCCCACAAAGGTCTCTTTGCGATTATCCCCAGTCTTGGCCGTCTCCATATAGGGCTTGCCCACTGTTGTTGAGATCTTATGAGTGGGCTTTGGTAGGCCAGCAAAACCACATTTACAGAAGCCAGTGCCCAGGTCCACAACCACTGCTTTGGTTACCTCTAGCCTTGGCCTATCCTTGGACAGAGTTGTCTTAATCGGGTCTTCTGTCTCGGCATTGTCCCGACGAACCCATACTGCCCTTTTTGCTGGGCCATCTTTTAGGGAGGCAGTCTGGAGGACCTGTGTCTGCATGGAGGCCTGATCACTAGCTTTCTTGGCAGGCCCGTCCCCTATGCTTACTGTCTGTGGAGCCCACACACCATCCAGAGACATACTGCTCTCAGAAAGCTCTCGATCCTGCTGGCTACAAGGCCTGAAAGGCTTAAATCAGGACAGCTTGAGAATCTGCCCAACAGTGACATCATTGATTGTGACATAATTCAGCAACCAAAAGCTTTCTAGACACTGGAGACTAATGTTAGGGTATATTAGAGATACGATCTTTCAGGTCCCACCCCCCAATTTTATAAGAAAAGATTGATTTATTCACTCAGTTAATAAATGTTGGGTGCCTGTGGCATGCAAGGCAACCAGAAATGTCACAGTGAAAAAGCAACAGAACCCTGCCTTATCTGGTCTACATTCTAGTTGGTGTACGGGGGTGGGGG
>NW_022196900.1:17462679-17502800 GCF_008632895.1 Mastomys coucha | reverse complement strand
TGGGAAAAAATAAAATTTAGAATTTTTTTTAAGAGAAAAATCAAGAGAGAGGGGGGATTGGCCAGGCTGATGTGGCGCTAGCCTCCCTGAGCTGGCAATTGTTGTGTAAAGAACTGAAGGAGGTGGGCTGGAGAGATGGCTCAGCGGTTAAGAGCACTGACTACTCTTCCAAAGGTCCTGAGTTCAAATCCCAGCAACCACATGGTGGCTCACAACCATCCGTAATGAGATCAGATGCCCTCTTCTGGGGGTGTCTGAAGACAGCTACAGTGTACTTACATGTAATAAATAAACCTTAAAAAAAAGATTATTAAAAAAAAAAAACTGAAGGTGACAACCAGGTGACACATGTACTAGGGATGTAGATGCAGAGGACTAAGTCACCTGGCTGGTGAGTTAGTGCAGGTGTAAACAGGACACAGCCAGCTCCAGCTCATGGTGGTGTATAAACTGATTGGAGCAGCTGTACTCTTTCCCTTATGGATTGATTTCCTGGGAGTCTGAGAAACAGTTGAATCAACACCACAAAGACTGAATGAAAATAAATGTGACTGGTCTCTGAGAGAACGCGTTTGCTGACCCTAGCTGAGAGAATTTTCAAGAAGACCAGTGTGGCCAGGGGAAAGAACATGGAAGTTTAGACGGGGTGAGTGGAAGAAGTCAGTCTGCTGGGGAGAACAAACAGGTCCCGTCAGACTGTGGGCTCTTGTAAGGACTTTATTCCAAGTGGACAGGGTTAGAAAGCACTAGAGCAATTAGAACAGGTTGACACCCACCGTCTGAGTTAGTTTTTTAAACCAGGGTCTACTGTTGCCATAGTAACTGGCAAGCCCTATTGCCTCACTGGGCACTAAGGTGATGAAAACATAACCTTAAGAAGTTATTTTTGAACATAGGCTTTCACTCCTTCATTGGAGTCATAGAGCGTGCATTGAAATCAGACCCTGCTGGGTCCCAGCAGTGGGAATACTAAGGCTCAGGTGTACAGACAACATCCAGAAGGAGTAGACCGCCTTCTTCAACATGTGCTGCACACACATGTTGACACCTAACATTTGTATCTGAGGCTGCTTGACCATCTAACTCCAGCAGGCCACACTGATCCCATTCCCATCACACTTAGTGCAGACGTCTTTAGACCTGGTTAATTGGTGTTGGATGAACTTGAGTTAAAGAATTATCACTCCTTGAACGTCTACACTAAGTGCAGAACCTAGAATCTAACCTTATGCCTCATCTTAGACCTTACCCTCAGCTCTGTGCTAGATGTGAGACAGACACACTCAGGAGGTGGTGGCAGATCCCCATGGCCTTAGATGTGAGATGAAAAGGGCAAAAGGCTGCTAGTTGTATTATGGAATGCCTAGGCCTTGTGGAATGAAAGAGGGGCCAACAACACAGGCTTTGAGCTGTGTGACTAAAACAGAAGCAGCCTTCAAGGTCTCTAGGAGACCTGATTAATTGGTATTGGGTGAACTCCAGTTAAAGTTATTATTAATCTTAAAAAAACGGTTTGCTCTTGAATTCTGAACCTTTTAAGGCTCTGCCCAGCCCCAAGATTCTACAAAAATAACATATCAGAAGTACCCAGTGCTCTGCCTGATTTTCTACAGGGGCTCAAATTATCAATGTCAAGGAGCAGAGGAGGAAATAAAAGAATTAATTATCACTGAATGGTCAGGCATGTGAGAGGGAATGGAAGGCACCAAAGCCCGGTGTGTTTGGGTTCCAAAGCTGCTGCTCATTAGCCCTGTTCTGGAGCAAACCGTTAGTCATGAATGTGTGCATGTGGGCAAGAAGAGCAACCCCCCCCCAATCCCCTATCTAAATGGATCATTCCTGGTGACATCACAACCCAAGTGGTTGCCAAGGCACTGCTGGAGGTGGGCTCTCATTTCTTCCCAGGAGCTCTAGGGTGTGGATGTAGGAAGGTGAGGAAGAGAGGCAGATGGCGACAAAGAACAGCCCTAGCCCTAAGCCCATGGGCACAGCCCAGGGCGACCCTGGAGAGGCAGGAACACTGCCAGCCCCCGAGGCTGGCATCCGGGACACAGGTTCCACTCAACTGAAGACAAAACCCAAGAAAATACGGAAGATCAAGGCACTGGTCATCGACCTGGGCTCCCAGTACTGTAAGTGCGGCTATGCAGGAGAGCCGAGGCCCACCTATTTCATCTCCTCTACCGTGGGCAAGCGCAGTGCCGAAATGGCTGCGGATGCTGGAGACACCTTCAAGGAGACATACGTGGGCCACGAGCTGCTCAACATGGAGGCATCTCTGAAGCTGGTTAACCCACTGAAGCACGGAGTTGTGGTAGACTGGGATTGTATCCAGAACATCTGGGAGTACATCTTCCACACCGCCATGAAGATCCACCCTGAAGAGCATGCAGTGCTGGTGTCCGACCCTCCGCTCAGCCCCACCAGCAACCGGGAGAAGTACGCTGAGCTCATGTTCGAGACCTTCGGCATCCCTGCCATGCATGTGACCTCCCAGGCGCTGCTGTCCATCTACTCCTATGGCAAGACCTCCGGGTTGGTGGTGGAGAGCGGACATGGCGTGTCGCATGTGGTGCCCATCTCTGAAGGGGACCTGCTGCCGGGCCTGCCCAGCCGTGTAGACTATGCGGGCTGCGACCTCACCAACTACCTCATGCAGCTACTCAATGAATCAGGTCACAAGTTTTCAGATGACCACCTGCACATCATAGAGCACATCAAGAAGAAGTGCTGCTATGCCGCGCTGCTGCCCGAGGAGGAGATGAGCCTGGGCCTGGAAGAGCTGCATGTCGACTACGAGCTCCCGGATGGGAAGATCATCACCATCGGCCAGGAGCGCTTCCGCTGCTCCGAGATGCTCTTCAAACCCTCCCTGGTGGGCTGCACCCAGCCTGGCCTTCCTGAGCTCACCGCGACCTGCCTGAACCGCTGCCAGGGCACTGGCTTCAAGGAGGAGATGGCTGCTAACGTGCTGCTGTGCGGTGGCTGCACCATGTTGGATGGCTTCCCTGAGCGTTTCCAGAGGGAGTTGAGTCTCCTCTGCCCAGGGGACAGCCCCACAGTGGCCGCTGCTCCCGAGAGGAAGACGTCAGTGTGGACCGGCGGCTCCATTCTGGCCTCGTTGCAAGCCTTCCAGCAGCTTTGGGTCAGCAAAGAAGAGTTTGAGGAGAGGGGCTGTGCAGCCATTTACAGCAAGTGCTAAGGGGCGGGCCCCAGAGGCAAGAGCTGGAGAGCAGAGGCCCCTCCTGGGGCCACTCTATACCTTTACAGAATTTCTCATAAAAGTTTAACCTGTAACGGTCATGTCTGGTCTGGAGTTCTTGGTCGATCTGATAGCGGGCGGGAAGAAGTTGAATTTAGAATGATAACCCTCTCCTTAGCCTAAGGGAATATGACTCAGTCTAGTCACCAGATGTGAGACATACCTTCTCCTGGGAGGCAAGGTGAATGTGGAACTACTGTGGCAGTGTTTCCAGAAAGGAAGGCAGCTTGAAGTAGCCCTCTGCTGAAAGGAGAGTCTCATTAAAACGGCTGGTGGGTGCCTGAATCAAACCAGTGTGAGCTACTCCCAGATCCTTCAAGTCTCTAAGCTAGTGTATCCCACCTCCTGTGCCAGGTCCAATTGCGTGACTGTCTGTCTGTCTCCTCCATCTGTCCTCCTCAATGGCCTTCCTCTGGAGTAATAGTTCACGGAGGGGCCAAGATTAGGGAGGCCTCTTATTGAAATATTAAAAGCAACACCCCAATTTTCCCTTCACACAAGAACGACTACATAAGAATTTCGTTCAAAGTTTTAGAGAATGTCTTATACACAGATGCAAAGACCAATCACTGTCTTGTTTATTCCCTTCTGATCAGTCCCTGAGGTTAGACCCTGAGAGTCTAGAGAGCAGGAATTGTACCTCCCAGATACTCTTGAAGCCCTCCCAGGTGGGCGGTACCCCAGGAAGTGAGTTTTCCCAGAACCCAGGGGAACAGACTCCTTATTCCAAGTTGTGAGATAGATGGTATAAGTATCTCCCTTCACATTACAGATAAGCAAGGAGGCTTGAAGATGCTAAGTCTTGTCTCACCTCATCTGCCTAGTAAACTGGAGTCTCCTGTTTGTGTCCAAAGTGTCCTCTTGATTTTCTACCTTGTGTAAATTACCAAGCCCTCTTTTTAAAGTATATAAAATATTCCTTTCACATGAGACAAAATGGGTTGAAATTTCATAGTCAACTTTAGGCTTCAAAATTAATGCCAATAGATCAGCAAAGGAGCATCTTGTCTTACATGAGGTTTCCAGAAACATGAGTGACACAAAGTGTTTAAGTCCTACTGTTTGGATGTGGCACAACACCTGCAGTTGCCTGTCCAGCCTGCCTGATCTCTCCCCACTAAATATTACTAGGTACACACAAAGTGTTATTTGTATACTTTTTAAAATTTTGGTCAGTTTTAGTTTATTTTTTAATAGTTTTAGTTTTATTTAAACTATCTTACTATGTAGCACTGGATGGCCTGGAATTCACAAAGATCCACCTGTCTCTACCTCTCAAATGCTGGGATTAAAGGTATGACCACCACACTCAGCTTGTACAGAGTGTTTTAAGAAATCAACTTAAGGGCTAGAGAGATGGCTCAGCTGTTAAGAGCACTGGCTACTCTTCCAGAGGTCTTGGGTTCAATTCTCAGCAACCACATCTTTTGGTGTGTCTGAAGACAGCAACGGTATACTCATGTAAATAAAACAAATCTTTTAAAAATCAACTTGGTTTCAATATAAGTTACTAAGAGTTTTTTGTTGGCAGACTGGAGGGATAGTTCAGTGGTTAGCAACAGGTACTGCTCTCACAGTGGTCCTGAGTTTGGCTCCTAATAACACCTCTGTTGGGTGATTCACAACCACCTGTGACTAGAGCCCCAAGGGGATCCAATGCCTCTGGTGAGCAACTGTACCTGGGCACTGACCTCCCTACCCCCCCCCCCCCCCCACACACACACACAAACAAGATTTAAAAATCTCTACGAAAAAAGTTTTCTGTTTGACTATTACATTTTTCTGGCCAACCAGTGGGAAGTTAAGGTAAAGCTGGGGCCCGTTTGGAATGTATGCTGGGGCTGCTTTTAATAGCTGCTGAGAGTTGAACATTAAATATTCAGGAGGAACTTGAAACTTCATAATGGGACTATTTACAACGATCAAATCTGTCTCTTCCAGCTTGTTTAAATTGGGAGATGGGGGAGTAGAACATCACCTGTGAAGGCAATTCTAAACAAAACAAAAACAACAAAACAACAACAACAAACTCTACAAGAACAACAGAACCAAACCTGAATGGTCCTCCTCTCCGATGGTTCAATAGACCTGGGAAAGAAATGAGGAACCCATATTTGAAAAGTTCTCTGAGCAGTTCTAACAAACACTCTATTAAATTGTTCAGAAGGAGGTGTGGCACATACTGTCCACATTTCAAGCAAACCAGAAGTTTATTTGACATTAGTGGGACAAGCCAATAGTGCTGGTGGCCAAGATGCCACTCTTTGGAGTCAGGATGGCTTCCTCTATATGCAGCTCCACTCTCCCTCAACCTCTCATCCACTTAGCTGCCTACCCTCCCAGGCTATGCTCGTGGATGTGCCGAGGTATGCGGGTTGGTTTTCTGTCAGCTTGACACAAGCTAAAGTCATCTAAGAGGACCCCTGTCAAGAAAATGCCTCCATAAGATTGGGCTTGTAGGCAGGCCAATGTTTTCTTAATTAGTGATTGGTGTGGGTGGGCACAGCTCTCATAGGTGGTGCCACCTCTGAGCTGGTGGCCCTGAGTTTCATAAGAGAGTAGAGTGAGAGAAAGTAGGAGAAGTGAGGACTTTGTGTGGCCTCGCATCAGCTCCGGCTTTCAGGTTCCTTCCTTGAGTTCCTGTCCTGACTTCTTTTAGTGATGAACAGTGACGTTGAAGTGTAAGCATAATAAACTTTCTCCCCTGAGTTGCTTCAGTCATGGTCTTTTGCCACAGTAAGTTACCTTAATCAGGACAGAGATTTTTACCAGGATAGTAAGGTAAGGTATTACCATGACAGACGTGATCTTACTGTTTTGGGAAGGATTGTGGAAGGACTTTGGAACTCTGGGCAAGAGAAGCCATTGAGAGTTCAAAGCTCAGTGAGCTGTTCTGTGGGATCTTGGAAGAAAGGAGTGTTGAGAGACATGCAGATGAAGTTTCAGAGGTAAGTTTAAAGGCTACCGGGGACCCTTCGCTATTTTGAAATAAGATTCTGTGGTTCCGGTGAGCTGGGGCTAAAGAATCAGCTGCAACTAACAAGATACCCCCTGAACTGCTAATTGATTTGCTGGGATACCTGATGCTGGTCCAGTGAAGCTGCAGAATTAGTAGTAATTAAAAGGAGACCAGGATTGCTGAAAACTAGGAAGTATTTTCTCAAGGTTAGCCCATAACCTGGATCATAGGATATAGAGGTTATCCAGTGTTGTAGCTTCTGTTGGCAGCTTATCTTGGTAATGTGTAAGAGTCACCCAGGAGGTACTGATTTTGAAGATATTGGAAGGGCCATGGAGAGCAGCTGAGGCTTGCCACTGTGAGAGGCCAGGGAAGACCACTGGTGGAGGGGCAGGGCTAAAGGGGTCATGCAGAGAAGTTGAAGAGGGCCCAGAAGAGTCTATTGGTAAAAGTGCAGCCCAGTTGCAGCAAGAGATCCCAGGATTTTGGAGATACCAATACCATGGGTAGACCACCAAGAACAGCTGCAGTGGCGGAGTAGAGCTGGCCTGAGAATAGGAGATAATCTGTGTGTGCCACAGAGGGTGGAGTTGGAGAAGTGACCTGGGCCCTTTGGAGGACCCAGAAAATTGAGGCTGGTAGAATCTCAGTTAGAAATTTCTCTATAAGAATAAGCTTAATTAGTAATTGATGTAGCTGGATGCAGTCCATTGGGGATAGTTCCACCCCTAGGCTGGTGGTCCTGGGTTCTACAAGAAAGCAGGCTGAGCAAGTCATAGGAGTAAGCCAGTAAGCAGCATTCCTCCTTGACCTCTGCACCAGCTCCTGCCTTCAGGTTCCTGCCCTGTTTGAGATCTTGTTCTGACTTCCTTCAGTGACTAAACAGTAATGAGGAAGTGTAAGGCAAATAAACTTTTTCTTTCCCAAGTTGCTTTGGTCGTGGTAATAGCAAAAGTATTCCTAACTAGGACACCAGACAAGAGGCTTCTGCCACCTACCTCTCTACACTGCTGTGACCATGGGTATGTCTGCCTTGGCTTTTGTCATCTGCACTGCCTCTGTAGGAAAGACAGCCACCTCACTTGTCCATCTCAGCAAACTTGGCCTGAAGCAGGTGCTCTGCGTGCTTCTGGTAGATCTTATAGGTATTTGCTAAGAGTCTCGAACCTGGCGGCATGTTACACTCCCCTGGGGAGTGCCCAAGTTTACCCTGAACAAAATCAGAATGTTTTGGGGTGGAGCAGTTACCTTGGCATGATATCAGAAGCCCCCAATTAAATCTGGCGTGTAGCCCAGTTGAGAACTGCTGCTCTAGGGAAGGCTCAAAGGTCAGTCTTTTCCATTTTCACAGAAATGCCATCATTATCTAGCATCTAGCATACCTAAATGCATCATATCTCACCCTGGAAATACATCTCCTGAGATGTCACTCTGTTCCTTCAGCACTCTAGAGGGGTCTGAAAAGGATCCAATTCTCCAAAGTTTGTGCACTTATGTAAGTATGCAAATTAACAGAAATCAAATGAGTCATTGCAAAGCAGAGTTCTGGCAGTGTCAAGCTAGAAAACCCTTGAGTTACCTCAGAAACAGAACAAACAAGGCCTGGTAACAAAATGTTCTTTTGACAATACCCGCTTGACTCTAGTCAAACACCAATGGAAAAGCCATGCCTTAAGCCCCCTGGAACCGTGGTTTTAACTCTTCCATTCCACAGAAGTACGTGTCCTGCTCACAATCTTCCTATGAGGTATTAGTGGTTCCGCACTAAGCTGGATCTCTATCGCTTTCAGTTACTAACAAGGGATGAGATGTGAGGCTGCTTGTCAATCAGCCTGTTGTCTCCCTATCCCCCACCCCCAGTCCTCTGGTACAATGGGGCTCAGTGGAGAGCTGATCTTAACCTCCCTCCTCAGAGAGATCGGAACACTGAGAGCCATGACAGCTTTTACTGAAGCCGAACTTCTACCTAGCTAGTGTGTGATTAGGGTAGGTGGGTCAGCACCTCACCATAGCAGTGGAAGCGCCTGTGAGGCACAGTGGGGAGCTGAACTTCCAGACCAAGTGGTCACTGAGCTTTACCTCAATAGGGAGCTGTCCAGTTGAAAAAAACTTAAATGAGACTGGGAGTCTTTGTGATGGTTATATAGGCGTGGCCCAGGGAGTGGCACTACTAGGAGGTGTGGCCTTGTTGGAGTAGGTGTGTCACTGTGGGTGTGGCCTTTAAGACCCTGGAAGTCAGTCTTCTCCTAGCAGCCTTCAGATGAAGAGGTAGAACTCTCAGCTCCTCCTGCACCATGCCTGCCTAGCTGCTGCCATGTTCCCACCTTGATGATAATGGACTGAACGTCTGAACTTGTAAGCCAACCCCAATTAAATGTTGTCCTTGGGTCATGGTGTTTGTTCACAGCAGTAAAACCCTAACTAAGATACTCTTATGACATCGAAACATCCAGAACTCCATCAAATGTTAAGTAACGTGATTGTGAAAAGGAATTTAGCTTTGCTCAAAGGAAGGTCTGACTTTTGCTCTTAGCATCTGGAAGATAATCTATATCTTACCTCCAACTAAGACCTTTCCTTAGGGTTAGGCTGACCACATCCAAAAGTCTTAAGGCAGTGACTATGCCAGAAAGATCAACATTACTATTTAAGGAAGGGACTTGGGCCACCGTTGTCAGTTGACTTGAAGGCTGAGGTTAACTGTGTAGGTAATTGATCAGTTATGCCTACCTAATGTAACTCCAATATAAACACTGAGCACCAAGACTTGGGAAATCTTTCTTGATTGATAAGACCTGTACATTGATATTGAGAGAGTGATGTGATATCGGGAGAGAGCATAATGGGCACTTTTGAATTTGAACCATAACCAAATGTACAATAGACTTTAATGAGTTCTGGGAATCCTTGGGATGAATGATTGTTTAGGGAGTTCCTGGGCCTTACAGTTATTGTAAGATGTGACAATGTTGTGGTTTGGGACAACTCCAAAGGCCTTTGTAGTTGGCCAAAGCTTCCCATATGTGTCAGTAAACTGTACTAAGCACAAGAAAAGGCAACAAGCTGAATCAGGTAAATATAGATAAATAAAACAAGACATCAGGGATGACTGACGGGGGCTCTTAAACAATCATGGTGAAGTTGTTTAATAAGCTTCTGTAAATTATCATCAAACACAGAAGGTTGGCAGAAAATAAGCTATAAACATGCAGGGCCTGGGGGAGGGCCCTCCTGGCAAAGCACTTGCTGCACAGGCGTGAGGGGATGAGCTCAGATCCTCAGAACCATGTAGGACAGCCTGGGGATAGCAATGAAGCCTTTGATGGTTGGTGCTGGGAGGCACAGAGACAGGTTGGCCAACCAGGTTAGCTGAATCCATTCAGCGAGAGATCCTGTCCTAATTAACAATAAGACAGAAATTATAGCATAGAAAAAAATCCATGTTCAAATTTTAAAAACTCACTGGATGGGCTCAGAATCTTGACAGAAGACAAAGTCAGCAGCCCGGAGGGCAGATCAATATCATTTCCTTAGTAGAAATGGAATATAGAGAAAATACACTTTTAAATGAATGGGGGCAGGCTGTGGATGGCAGCAGGTAAAGGTGCTTGATGCCAAGCCTGATGGCCCAAGTTCAATCCTCAGAACCTATAGTGTGGAAGGAGAGAACCAGTTCCTGCCCACTCCACCCAGTGTGCCATGCATGTGTGCACACACATACAATAAATATAGAAATAAAGTATAAAAGGCAGTGAAACATTGCTTGCTTTCATGTGCAGGCTAATTTGCCTGCATATTTGTATAGCTCATTTGCATGCATAAGTAGAGTCCTAGGGGGACTGGCATCCCTCCCATCAGGACTCCAATGGAAAAGAGAAGCAGGTATGACCAGTAGTGTGCTCAAAAAAAAAAAAATAGAATATTCTAAATTTGACAAAAGATAAAAAGATCAAGAATAAAACATGACCAGGCTTCATGGTGGGTACTTGTTTTTTGTTTGTTTGTTTGTTTGTTTTTTTCGAGACAGGGTTTCTCTGTATCATCCTGGCTGTCCTGGAACTCACTCTGTAGACCAGACTGGTCTCAGAAATCCACTTGCCTCTGCCTCCCAAGTGCTGGGACTAAAGGCGCATGCCACCATCACCTGGCCATAGTGGGTACTTGTACTACCAGCACTCAGGAGGCTGAACCAGGAGGATCAAGATTGCTCTAAGTTCAAGGCTAGCCTAGTCCATATAGTAAGTACCAGAGCAACCAGGGCTGTAGAGTGATCACCTGTAAAACAAAAGCAAAACAAACAATGTCAACAAACAGCAAACCAACAACTGCTATTTACTGAACAAAACAGCTAACACTGTGCCAAGATGCATCACAATGAAACTAAACGAGCGTGTGAGGAGATCAATGCCCTACTCATAGCGAACCCTGGCTTGGCTGACAGCGGCCTTCTCAGTTGGAACATGTAAACCATAGAGAAGCAGTACAGAAAAAAGAAAAACCAAACCTGTGAGTGGTGAGCTGTATGTCTTGAAAAGGCCAACCTTAAAGGATGGCTAGAGGAAATTCTCTGAATCAGAGGGAAATGACAGTAGACGAAGTGTGGAGCTTCATGGGGGAAGACGATACTGGGATGGTTAAAAACCGGGAGACATGGACAACTGTTTGGCTGCTGTGATCCTGAAGTATTTTAAAATCATAGTTTACAGTGGAAGCAAACACTTATAGTTTTATCCGAATTGTCACTTAGGAAAATTATATCTAGAATGCGGGAAGAGCCAGGTCACCTGAATGAGCATGAGGTCTATAGAGTTGGGAGTTTCGTGCACACTGTGGTCTGTTACATAGGCTCGGTTACCGCCCCGAGAGACAGCTAAGAAAATGATACAAGCTGATATAAAGAAAATATAAATAAGACCAGATTCTTAAAATTATAAAACTCGTAGGCAAGACAGACAGGAACAGACAATAGAAGAAACACATTGTGTATTCTATAATGGTGTTTCAGCCTGTGATGGACTGCAAGTTCAGCAGTGGTCCTGTGATATTGTATCACCCAGAAACATCACAGCCTTCTGAGTGTGTAAATTTGTTTCACGGTGTCTGCTCAGACAAGGAAACCAGCCTTGGTAATGAAATGAAACTGGGTGCCTCCATCTCCTTATTACTTATTTTTATGTATATGGCTAGTTAGCCTGCATATGTATGTGTACATATGTGAGTGCAGTGCCTGCAGAGAGCAGAACACTGGTTAGCTGGTCATTAAAGGGAGAGCATCTTCCTAACAGAGGGATGCCAGATATGTCCACAGGCAAGGGGCGGTCATGGCACGATTTGGGAGAAGGGAGATGTTTTTGTGAAATTTAGATGGAATGGTGGTATTTTGATAGGTTTGAGGTGAAGCAGGGTTGTGTGTCAGGTATTAGGTATTATGGCAAGGCCAAGGTGGGGTCTCACCTCTTAGAGGCTCCACATGAAGACATGGATTGTTAGGCCCCTTAAAGGTACCTGTATCTGGGATGCAAACCCAGGACACTTCTCTTTGTCTAAATGAATTAGACCTTGCAGGCAAGAGCTAGTTCTTTGTTGTTGTTCTTGTTTTTCAAGACAGGGTTTCTCTGTGTAGCCTCGTTGTCCTGGAACTCACTCTGTAGACCAGGCTGGCCTCGAACTCACAAATCTGCCTGCCTCTGCCTCCCAAGTGCTGGGATTAAAGATGTGTGCCACCACTGCCCGGCTAGAGCTGGTTCTTACTGAGATGCTTTAAACTTGTGTTCTTGGAAGAGGAGGAGGAAAGAGTGTAGGAACCAGAGGGCATAGAGGACACTAGGAGAACGGAATCAGCTGAGCAAGGAACCTCACATAAGAGCTCACAGAGACTGGGAGCAGCAAGCAGGGGGCCTGCTTAGAATTGTATGGGACTCCTGACTGTGAGAACAGTGGGTCTCTGACTCTTGTGCCTGCTCTTGGGACTCTATTTCTCCTGTTGGGTTGCCATGTTCAACTTCAATTTGCTTCATCTTATTATATTTTATTTGTCAAACAGACAACAACAGACAACCCTGTACCTCACTAGAACAATAAAAACAAAACAAAATAACAAATTTTCCTTCTTAGCTCTGTGTGGTGGCACACACCTTTAATCCCAGAGGTAGGAGAATTTCTGAGTTTGAAGCTAGCCTGGTCTACAAAGTGAGTTCCAGGATAGCCAGGGCTAAATAGAGAAACCCTATCTCAAAACCAAAACAAGCAGTAACCCCCTGCATCCCTGTATCCTGCCCTGCCTCCCCTGTCCCCCCCAGCATCCCTGCATCCTGGAATCCAGGAGATGGTTAAGTTGGTAAAGTGTGTAGCAAGCATAAAGATCACCTCAGAATCCACAGAAAAGTTGGGTGTGGTGGTACACTTGTGGAGCAAGGGCCAAGGAGGCAGAGAGAGGTGGATGCTGGGGCTTGTTGGCCAGCTGGCCTTCAGGTCAATGAGATACTCTGTCTTTTTTTTTTTTTTTTCGAGACAGGGTTTTTCAGTGTAGCCTTCCTTGTCTGTCCTGAAACTCACTCTGTAGACCAGGCTGGCCTCGAACTCGAACTCAGAAATCCGCCTGCCTCTGCCTCCCAAGTGCTGAAATTAAAGGCATGCGCCACCACCACCCGGTAAGATAATCTGTCTTAAGCAAGGTGGCTAGCTCCTTACGCATACCACCACAGGCTCTCCTCTGACCTCCACACCAAAGGAGAGGTGTAACCTCCTCCATTAGCCATGGAAGCCATCCGACAAGCTGCCAATCTCTGTCTGTAAGCAGCTCTCCCACCTGGGGAGCCAAACAAAGGCTCTCTGGTGGACTGTCACCTCTCCTTGAAGCAGTGGCTTAGAAGTCCACCCACCAAGCTTCGAGAATGCCTTTAGCCTGAAGGCTTACGAGTTACTGAGACCCTGGCCAGAGATTTACTGCAATAATGACATTATGCAGACTTGCTTTCGTCTCTGTAATTCGTATCTATACCTGATTCCCTCAGCAAAGTTTGAACCTTGATCAGATTACATGTCTTGATTCCTTTATTTCTCCCACATTTCGAACCCTCTCTTTTCCAAGTCCCTGTCCTCCTCCTGGGAAGAATCCAGTTCCTGAGAAGCCTCGAGTGGTTTCAGAGAGGCTAATAAGGGACTTAATGGGAAGAACCTGGGGTGAGCAAGGACAGATGTCATGAAGGTGTGTGCCAACGGCCATGAGTGACCTGGACTCTCTTGTTCCTGCTCTGGTCCTGGCTGAAGCCTGCAGAAGATGAGCTGCTGAGAGCAGCTTTGGTACTCAGTCTGTGCAGGCAGAGATGTGAAGGCAGTGTCTGGGAGCATGATTGTACTCTCTGAACTTCTGCTTGGCAAGTCTGGGAAAGTTGAGGTTTCTCCCGAGAGCCCTCCGGCTCCCCATCTCCTGGCTTGCCTTTTCTGACCCTGGCCAGCACCTTTTCCCAGCCTCTGTACTTCCTGCTACTGTCTCATCCTTGGCTGACCAAATAATGACAGTGTCGTCGCAGTTAAAGTCGAGTTTTCACTTTAGGGTAATGAAGGAGATGGTTTTATTTGACTGTGAAATGTTCCTCCTATGCTCATGTGTCTGGACATTTGATACCCAGCAGGTGGCGCTGTTTGTGAAGTTATGGAGGTGCAGTCTCCAGCAGACAGGAAGGAGCTGCAGGACCTGGAGTCTCAGTTATTTCCATAGAAACTCAGGCGTTGGTTGGCACGGCAATGCGCTTATTAAGGCTTTGCATTAGGAATTCTAATTATGGCAGTGTTCACTAGAGGTAGAAGGGGATTGGTTTCTTTCTTTCTTTCTTTTTTTTTTTTTTTTTGAAATATTTTCTTCCCTTTGGATGAGTATTATATAGCAGTTTTATAAGGGTTATCTTGCAAATAACTATCATGAGAAAGATATTCTTATAGTAGATAGAGGTGATTCACAGATTGAAAACTTCAAAAGTACTTATGTATTTTCCCTCAGACTTTGCTGTGCATATTTAATATTCAAGTCATACTGGGTGGTGGTGGCGCACGCCTTTAATCCCAGCACTTGGGAGGCAGAGGCAGGTGAATTTCTGAGTTTGAGGCCAGCCTGGTCTACAGAGTGAGCTCCAGGACAGCCAGGGCTACACAGAGAAACCCTGTCTTGAAAAACCAAAAAAAAAAAATAATAATAAAAAATAAAAAAAAATTGCAAGTCATATGTATAATGATGTATTCATATGTATAATGACATATATGTGGTTTCCCATACCACAGTTCTTCATCCCATTCCTCCTCTCCCCCTGTCCTTGAGAGGATGCTCCCCTACCACCAAGAATCCTCCCTCCCTGGAATCTCATGTCTCTTAGGCGCATCTTCTCCCACTGAGGCCAGACCAGTGAGCCCTCTGCTATATCTATGTCAGGGGCCTCAGACCAGCTCATCTATGCTGCCTGATTGGTGGTTCTGGGTGTGTTGACATTGCTGGTCTTCCTATGGGGTCACCTTCCTCTTCTGCTTCTTCCATCCTTCCCCTAATTCAACCATAGGGGTCCCCAACTTCAGACCATCAGTTAGGTGTAAGTATCTGCATCTGTCTCAGTCAGCTGCTGGTTGGGCCTCTCAGAGGACAGCCATGGTAGGCCCCTGTCTGTAATCACATCATAGCATCAGTAATAGTGTCAGGCTTTGGTGTCTCCCCATGAAGTGGATCCCCAGTTGGGCCTGTCACTGGACTCAGGCTCTTCTCCATTTTTGTCCCTGCAGTTCTTTTAGACAGGAACCCTTCTGGGTCAGAAATTTTGACTGTGAGTTGGTAACCCCATCCCTCCTCTTGAGGCCCTGCCTGTCTACTGGAGGTGGACTCTACAAGTTCCCTCTCCCCCCTGTAGGGCATTTCATCTAAGGTCCCCCCCCATTGAGTCCTGAGAGTCTCTCACCTCCAGGGTCTCTGGTACTTTCTGGAGGGCCTCTCTACCTCTCACCATCTGAGGCTACATATTTCCATTCATGCTGCTGGCCCTCTGGACTTTTATCCTATCCCCCCCATACCTGGTCCTGTTTCCCTTTTCCTCTCCCCGATCCCACCCTGATTCCTCCCTTCCTTCTGACTCTTGTGATTATTTTCTTCTCCCTACTAAGCGGGATTGAAACATCCTCGTTTGGCCTTTCTGGTTGTTGAAGTTCTTAAATTCTGTGGGTTGTATCCTAGGTATTCTGTAGTTTTTGACTAAGATCCACTTAATGGTGAGTACATACCATGCGTGTATCCTTTTGGGTCTGAGTTACCTCACTCAGGATGATATTTTCTAGTTCCATCCATTTGCCTGAAAAACTCAGGATGTCCTTGTTCTTTCTTTCTTTTCTTTTCTTTTTTTGGTTTTTTGAGACAGGGTTTCTCTGTGTAGCCCTGGCTGTCCTGGAACTCACTCTGTAGACCAGGCTGGCCTTGAACTCAGAAATCCACCTGCCTCTGCCTCCCAAGTGCTGGGATTAAAGGCATGCCCTCATTCTTAATAGCTGAATAGTAAGTATTCCATTGTGTAAATGAACCACATTTTCTGTATCTATTCTCCCACTGAGGGGTATCTGGATTGTTTCCAGCTTCTGGCTATCACAAATAAGGCTGCTATGAACATTGTAGAGCACATGTTCCTCTGGTATGGTGGGGCATCTTCTGGGTATATGCCCAAGAGTGGTATAGTTGGGTCTTCAGGTAGATCTATTTCCAATTTTCTGAGGAACTGCCAGATTGATTTCCAGAGTGGTTGTACCAGTTTGCAATCCCACCAACAATGGAAGAGTGTTCCCCTCTCTCCACATCCTAGCTAGCATCTGCTGTCACCTGTGTTTTTGATCTTAGCCACTCTGATTGGTGTAAGGTGGAATCTCAGAGTCATTTTGATTTGCATTTCCCTGATGACTTAAGGATTTTGAACATTTCTTTAAGTGCTTCTTGGCCATTTGAGACTCCTCTATTGAGAATTCCCTGTTTAGCTCTGTACCTCATTTTAAAAGTAAGTTATTTGGTTTTAAAATTAAGTTATTTGGTTTTTTGGAGGTTTGCTTCTTGAGTTCTTTATATATTTTGGATATTAGCCTTCTTCTTCTTCTTCTTCTTCTTCTTCTTCTTCTTCTTCTTCTTCTTCTTCTTCTTCTTCTTCTTCTTCCTCTTCCTCTTCCTCTTCCTCTTCCTCTTCCTCTTCCTCTTCCTCTTCTTCTTCTTCTTCTTCTTCTTCTTCTTCTTCTTCTTTTTTTCCGAGACAGGGTTTCTCTGTATAGCTCTGGCTGTCCTGGAACTCACTCTGTAAGACCAGGCTGGTCTCAAACTCAGAAATCTGCCTGCTTCTGCCTCCCAAGTGCTGGGATTAAAGGCATGTGCCACCACCGCTCGGCCTGGATATTAGCCTTCTATTGGATGTGGGGTTAGTGAAGATTTTTTCCCAATTTATACTTTTGACTGTGTCTTTGCCTTACAGAAGCTTTTCAATTGCATGAGGTCCCATTCATCTATTGTTGATCTTAGAGCCTGAGCCATTGGAGTTCTGTTTAGGAAATTTCCTCCTGTGCCAATGAGTTCAAGGCTCTTTCCCACTTTCTCTTCTATTAGATTCAGTGTATCTGGTTTTATATTGAGGTCCTTGATGAGCTTTGTGCAAAGCGATAAACATGCATCTATTTTCATTTTTTTCTACATACAGACCGCCAGTTAGATCAGCACCACTTATTGAAGATGATTTTTTTTCTTCCATTGTATTTTTTTTGGCTTCTTTGTCAAAGATCAAACGACTGTAAGTGTGCGGGTTCATTTCTGGGTCTTCAATTCTATTCCATTGATCTTTCTGCCTGTCTCTGTACTAATACCATGCAGTTTTTATCACTATTGCTCAGTAATACAGCATGAGGTCAGGGATGGGGATTCCCCCAGAAGTTCTTTTATTGTTGAGAACTGTTTTTGCTATCCTGGGTTTTTTGGTTTTCTATATGAAATTGAGAATTGCTCTTTCCATGTCTGTGAAGAACTGTGTTGAAATCTTGATCCGGATTGCATTGAATCTGTAGATTGCTTTTGGTAGGATGGCCATTTTTACTTATGTTAATCCTACCAATCTATGAGCATGGGGGATCTTTCCATCTTCTGAGGTCTTCTTTGATTTCTTTTTTCAGGGATTTGAAGTTCTTGTCCTACAGATCTTTCACTTGCTTGGTAAGAGTTATACCAAGATATTTTATACTGTTTGTGGCTATCGTAAAGGGTGTTGTTTTCCTAATTTCTTTCTCAGCCCATTAATCATTTGTATAAAGGAAGGCTACTGATTTGTTTGATTTAGTTTTATATCCAGCCACTTTGCTGAAGTTGTTTATCAGCTGTAGAAGTTCTCTGGTAGATTTTTTGGGGTCACTTATGTATAAGACATATATATATATCTTTACATATAAAATATATTTATTTTTTAAAGGGTAGAAAACCACAATACTTTATTATAGGCATCATTTTATATGCTCCCCAGATATCATTTTCTTTTTTTTTTTAAGATTTATTTATTGTTATATGTAAGTATACTCTAGCTGTCTTTAGATACACCAGAAGAAGTTATCAGATCTCATTAGAGGTGGTTGTGAGCCACCATGTGGTTGCTGGGATTTGAACTCAGGACCTTCGGAAGAGCAGTCAGTGCTCTTACCCACTGAGCCATCTCATCGGCCCTCCAAATACTATTTTTCAATATCTACAATGCTAAACTCATGTTTCCTTTTCTTTTGATATTAAGTGATTCCTTTTTTTTTTTTTTTGAGATGGGAGCTGACTATCTAGGCTAGCCAGTGCTGGGGTTAAAGGTGCGCATCATGATGGCTAACTTTTGATAGCATAAGAAGTGGATTAACATATCTGTAGATAATCTTATTCACTAATGGACAGTCTTATTCCCAAATCAGAGAGCTTGTCGTGAACCCCAGGCTTGGGGCTCTCCCGAGTTCTCTCTTGGTGGTTTTTGGATGTGAAGATGCCTCCACCCTCTGGTTAGATGTCCTTATATCTAAGCTGCATTCTTCTTTGTCTTTTCACTCTCCCTCCCTTCCTCTTTTTGTTCTTCCTTCACCTTTTCCTTTCTTCCTTCTTTGCTCTTTTTTATTCAGACAGGGCCTCACTGTGTGGTCCTAGCTGGCCTTGAAATTGCTCTATGGATCAGGCTGCCTCTCTCTCCTGTGTTGAGATTATAGGCTCAGGCTTTCACACACAGGGTAAGGTGGGTTTCTTTAGACAGCATACATAAAATCTTACTTGTAATGTGAAAATTAAGGTTTTCAATTAAGAGAAAAGATGGCACTCTTATGCTATGGGTTATATTTACTTTGATTATCATTGCATCTTTTTTTTTTGTTCCTTTTTTCCTGATATTTAGATATTTTTCATACAATTCTAAAACAGAGTTTTGTTTGGTTGGTTTCTTATTGCATTTTTGTGGTATGTGTGTATGTATGTATACATGTGTGTATGTATGTATATGTATAGTGTATGTATGCATGTGCTGTGGTACATGTGTAGAGGTCAGAGGACAACCTCCAGGAGTAGGTTCTCTGTTTCCACATAGGGTTCATGAGATTAAACTCGAGTAGCCAGGCTTGGCCCTAATTTAGGTAGTCACACTTGGCCATAAGCGCCTTTAGCTGATGATCCAACTCTCTAGACCTCGGTTTTTGACTCCCAGTACAACCTGAGGATGACCTTCAATCCACTTCCCAAGTGCTGCCATTGCAAGCCTGAGCCACTGTGCTCTGTTTATGTGGTGTTGAGACTTAAACACAGAGCTTTGTGCATGCTAGGCAAGCATTCTACCAACTGAGCTACACCCTGAGCCCTGGATTACATATTATATGATGCTGTTTTATCTTCGCTCTTATTCATTAAACCTCATCTATGTTTTATGCAAGTGCCTTAGGTTTTAAAATATTTGCCCTTATTATTTACTTAACAGTTTTTGAGACAGTCTCATGAATCCCAAGTTGGCCTTGAACTCTTGATGTTCCTAGTTTTATCTTCTAACTACTGGGACTACAGGCATGTGCCATCATACCCAACTTTTAGCCACTTCTTTTTAAATAGTCATCTTCAAATATCATTCTGTTTCACAAAGCTTATGAAAACTTACAACAGGATGCTTTCTATATGGCCTTTGTAGGAGCTATGTCTTTTTCAGGTTAGTAAAGATATAATTAGTAGAAGATTATTCTTTTCATGGACCTATTAAAACATCTCAAAGTCCCCTTGACCATCCCCTTCCTTAGAAGTAAACAATGAGGCTAGTTTAGCAAACATCCTTCTAAACCTTTGCTGTGTGATTACTTGCTTTTGTGTAATTTTGCTTTTAGATACTTACAACACATGTAGCTTATTTTCATACATAGAAAATAGCATGGCATGTATCATCCTACAGCGTGTATCTTTTATTCCACAATGTATCTTGTTAGTCTACCCTTACTAACACATCCAGATTGGCTTCATCATTTCAGGTATCCTTATGATATTCCATTAAGTGAACTTTCCAGTGTTTTTGATTAATTGAGGGATGTTTGTGTCTTATTCTCCAATTGCAGTCAGCAGTGCTATAAGTAAGGGAGGGGTCCTTCCACATGCCTTATTGTAGGCATTTGCCCAGAGTGTGTACCTGGAAGTGGAAGTAGTTTTTTATGGAACCAACCCTCTGGGGAAAGAGCAGAGATGGAATGAAGCCCAGAAGATCCCAAGTTAAAGTTAAACTGAAATTAGAAGGTGGTGGCAAAGGTCATGGGTGATGGTAAGGACATGTGAGAGGGTTTAAAGCTTTGGAAAGTTTCTGAAAAAACTTACAAGGTAATGAACTCACTCTGTAGACCAGGCTGGCCTCGAACTCAGAAATCTGCCTGCCTCTGCCTCCCAAGTGCTGGGATTAAAGGTGTGCACCACCACTGCCCCGCTGTGGGTTATCATTTTTATGCCCTGGGAAGAAAGAAGACACATTTCTTCATCAGAGCTGTTGTTTGTGTTGTAAAGTGTTGGTTTGGAGTCACATGGATGGGTAGAGGGCATCAGAGTGGTGTGAACCTAAGGAGCTGTCAAAGTCTCTGTGTCTACAGGCCCGCTGGTGAAGTACCATCACTGTCCACCAGAGGCAAGGCCTTGGGCGGGTCAGACTTGCTCACCTTCTCAACTTGAGCCCTAAACACTGATACATTATCCTTGCTCTAGGATGCTAAGCAGCAGAACAAGACTGCTTAGTTTAACTGAGGATGCTGCAGTGGGGGCTAGGAGACAGAGGAGTGGATCACGTGGCTGCCACCTCCACCCCCTCTGCAGCCCACTCTCCTCTTCTCTCCAGCTTCCTGTGGACTTCTGTCCTGAACAGCATCAAAGAAGTCCAAACAAGAAAAGCAAACAATCCAAATTACAGGCTGGAGAAGGAGACCCATTTCCATGTAAATGTTACCAGTCTACAGACGGATACTAGCCTGAACCAAGCACTGAGGGAGCCAAGAGGCTTTGGTTTGGGTCTGAGATGTGGAAGACTGCCATGCTTATAAATAGTCTCTTGACCACCAAGTGGAGCCTCTTACTCTCTCTGTGCCTGCCGAGGATGGGGGCTGGGCACACTACCCGCATGAGGCTGTTCAGAACACCATCCAGGTTCCCTCTATAATCATTAACTTCAGGCAAGAAAACAAAACAAGCAGATGAAAACAAAGCATAACAGAGTGGAGACAGGTCACCCACACAGAAAGCTAGTATTGGGGGGATTTCTTAGGGCCAGAAAATGATAAAGATTTGAAGTGTTGCCTCTGTAGGTACTTGCTGACTGTCACGATAGGGGTCCTCCCGGTGACCTCACAGGCAGACACCACGAGAGTGTGACACATGTGAGTTGTCTTCTGAGGACTAGGAAGCAGAAAATGCCTCAGCCTAGAGGGGTGGTTCCCTTGAATCCACCATCTCTTTGCAGTGGAATATTTGAATCCACCATCTCTCTGCAGTGGAATATTAGAATCCACCATCTCTCTGCAGTGAAATATTTGAATCTATCATCTCTCTGCAGTGGAATATTAGAATCCACCATCTCTCTGCAGTGGAATATTAGAATCCACCATCTCTCTGCAGTGGAATATTAGAATCCACCATCTCTCTGCAGTGGAATATTTGAGATGCTTCTTAAAAGGCAGATCTTGAAGAACTGCACATCAAGTCCAGTGTGGAGTCAGGGAGGATGAGGGACTCAGAATCGTCAACATCATCGAAGTGATTCATAGAAGCTCAGATGCTTGTTGGTGTCTGACCCTTCCCCCCACCTTGGGGTTGTCCATCGCTCTGAAATGACCATGGCACATCTTACAGAAAGTACTCCATAAATTCTATGGAATCCTTTCAAGTTTTGCAAGTCAAAAGAGTCAAATATTGGCAATTTTGCATGATTCTACTTAGTGTATTTAGGTTTTTTTTGTTTCTTTTGTTTTGTTTTGTTTTTTGTTTTTTGTTTTTTTTTGTCTTTTGGTTCAATGGAGATCTAGACAATGAGTTACCGAGATCTTTGAGTGGATACACGGAGGGTGTACACGGAGGGTGAAGAGAAGTCTACCAGGTGTGAATATTAATGAACATCTGACCTAGGGTAGAGGTTTCCGTGCCTGTGAGTTTAGAAACCATCTCAGTGGAAACTTTAGAATTATTACTTTTTACAAAGAGATACTGGTGCCTATGCTGGCTACAAGAGAGAGTCAGGTCTGGAGTGAGTTAGGATTTGGATGCTGGAACCAAACTCCAGGCCTCTGAGGGAGCAGCAGACTTTCATTGCTGAACCATCTTTCCAGCCTCTACTTAAGAAGGCAGTAGGTCTCAGGCCTGAGGGGTAGTTTTGTTCTTTATGTTTTCAGATTGACACGCCCCCATTCCCAGGGGCATTGTCTCCATAGACACCTTGGGAGAGGTTTCTCCATAGACTGGAAAAAAGATGTTGTGTCTTGAGACAGAGTCTCTATGTGTAGCCTTGGCTGTTTTGGAACTTGCTATGTAGACCCGTATGTATAGCTGTCAAAGGGTGTTAAGGCAGCCATAGTAAAGTCTTTATAAAGTAAGGTAACAGCATTGCTTTTATTTTCTGCTGTGTAACAGAGTATTTGAGACTAGGAGATTGCAAAAGTTCCAAGAGCATGGTACGAACATCTGCTTGACTTCGGGTAAGGGCCCAATGCTGTGTCAAACATGGAGGAGAACTGTTGAATCAGTGGGATCATGGTAGAGACAGCATGAGGGGGCTGCTCTTGCTTTTCATTTAACAACTTGCCTCTTTGGTAATTAACCCGATCTTTGGAGAAGCACATTAATCCTTCTTACGGACCTATTCAGCTCTGAAAGATTTAACCCTCCAATACTATCTTCCTGGAGACCAGTTTTCCAATATTAATTGTACACGAAGTACAGCAGCCATCAACCCATCAGGCAATGAGAAGAAAACTCAGAGTGGATCATAATGCAGCACACAAGTGAACTGGGCTTTGGACTTGAAAACAATCTGGTACTTGTAAGAAAGACTATACATCAGACTGAACTTTGGTCCTTAATTAGGGTTGATATTTAATCAGTTTAGTCAGTTGCATGATTCTGGTCTGATCAAATATCCTCCAGCTGTCTGCAACCTCTAAAGTAAAGAGTTTGTTATCTGGCAGGAGTGTGTGAGGTACTGGCCTCCAAGGAAGGCGTAGGAGACCCTGAGAGTGGCACACATCCCCAAGAAGTTCTCAGTGGGGCTTACTCTGATCAGACTCTAGGCTGGAGGTTTCTCTAGAGACACAATAGCATCTCAGAGAAGAGAAGACTTCCAGATGCAAACCCGAGAACCCTAATGCAGCCTGCCCACACCCAAGACTATCGCAGGCCATTTGTTCTACAAGGGAAAATTCCTGCATGAAGTAAAGCTGGCATATCCACCCTGAGCACCAGCAGGTGCCAGCACAGGCTAAGCATTCAGACAGGGAGTCTGGATTGATTTTTACATCCTTCTGTCCCTCCGTGTGACTCATGAAAGCCCAGGCCTCCTTTCCTTTCATCCTGAGAGTGATTTCTGTCTCCCACGGGTTGTTTGTTTGTTTGTTTGTTTTGGCTTGTGACTCTGAGCCTAGGAAGAAAGACTCATAGTTGTATTGTCAAGACTCAATGAAGAATAACCTCCTGTTTGGGAGACATGGCCAAAATCTGATATCTGTGACTATATTTACACAGTGATTTACAGTTTGCAGGGTATGTCCTTGTCTAATAGCTGATTTGATAACTGCTTTGCTCTGGCAAAGGCATCGTGATGTGAAGGGCCGGATACTGGAGTCCATGGGTCATTTTCAAAATCCCATCTTCACTTAGACAAATCGTCTTTGACAAGTAATGTCCCATCTCTGCATATAACAGACTCAAGTCGCAAGCACTCACTCTACAGAGATAGTTAACGGACGCTTCGTTAGGTAATACTATGACTTCATTTTCTATTTTCCCTTTGTGCTAAACCAAACCTGGAGATTTCTTCCTGTTAGCCAAGCCCTCTAGCACTGAGCTACACCGCTAGCCTTCATGCTGTCATTTTTATCATGCTTATTTCATCAAGTGACCTTTGCTGTCCCCAGAATAGCTGGCTCAGGTCAAGCCTCACCCTCTCCTTGTGCACCCTCATCTGCCCTCCAGCTCCTGGCTTCACGCTGTCCTCAGACGCTTCCTATTCAAACCCTACAGTGGGTTCTCATTTTCCTGTTCCTTAAAGCCGTCTTGGGCCTTTGAATGCTCACTACCTCCTATGCCCTAGTAATTCCCCGCCTTCTTTTCAGTTGACCCACGCTTGCTTGTCCCCACACTCCTGGTTCATGTCCTTCATGATCTGGTTCCAATGGTTTTGTGATACTGAGGTGGTATCTTTTCCTCTCAGTTTTCCCACCAGAATGAACATTCCCTGATGACAGAGACTGTATTTCTATGAAGTGTCACATGCATTTGTTGGGTACTGTGCAAGTGCTGGTCTGAATGAATGCATGTTATAGAATCTCTTAAGAGCAGCTAAAATCAGCACAGAGGAGTGTTTAGCGATTAATTTCAGAAGCTGTGAGAAGCCCAGGTTTCCACACTCACTCTCCACATTCTCTGGGAATTCCCTAAGCTGCCTCCAAATAGGGCCACCAAACATTGCTGGGTGATATTTTAGACAAAGCCGCACACAAAAGACAGAAGCAATTCATATGAATGAACCAGACTTCATATCTACGGCCCAGTAAGACCACCAGTGGCACAAGTAGCCAGTGTGTAACAGCCTGCTTTGAACGTATCAGAAAAGATGAAATTACAGCATGACTGCCTTTGATGTCCTGTCTGTTTCGTCTTCCCAAATAAAAGGGAAACTCTGGCTCCAGGCTGAATTTTCAATGGCAAAAATAGACTAAATTCCAACCCTTAAATTATCAAAAGTGCCACATACTTGACGGGTAGCTAAGCAGAGAGCAGAAACCACCAAGTTAGTAATTAAATGGGCTTAAGTCAAATGAACAGAGGCAGACATTCTTGTCTGGCAGTCACAGTCACAACAGAGGCCTTGGGAGCTCTGGATCTAGCCCCCGTGCCTGTGTGTGTCAGACTTGAGTCCTGATATATGACTCTGGTTGTCACATCCCTCTACCCCCATCTGTCCTTCTGGAAAGACTCCAAGGCAGTGGTTCTCAGTCTTCCTAAAGCTATTACCCTTTAATGCAGTTCCTCATGTTGTGGTGCCCCCCCCAACCATAAAGTTATTTGTGTTGCTACTTCATAACTGTAATTTTGCTACAGGTATGAATTGTAACATAAATATCTGGTACATAGGATATTTGATAGATGACCCCCAAAGGAGTCAAGACCCACAGGTTGAGAACCACTGCTCTAAGTGGTGGAAAATAGACCCAGATCAAAGATGGAGAAGAAGGTAGGTCTGAAAGGAGTCAGGGTGAGGCAGGGGGCTGGCTCTTCTCCTCTTCAGAGTCTGTTTCTAGTTTCTATAAAGGGCCATGGAAGGCTTTCCTTTGTATAGACTCATTGGTGCTTAGGAGCCCTTGTCAGTATTCTGACATAAATTATTATCTGTCATCTCTAAAATACTGAATGCCTGCAACAGTGGCCAAAGCGAAGTCCTTTAGAGAGCCCCATGCTGATGGTGAAAGGCAGACACGACAAATTAATATATACATGGTCCTCCAGGTGAATGTGGTTGTCATGAACATAACATCTGTGAAAGCAGGAAGATGGAGCAATTTGTGGGGGCGTGGAGGAGAAGAGGAAATTGGGGTTGCTATGTATGTACACATGCAGGTGTACATATACACATGTATACATGCATGTGCAAGATAGCATCACTGTTGGATACTTCATTCACTCACTCTCCACTCAATGTGAGGCTCACTGATTTGGCTAGGCGGGCTGGTCAGCAAGTCCCAGAGATCCTTCTGTGATCTGCCTCCTTAGTGATGTATTTATGGGCAGCCACTGCCATGCCTGGCTTTTTATTTAAATGTGGGTCCCGGGAGACTGAACTCAGATCCTCATGATCGCACCACAAGCCCCTTACTGACTGAGTCATCTCCTTAGGTCTGGAGTTGCTGTTTCTTTTGGACACCAAAGGGAAGCTTCTCTGACAAGGTGATAAGTGAACAGAAACCTAAGCCGGGAAGAGAATTCCAAGCCAATGTGAAGAATTGCAGGAGTGCTTAGCGTGCCTAATGGAAAGCAAGGGGTTTAGAGGGGCCAGATCAGGGCAAGCATGGAGTGGGGCTGGGTAGGCAATGAAGTTGAAAAGAGATGGGGGCTCGGTCATCTCTGTTAAAAATGAAGCCCTGAGAGGTTTGGAACAGCTATGCCATGTCCTTCAAGTGTCATTTAGGGTGTGATGTTGAGAATGATGTGAAGGGCCAGGATAGAGTGGGAGAACTATCCATAAAAGAAGTATCAATCCAGCAGAGCCACTCTTGTGGTGAGACTTAAAAGCAGGGACTGGCTGGTGGTTTGAATGGAGGATGCAGGAGGGAAAGATGCCAGGGCAGCAATAAAGATTTTAGCCTGTTCAGGTGGAAGGAGCAGGTCTTGGGGATGTTCATCAAGACTGTCTTAGATGGGGAAGAAGTACAAAACTGATGCTAAAAGCTCTTGGAGCCGAGAACAGCTTGCAATGACAGTCAAGGATCTGATGGCTCCAAGGATGAATGAGCTGGGCATGCTGGCAGCAGGACAGCTCCAGGTAGCTGGTCCAGGCACAAAGGTCAATTCAACAACTGGAATCTGGTTCAAATTCCTCAGCACTCTTATGACCCCCTTCTGCTGCCATCCCTACCACTTGGCTGCAAGAAGAACTGAGTCACCAGAAGAACTTAACTCAGGTTTTGGGCAGCCCTTTGCATTCCCTGCTTGCATTTGACAGCTTTCTTCTGACTGGTCCTTGTTCTACATCTCATTGGCACATGTATGTCCAGAGCAAATTTTCATCAGACTAGCTCTCAGCCAGAGTCCCATCTGGATGAAGCTAGGGGCCAGGCTCCCCAGCATTCTTACCAAAAGAATGAAGACTTCAGAGTCTTTTGGCTAGGTACTCCAAAGCCTACCGGGGGCGGGCGACTTATACCTGTAACACCCCTGGCTTCTTCGGTTTGGTTGGCATCCTGTTTCTTCTCGATTTAAGTTTCCTCTCTCCTGTGTCAATTGTTTCTGGCTGCAAACAGAAGTTCCCCGTTTGTTTTTCCTTCTGTCTACCCACTCCATTCTTGGTGGGAGGGCAAGACAAGGGTCTTACTGGAGAATAGACAACGTCAGTATCACCTTCATAGGGGCTGTGAGCAACAACCTCAGTCATCTTACGTCTGAGAAACTCTAAGCCACCACATATTATCAATGCAAGTACAAACCCTTTCATGGGACAAAGGTGGACAAGCTCATGGAATGTCTGCTCGCTGTGGGGGGATGCCACTGAAACTGCTGATGGAAAGCTGGCTTGGGGCTCTTGCTCTGTAGTACACACTTGAAGCCCAATTGGTCCTTGATAGATTCTTGAATCCCATCCTGGGGAGAGGCTGCCTTTGATGTCTGTTTTTCTTATGAGGACATTCCCATAATTTGGGGGAAGAAGACAGAGCTACAAATAAAGATATTTCAGTCCTTTCTCAATGATTTATTTTTCTTCATTCCCTTGAAGAGCACTTGGCCAAGTTCATCCCATAAATCAAGATGATGAAGAGGAAAGGGTACTTGCTAAGCACAGAGAACTGGGGTGGAGCCTCCTGAGAGACTTGCCCTGCCTCCTACTTCCTGGTCCAACATAGCATCTCTTTCTTTTTTTGTTTTGTTTTGTTTTGTTTTTTGTTTGTTTGTTTGTTTGTTTTTTCGAGACAGGGTTTCTCCGTGTAGGCCTGGCTGTCCTGGAACTCACTCTGTAGACGAGGCTGGCCTCGAACTCAGAAATCCGCCTGCCACTGCCTCCTAAGTGCTGGGATTAAAGGCGTGTGCCACCACTGCCCAGCCAATATAGCATCTCTTGGATGGTGACGGAGGGCAGAGCTCTGACATCACAGATGGGCATGATGGATGTCCTGTTAATGACCTGAAAGAAATCCCCACTTTTAGCCAGGCATAGTGGTGCACTCCTGTAATACTAGTACCTGGATGACTTAGCAGGAGGATCAGGAGTTCAAGGTCCTTGTCAATAATGGTAGTGAGTTCTGGGCCTGCACACTAATCACACGTTTTCTAAACAAGGGCTGGTTTCAGTGACAGTGAAATTCCTGTACATATCAGTGGTTTATTGGTTTTTCCTGTGAACCAAGACAGGTCCACAGCTCATCAGGCCCCAGCCTGCTGAACATTCAGCATCTTTGCTTTTCACATCATGGGTTTAGTTCTTGAACAACATAGGAAAAAGATGAGGAGGGATACCAAGGTTAGACTATGTGCCTTGTGCTTAGCCTGAGGTTGGTTTAAATAGCCTCCTTGAAACCCCATAGCATTTCTGTGGCATGGGATTGACATACTTCCAAGTATGAGGAAACTCAGTCACACGGGTACTTTACTGAACATTCCGAAGCCTGTTTCAGATCAGGATACCTGACCCTGACCCTGGTATCCAAGGGTAACTTAGGATCATTTCTTCAACATTAGAATAGTCAATTTCCTCTTCCTTGTGTTCAGGATAGAATCGTCATGGACCTGTTCTGCCCTGGCTATGTGTAGGCTTCCTGCTACTAGGGTCTGGAGCAGAGAAGTTTTCTTTTACTTCTTTTTAAATTAGGTATATTAATTATACCAAATAATGGGTTGCATTATAACAATTCCATAGATGTGCTTACATAATGTATTCCAACCTTATTTGCCCTGTGACTGTCTCTGGTCTTCTGTTCACTCCCACTGATGTCTTTCCACCTCTCAAATAGTCCCAAATAGTCCCAAACTCCTTCAGTCTGGTTTCATTTCCTTCACTCCTTCCTTCCTTCCTTCCTCCCTCCCTCCCTCCCTCCCTCCCTTCCTTCTTCCCTTCTTCCCTCCCTTTATCTCTCCCCCTATCTTTCTTTTTAAAAATGTGACCCAATGACTTTACTAAGGTTGTTTCTAGAAGCATGGTGAGACGTTATTTCTTGGAGCATGGACAACTTACCAGTATCTACTCTAGAAACCCTTAGCTACCAACAGATCTTAAGGCAGAGATGGTTCCTTGTGGCCTCTGCTCCCTCCAGGATTGAATATCGATGGGTTCAGTCTTGTATAAGTCTTATGCAGGTAATCTCAGCTGATGTGAGCTCATGAGTGTGTGGCATAGATACTTTTCCCTCTCAGATTTTTAATTAGAAGAACTTGTATGCAAAGCTACTCTACAATTATTAAACCATGTTTACAAAGAAGTAGGATGTTTTATGTGATAGAGAATAATGGTAAACAAATCCAGGTAAATAAGTATAGAAAAATACATGGGGCATAACAGACCATTAGTCTTCCCCCCCCCTAATTTATTTTTTATTCACGTTATATCCCAATCACAGCACCCCTCCCTCCTCTCCTGGTTCCACTCTTGCAAATCCCTCCCTCTATTTTCCCCTCCCCTTCTCCTCAGAGTCCGGGAAGCCCCCTCTTGGTTTCCACCCCACCCTGGGGCATCTAGTCTCAGCAGGACTAAGCACATCCTCACTGAGGCCCAACCAGGCAGTCCAGGTGGGGGAAGGGGATCCAATGACAGGCAATAGAGTCAGAGACAGCCCTTACCCCTCCGATTGTTAGGGGACTCATATGAAGATCAAGCTGCCTATCTACTACAAATGTGTGTAGGGATTCTACATACTCTTTGATTGGTGGTTCAGTCTCTGTGAGCCCCCATGGCCCAGGTTAGTTGACTCTGTAGGTCTTTTTGTGGTGTCTTTGACCCTTCCAACAGTTTAATTCTATCCCCTACTCTTCTACAAGAGTCTCCAAGCATTGCCTAATGTTTGGCTGTGGGTCTCTGCATGTGTTTCCATGTAGGTGAATGACATCTCTCGCGAGATAGTTATGCTAGGTTCCTGTCTCAATTAGTGATCAAGGGGAGGGGGGAGGGACCATTGTGGGTTCTATAAGAAAGCAAGCTGAGCAAGGCAGAGGAAGCAAGCCAATAAGTAACATCCCTCCATAGCCTCTGCATTAGCTCCTGCTTAAGTTCCAGTCCTGACTTCCTTTGGTGATGAACAGCAATGTGGAAGTGCAAGCTGAATAAACCCTTTGCTACCCAACTTGCTTCTTGGTCATGTTGTTTGTGTAGGAATAGAAACCCCAACTAAGACAACCACTAATGCCTTTCTTTCTCCAGCAGTTTGTGATGCACATTGCAGCATTTTGTAAGCTAGGCATCAGGGAGTGAGACTTGTTGAATTCAAGGTTGATTTTTCTGTGTCCCAGTGACTTTATCAATGCTGTCTCACCATCTAGTTATGGTGGGGAACCTCGAGTAAATGCAATAGTCTGGGTTGTTTTTCATGTCTCTGGGGCCTCCCTCACTAGTAATTCGTAGAGAGGTAACCCATGCCTGATACTGGAATTTTTACTTAATAACCCATGTCTTTTGGGAGCAGTGCTCTTCTTAGCATATCAGGCAGAACATAAAGATTCAGAGATGACCCTCAGCACTTAGTGCAGGGTTTATCAGTGACATGATGGGCCCATTTAGAGAGGCCCTGCATAGACCTAAGAGTAAGGTGAGAGAGAAAACATTTCCCACTCAAAGTTAAATATATGTCTTTACATTTTGCTATTTTATATGTGTATGCATGTGTGTATGTATGTATGTATGTATGTATGTATGTATGTATATTTTGCCAGCAGCCTGTTTGTTTTTAAGGAACTGGAAATTTGGGAACTTTCCAAATATTTCTGTAACTGTTTTTCCACAGGAAATGTAAAAGCACATATTTAATCTTAGCTCATTTGGAAACATTTCAGGGAAACAGATCTACTGTGGAAATAGGTAAGAATGAATAAATGAAATAACATTATTTTTAAAATCAGGAAAGAAGCAATTTCTTGTGATTTTTACTGGGGACCAGTTAATATTAGTTAAGGTCACTGTTATTTGAAGTTCAGATGTCTTTGGAGGGCAGCACTGCTTGTGAGTCTGATTTGTAGGGTCAGAGACAAATTCTACCAAGACCCCAGTATGGGGACACACACTGAGTTGAGTGACAACAACAGAAGAAAAAAACTCCATTACTGAATCTAATGAGCTCATTACTTTTTTAAAAAGTATGTAAAAAGTGTGTGTGTGTGTGTGTGTGTGTGTGTGTGTGTGTGTGTGTGTGTGTGTGTGCACGCACATGCTCATGTGCTCAAGCACACACATTTCTATCAGGTTAATCCTATAGAGCCCAAGGGGAACACTTTTGACCCTCTAAATTAAATATCAGCAGTTAGGAATGCCTTGTAGAATCTCTTCCCATGGATTTTGTCTTAGTTAGGATTTTATTGCTGTGAACAGACACCATGACCAAGGCAACTCTTATAAGGACAACACTTAACTGAGGCTGGCTTACAGGTTCACAAGTTCAGTCCATTATCATCAAGGCAGGAACATGGCAGCATCCAGGCAGGCATGGTGCAGGAGAAGCTGAGAGCTCTACATCTTCCTCTGAAGGCTACCTGCAGAATACTGACTTCCAGGCAACTAGGGTGAGAGTCTTACAGCCCACAACCACAGTGACATACCTACTCCAACAAGGCCACACCTTCTAATAATGCCACTCCCTGAGGCAGAGCATATAGAAACCATCACAGATTTTGTATCAGTGGCTTGTGGAGCTATGGCTAATTTGCCACATATCTAAAAAACAGATTTGTTTTGATGCTTGATTGTTTCCCTCATTTATGTCCTTTCTTTCTTCTGTCCCTCTTCCTTTTCCCTCCTCTGGTTTTGTTTGTTTGTTTGTTTGTTTGGACAGGTCTTGCTATATAGCTAAGGCTGGCCTGGTACGTGTTATGTAAGCAGCTGACCTTGAACCCAACCTCTTACACCAGCTGCACCCCCTCTGCCTCCCATGCTGAGATTACAGGTACATGCCATCATGCCTAACTAAAGATTTAAAATACAGTCAAATGTACATTCAGAAAAGCATAACATATATTATAGCTTGAAAGCTTACCAATTCCCACCCATGTCATTAAGACTCAAAATAAGAAACAGAAACACAGTTAGGACCCTAGGAGGCTCCCCCATCCCTCCTTGAAGTTTGTTCACAGAACTGTGCTTTTTCTTAGGCACAGAAGGGGGAACTCCTCCTCCGTCCCCACCTACTCTCAATATTATCCAGAAGTGAGTGAGTCATTCACAACATGACTGGAGGAAGATCACGTCCACTAGTTCACTCTTTGGTCTCTTCTCTTTGTCAGGTACAACGTGGACATGAGGGATATGGCCCATGGGGTTTTATTGTAAGTCTTTCCTGGTACTTAGAGCCTAGAGAAAGACAGAAAAGAAACACATGAGCTGGCACGTAGGCACGTCAGAGGAAGAAAGTTAAACAGTCAAAGAGACATCTAAGGAGAATCAATAGGAGTTGTAGGCTCATATATTTGAATTCTTGGTCCCCAGATGGTGGAACAGTTTTGGGAAGGATTAGAAAGTGGGGTCTTGGGCTGGTGAGATGGCTCAGCGGGCAAGAGCACTGACTGCTCCTCCGAAGGTCCTGAGTTCGGACCCCAGCAACCACATGATGGCTCACAACCACCTGTAATGAGATCGGACGCCCTCTTCTGGTGGCAGAGGTCCTGAGTTCAATTTCCAGCAGCCACACACATGATGGCTCATGGCCATCTGTACAGCTACAGTGTACTCATACACATAAAATAAATAAAATAAATCTTTAAAAAAAAAAAAAGAAAAGAAAGTGGGGTCTTGTTGGAGGAGGTGTGTCACTGGGCATGGACTTTGAGGATTCAAAAGCATACACTAGGTCCAGTCTCTCTCTTTGCCTCCAACCTACAGATCAGGATGTAAGGTCTTAGCTATTGTTCCGGAGCCATGCCTGCCTGTCTGCTGCCCTGCTTCTCACTGTAATGGTCAAGGATTCACCCTTGGCACTGTAAGCAAGGCCCCAAGTAGATGTTTTCTTTTATAAGTTGCCTTGGTACAGTGTCTCTTCACAACAATACCAAGGTAACTAAGACAGTGGTTTTCTGTAATTGTCTCTTGCAAAGAGAAGCCTCTTGGTTGAAGGGTGAGTGGTATACTTCCTTGAAGGCTGGTTTATCAGCAGTGGGTCATCTTAAGAGCTTATCAACATTTATTTATTTATTTATTTATTTATTTATTTATTTATTTATTTATTCAATGTCTATTTCAGCTGGACTAGTTGGTCAGGAAGTCTCAAGGATCCACTGGTCTCTGTCTCCCGGTCCCCATTTCTGGGGCTACCGATGTGTGCTGCCATGCCTCACTTCTGTGTAGGACTTCAGGTCCTCCTGTTTGTGTAGCAGGCACTTGCCTGCGGAGTCATCTCCTCGGCCCTGGGTTAGCAGTTGTAAGCATGGGGATGCTTTCCTTCCAATCCCAGCCCCGATGTTCTGGGTTGTGATGGTGTCCCAAATCCAGACCTCAGATCTTTGCTGTTCTGAGTCAGTAGACTGGTATGAGCCCGTCTTCCTTCCTGTCCTCTAGAGGCTGAGCCTTCCCTTAGACTCCTCAGCTATTTTTGTCTTCTGTTGAAACACTCCAAATCCAGGCTTTCAAGAAGCTTTTCATTTCACATTCGAGTTATAGCTCAAACATCACCTCCTCAAGAGCGCGGATGTGGATCCAGGGCAGAGGTTCTCAACATGTGGGTCACAGCCCCTTTGGCAACCTCTGTCTACAAACTGATTCATAACAGTAGCTAAGGCACGGTTCTGAAGTAGCAACAAAAATGATTTTATGATTGGGGAACCACCACAGCACGAGGAACTATATTAAGAGCACGCAGCATTAGGAAAGTTGTGAACCACTGCTCTAGGCTTTTCAGTGTGTTTTATATCTTGGTTGATGACTTTGTCAACATTTATCAAGTGGTACACATGTTGCATGCAGGCCTTGATATGTATTTATGCTTTAACAAAAAGGTTTATCTTACAGATGTATACCTCCAGTGGCTAGTGCAGCCTCAAGTGAACTGAGATAATTGGCTTGGCCAGGTGGCTGCTCTGCTCTGTACTTGCCTAAGTAGGGCTGTGACTTCTCCTGCAGTTATGGCTGCCGTCAAGAGCCCTCTGGGGCCAGAGGTATAGAGGAAAGATCAGTTCCCTAGTGTTTGCTACAGTTTCTTCTGGAGGCCTCCCACGTAGCCTCTTCCCTGAGGACCCGTTTTCTCCCAGGAGGCTTTTAGACACCGTTCATGCAGACACTTGTCATCTGTCCCTGTCCAATACTCCCTGTCACAATCATGTGTGCCCCAGAGGCCTGACTTCCAGCCAGCACTCAGCTGGATCTCTCTCTAGGGAGCTCCACAGCCTATGCTGTGCTTCACCATGCATGGCAGGCAGGGTCTTGAACAGGGAACCCTCACCTCTCCCAAAATTGTAGTCAGTACTTTTCCAGTTTCTTAAAATCCGCAAAAGCTGGTCAGGCGGTGTTCCAGTCATGAGTTGATGGGGATTGTGGGGAATCTTGGTTTCTGTTTTGCAATCACTGTGAAATCATATGAGGTGAATAGGCCTACTGGACAATATCCTGCTGTGGTGTTTCCTTGTATCATATAGTTGTTACAGTAATGGAAAGCTAGATAACTCATACATCTTGCTCATGGAAGACATAGTTTGCTTTTTTTGCTAAAGGGCATAGGACTGAACGCATGCCCATTTCAGTGAAGACTTACAAGGTTGCTGAATAGGGTGGGTAGCAACGACTGTGTCGGTTTTCCAAGCCACGTAAAGACAACATTAGGAGTGACTGGATGAAGGAGTCTTTATTTCTGGTGCTATGTATTTTTTCTCCTTCCCTTGCTAGAGAATGACCATAGGGACTTATGACACCACAGTCCCTTCTGTAATGTTGATTATGACTGCTTGTCAGTCTATAATTAGACCTTATAAAAAGTGCTTGGGGGAACATTTTTTCTTTTTTCTTTTTTTTTTCTTTTCGAGACAGGGTTTCTCTGTATAGCCCTGGCTATCTTGGAACTTACTCTGTAGACCAGGCTGGCCTCGAACTCAGAAATCCGCCTGCTTCTGCCTCCCAAGGCTGAGATTAAAGGTGTGTACCATCACCGCCCTGCTTGGGGAACATTTTTGACTGGAATGAAGACTCTGATGGCTCTGGGGGAAGTAGGCCAGTTCACATGTGTTGGACCATCCCATCCACTACCAACCTTCTCTCTCCTTACTCTCACTGGAGCAATTTCTAAAAACATTTTTCATCATTCCATGTTTTTTTTTTTTTTTTTGAAACCTGCTTTCTTTAAGCCTTAATGAATATTTTTTAATAGTATAGATTTTTTTGTGTGTATGTCTGTCGCTTCACATGTATGTGTATGCTTGTGTGTGTATGCTTATCTGTGTGTGTGTGTGTGTGTGTGTGTGTGTGTGTGTGTATGCTTGTGTGTGGAGCGTGGAGGGCCTAGGCTGATGTTAGATGTCTTCTTCCATTACACTTTATCTTCTTCGCTGAGAGACTGGTCTATTGCTAATTCTAGAGGTTGATGTTTCAGCTGGCCTTGCTAGCTAGCCAGCTCTAGGGAACCTGTCTCCACCCCCCCGGGTGCTGCTGGGATTACAAGCCAGCCATCACACCTGTCTGGCTACATGGGTTCTAGGGATTTGAACTCACCATGTTCTGAAGCACTTGACCTTCAGCTAGGCTGGCTGATCTGTGAGCTCTAGGGACTCCCCCTGCCTCTTCCCCTCCTTCCCAGGGCTGGCTGGGATTATGAGCATGTACCGGGTGCTGGAGAATTGAACTTAATAATGATTATGCTTGTGCAGGAAGCTTTTGGCCGGCACTTCTCCTTGCAGTTTCTGCTGGAGTTTATCCCGTAAGTGGGCACAAACGCCTGTAAGTACAGTTACCATCATGCTTTGCAAGTACAGTTACCATCATGCTTTGCGGTGTGCTTGTGTCTCTTTGCTAGTCTCTGTTTATTTCCTCTAGGGTCCATCCACCTGTCTCTAACCATCTTAGTTTTCATTCTCAGCCACCAGCATTTAGTGCTCTTTGGAAAAGTCAATACGGTACTGGGGGAAGTGGAACCGCTCTCTGCCTTCCGTAAGCTTTCCTGAGAAGTGGGCAGACGCAGCTTCAAACTCCAAGAGGGAGCCTGCAGGCATAGGATGGGTTTCCCCTGGGGTGAGAACCATATAGAACAGAGCTGGCTTCTTAGAAGAGAGTGAAGGTGGCCTGTGAGCTCCCCAGGGAACCAGGCTACCAGTGTTTTCAGTCTGGGCATTGGCAGGAGGACCTGGCTCCTGAATGCCACTCAGACCACTCCTGGCTCTGTTCCTTTCTTTGTTCCTTCTCAGCCACTTTTCCTACTTAATTGAGTCCAAATTGCTGAAAACAAACTTTCTCAGAGTTGGTCGCCTCCTGCTGGGTATCAGCTTTCCATAAAACCAAAATTGCTGCTTCGTCTAGACCTGCATGCTCAATCTTCTATTTTGAGAGGAGCCCCAAGTTCAGACCAGCACAGCAGGGAGGTCACAGTTCCACAAAGGCCTGCCTTCCATGGGCACCCTCTCTCAACAATGCTGCCAGCATGTGTAGCATGTCTCTGGGTGGTTTCTGAACAGAACTCTGTTGCTCTGGTCTTGCCAGGGATGACAGCGAAGATAGAAATAGCATGTTCAAAGTGACAGAAGAGAAAAATAGCACAGAAAAGCAAACCTGAGATCTGAGGGTAGTCACCCAAAAGCCCTAGGCACAGAGGACTTGGGTCCCCAGGCTTTCTCTTCCTCAGATTCCACGAGTTTTTCCTGCCTGCATTTCCTGGGGGCGTTGGAAGCACTCTTTTTTCTGTCATTATCTCCCTTGGGACAGTGGTATTGCCTAACAACTGGCTATCCAGGAAAAAAACGTGTGGTTTGCTTGTTTGCTCGTTTCCATAGCGTCAGCATCTAGGCTGTCATTATTCCAAGTATCTGCATGATCTAGTAGCCAGAGGTGAGTGGACGTGCGTGGCCACATGGCTTTGTAGGGTTTCCACCTTATAGGTAAGATTCATGTCAGCTGCTTGCAGATTACAGCATTGAAGTTGAAATTGACCCAGAGCCTGTGGGCTGGGATTGGTCTTTTTACCTTAAAAAAAAAAATCTTAAAATCTTTTGATTTTTAAGCTGGCTCTCTCCTTCCACTGTGGATCATAGAGATAGAACTCAGGTGACAGGTTTGGTATTGAGTAACTTTACCGCTGGGCCATCTCCCAAGACTTCCAGAAACTTGACAGTTGGCCTACAGAAGCTCATACTGCCCCAGAGATTGCTGCTACTCCAGGCACTTTGAGGGCTCCTAGCTCTTCACATTATAAGTGAGGAAACTGAGATTCAAAGAGGAGGAGGATTCCACAGCGGTTGGCAAGTCGCTGGCAGAGCTGGCTCTCTGACTCTGTTACCCTGACCTAGCACAGTCTAGGCTTTGCAGTACTCACGGTTGGCTCCCCTTTCATTGCGGCTGCCTGCTTTCTCCAGGCTCCCCATGGATGTCTCAGTCAGCCAGGTTGGCTCTGGTGCAAGGGAAGGCATTGTAGTCTCAGGGCAGCACATGGAGGAGAAAGGAGGCTCCCATCATTCTCTTTATGGACTTTCCCAACCCTGTTTAATTTGAGGGTGTGTGTTCATCTCTCCACAGAGCTTTGCCCAGGAGCTTTGGTCAGCTCCTGACTTTTCATCAATTGTCACCTTGGCTTCTTTTACAAGTCTGTTTTCTAGATTGGCTTCTTTGAGCCATCCTCACATCCTAAGCTCTCTCCTGTGATTTCTTGTGATAGGAAGTTGATGTTTTCTGAGAGGAAGGGGAGAAAGCAGGGATAGCTGGCCTGAGTTCCTGGGAACATGTTGCTGCTGGGGTGTTGGGGATGGGCTGGGTGGATTTTACTCCTGTGAGATGTGGATATAGCATTGGGGATCTAGGCTGCAGAGGAAAGAGGGAGAAGGACAGAGGGAAGGGGACACAAAACTGTTTTTTACATTAACTGACTCTGTGTGTGTGTGTGTGTGTGTGTGTGTGTGTGTGTGTGTGTATGAGTATGAATATGGGGGGAGAAGAGAAGAGAGAGACATAGAAGAAATACACAGAACAGGTACAGAAAAACAGAGAGAGAGAGAGAGAGAGAGAGAGAGAGAGAGAGTCAGAGACAGAGACAGAGACAGACAAGAGAGAAACAGAGAGAAGGGGTTGAAGAGAGGTAGAGAGGACGTGAGCAGTGTTGGAAGTCTGGGTTCTAGAGTTTTTCAGTCTCTGTGGCTGGCTAACCAACCCTCCTGCACACTCAGATGAGCTAGTCTCAGCAGAAAGGGAACAGACCTACCATCTACAGCATCCTTACCTATCATCCATGTCCTTTGTGAAGAATAGCCCATCGGCTACTCAAGTGGATGCAAACTGAACACATCAAGCTTTATGATTTTAAAAGTCAACATGGTAGGCATACTGGGTTACAGAAAAGATTACTTAAGGGGAATTAGAATATACAAAATAAATGCTTACAAAGGAAAAAAAAAAGACAATTTAAACAAAAGCAGCCCAAAGCACAGCATGGAGCAAAGGGGGCTGAAATAAGAGCAAGAATCAAAACCCCTGGCTTGGAGAGGGACAAGGTCAAGGGTAAACAACTGGGTTTTCCCTCCAGCATTAGCCTTTGCCTAGCTGGCTGAGGGTGCGCCCCACAGGAGCTCTAAGATTCCCTTTCTCCAGCTGCCAGCTCCTGACTTTTTCCTTGGTCCACTGCAGGGGCTCTCTGACTTAGTTGACGCCTCCCCTTGAGAGGCCAGGTGTAGCTACAGAGAGTGAACAATGTCCCTTTGTAAGTCTAGCTGTCACAGGAGTGCTCTGCTCCCCTCAACCCATGGGTCTGCCCTGCTTTGCTGCCAAGGCTGAGGGCAAACAATGTCCAGCTGTTTCCCTCTCTGAGGGTGTTGCCCACCTTCCTCTGTGCAGTGGCCTTTGGAAAGCAGGGACCCTTTACACAGTTGAGTCCCTGGCACTAGACTCGACAGACACTTAGAGTCCTGGGAACCGAGTTGAAGTGACGTGGGCCTCACCACTTTCCACGAGCTCCAGAGGCAAACTGAAGGGGAGGTCCCCTTCAAAATGCTGAAATGCTCTTCTGGAAACTTCCATGGTCTCTACAGCAGTCCTTAAACACCCATACTGTGTACCAGGACAACTACTGTCTCTGCGTCTTTGACTTCAAATCAAATACAAGAACTTTGTTTTGAGTATAAATGACTCCGAGTGTGTTCACCTGGGGACACCCGAGTGTTCACCTCTCTCTAGCATAGGCTTAGGGAACTTCATGGAAGAAGGGAAGAAAGCATTCAAGAGTCAGCAGATGGGGAGGATGGGCTGCGACTTGCTGACTTCTGGACGTGACATGGCTGTTTCACACATCAGCATACGGCATCTGTGGTTAACGTACAAGACCTGTACAAGATCAAGTCAGACAGAATCCCAATGTGAGTGGGAAAGGTGTTCTTGAGGCCTTACCCCCAGTAGAGGAGCTATTGGCAATTGTCGGCTGCTGAGGGAGACTAAGTCACTACCCTTTGGGGATGTGGCTCTAGTAAGTTGCTTGTGTCTCAGTGGATAGCTGCACACCCATGTGCATATGGGCAGTACAACTTAGCTCTCTGGGGACTCTTAATAACAAATATAAATGAAGACATATGAAGAGGAGATGGAGCTGGGAAGGAGAGGAGGTGGGACACTAGAGAAGAGTTGCAGGGAGGTAGTGGTAGGGACGTATGATAAAAATACATTGTAGAAGTGCTCAAAACTTTCAGATATTAAAAATATTAAAAATTGGTGAGGTAGGCAGAGGGTTTCTGTATGTTAATGCTGTTCCAGCTTCTGTAAGGCTCATTCCTGCTGTCTTCATGACAGGGACAGGCAACGGGGAAAGCTAAGGTCCAGGAGAGAAGGGTACTTACTAAGCTTGGGAGGTGGGGTTTGGGATGTGAGATGTGGGATATGGGAGGGCCATCTCCTTGTCACTCTATCACCTGGAGTTCAGTAAAAAGCAGGGTATGGAAAGGGAGGTGGAGAAGGAGAGGGGCAGTGGTGAGTGTGGAGGGGCTGGGGAGACTTAGCGTATGGGAGCCAATTGGGTGCGTAGTTTTCTGAGTTTGGCTTGCACCAGAACTACTTCTTCTTCTTCTTCTTCTTCTTCTTCTTCTTCTTCTTCTTCTTCTTCTTCTTCTTCTTC
>NW_022196900.1:17461053-17462364 GCF_008632895.1 Mastomys coucha | reverse complement strand
GGCTGGCCTCAAACTCAGAAATCCGCCTGCCTCTGCCTCCCAAGTGCTGGGACTAAAGGTGTGTGCCATTACTACCCGCACCAGAACTTCTTTTTGGTGATCCTCTGGCATCCTTCCTCCCTCTTTCCCTCTCCCCCTCCCTCCCTCCCTCAGTCCCTCCTTCCTTCCTTCCTTCCTTCCTTCCTTCCTTCCTTCCTTCCTTCTATTCATCCCCCCTTCCCTATCTACATATATAGATATGGGTCATGGCATGCCACTGTGTTTCTCATTGAACACACAACACATGGTCACTTCTCTGGTTGGGTCAAGGGAGCATGCCTAGGGCATATGGACTCCTCCCTGGTTCTGCCTGTGATGTACCCTAAATGACTAATCTCAGTCTCCATCCAGTTCCAGCCATAGATCCATAATAGGCTATTGGGCAGAGCAACATAGCCGCAGCCTTCCTGGAGCCCCTCCTACTACTGGAAGTCTTCTTCTTTTCCCCTAATAAGCCTATATTTTCCCTACTCACCTGCTGTCCAGGCTTCCCTATCCTTCTTTGGTGTGAGACACTGAATCTGGAAGCTACTGGTTTGGGGCACCTTTGGTGACTGCTGCTTCCTGGGTACTCTAGCTCACTAAGGGTTGAGCTCACTAAGCTGAGAAAGGTTCTGTGGAACTCAAAGAATCCATGTCCTTGGCAATGAGCACAGCCTCTGTGCTCAACAATGTTTAAAGCCTTGTTGAGTGACAGCCAGGGAGTTTTCTCTGGACTCCAGTCAGTTATCCCTGAGCAGCAAGTGAGCATCCTCTGAAAAACACAGGTGACTCCATATTGCTCCTGTCCCCAAAACCCCTTAGTGGCTTACGGCAGCACATGGGGTGAGATCTTTGTCCTGGTGGTGCTTTTCCTCACATCCCACTGCTCCTATCACTGTGGCCATAGTGGGTCTTTTCATGGGACATTCTTTCTTGTCTTAACATGTGTGGCATAGAGTCTTCTACATACAGAGCTACCCCTCCCTTTGGGCATGAGAAATAGCCTGGTCCCTGTTCAGCACTGTGGGTGGGTAAGCCAGCTCTGGGACCTGCAATTGTCTTTTGCTGCAGTTTGCGCTTGTACATCTGGGCTCTGCCATGTAGTATTTTATTATAATTTTTTAACATTTTTATTATTTTAGTTTTTGTTCATTATAACAGAGATTATGTAAAAAAAATAGATACACGAGCATTTATTTGAAATTACTTCAGATCACATGATCTCAGGGCCAGTCTGAACTACATAGTGAACTGAAATCAGCCTGGACTATCGCCACAATCTATCCCCCC
>NW_022196900.1:17452073-17461018 GCF_008632895.1 Mastomys coucha | reverse complement strand
AATCTTTTTTTCTCTCCTTTTCCCTCTTCCTTACTGTCTTCTCCCCCTCCCTCTATTTTATCTCCCTCTTCTTTTCCTCCCATGTTTTTTTTTAAAAAAGCATTTATTCAACCTTATTTGCTGCCTACTGTGTGTCAGGCCATATCCCAGAGTGTGGGAGAAGATTTTGATGAGAAGAATGTGAGTTTTGTTGTCTTCTCTTGTTTCATGTCCTGGAGTGAACTTTGAGTCTGTCTATATGACTAGGCCTCAAAGGGCAGCCCAGCAAATCTGGATGTGGGGGAGGGAAGTGTGGACAAAGAGCCCCGAGGATGAAAAAGATCTGCCTCTCGGACTCAGCCGTCTCCCCACCCACTGCCCAGCAAGACAACTCCAGTCTTGATATGGAAATGCCCTTCCAGCCTCAGCAGCCTGGAAGCTCAGCTGTCAGAATCACTGTTTCCTTTTCAGGAGCCAAGGTATAATTTTTCTTCAGACCCTCCAAACACTCTGAGTGTGGAATGAAACCCAAGCCATGAGGTCTGAAACTCTCGAAACTGAAAGGAAAAAAAAAAAAGAAAGCTAATTCTAGGTTCAAAGGGAAAAAAATCTTCCACTATGCTTCAGATAAAGAGGTTTGTTCAAAATAAGATTATCCCAAAATAATGTTCTCAAATTTCCTTTAGAGAAATCTCATGCCCATGAGTGAAACTTTGTCACCCACAGAAGAATAAAGGTGCAGTGTGGAGTAGCAGCTGCTTGTGCTGTCAGCTGCACAGAATAGGAAATGCTGGTGTGGGGTGGGGTTTTGTTTTGTTTTTTAGTTGGAAAAGAATTATGGTTAATTGTGCTCACTAGCTTTATATCAACTGGACACAAGCTAGAGTCACTGGAGAAGAGGAATCCTCAATATGCCTCTGTTAGATTGGCAAGCCTGTAGGGCATTTGCTCTTCTCTCTCTCTCTCTCTCTTTTAACTTTTCTTATCGTTTCTTTGTGAATTTCACATCATGCACCCTAATCTCACTTATCCCCCTGTCCCTTCATATCTGCCTTGTGCCCTCGAAACCTCCCCCTGCTCCCTGCAAAAGAAAAAAAAAATAGAATCCCCTCTTCCCCAAACCTCCAAAACATCTCACTGTGGAAGCTGCAGTGTGTCCCACCATATACCCTTTGCTCAACAGCTTTACATACCAATGCCAATGTTCACTGCAGTGAGTGATTGGTCTGGTTGGAGGTCTGTGGTTTCTGCTATACTCCTAATACTGGATCCTCACCGAAATCCTGTCGTTGCCCTGTGTCATGAAGATCCTGCAACTTTGGTTGTGCAGGATCAGTCCCTTCACGTGCTCCAGCAGTTTATGATATTCGGGTAGGCCAACTCAGAGCCCTAGATGGTCTGCCTGCCAGATCTCCCGTGACTGTTACCAGGGCCAGTTCTCCTGTTTTACCCCAGTGAAGGGTGGGGCCAGCTCTCCAGTTTTCCCACCCTCAGGGCCAGCTCACCTGACTGCCACAGGAGGTGGGGGTGGAGGTGGTGGGAGTGGTGGGGGTAATGGGGGGCAGGGGTAGGGAGGAGTTGCATCTCTCCCAAGCCCACACCATCAAATGGCAGATGAGGGGTGGGGCCAGCTCTCCTATGCTCATGCCCTTGGGATTGTATGGCATTTTCCTAATTAGTGACTGATGGAATAGGGCCCAGCACTGTGGGCAGGGCCATCCCTGAGCAGGTGGTCCTGGGTTCCATAAGAAAGCAGGCTGAGCAAGCCATTTGGAGCAAGCCAGCGAGCAGCACTCCTCCATGGCCTCTGCATCAGCTCCTGCCTCCAGGCTCCTTGCCTGTTTGAGCTCCTGTCCTGACTTCCTTCAGTGATGTACAGTGATGTAAAAGTGTTAAGTCAAATAAACCCTTTCCTCCCTTAGTTGGTTTAGTCTTGATGTTTCATTGCAGAAATAGAAACCCAAACAAACAAACAAACAAACAAACAAAAAACCATTTAATCGATTCAGAAGCTTGAGCTCCAAGTTAAATTATTTACATTTTAAAGATAGATTTCATATGCAATCCCAACATAAAGAGGAGTAGTGACAAAACTGGCTGTATAGCTTGAGGCAGATTTAGGGACCATAAAAACCTTGGCTTATAATGTGACACTGGTAAAATACTGATAATAAATAATATAATAAATAATGTTTTCTTATGATTCTTCTGATTTCAGTTCTTTTGTAAAACAGATGCATGCCTTGTCCTCCTCTTCCCTTCCACCCTCCCTTCTGTGTGTTTTATGTATATGTGCTCGTATTTATTGCATGTGGAGGCCAGAGGTAGACATCAGTGTTTTCTTCAATTGCACTACATATATGTATGTATATATATATATATACACACATATATATGTACATATATATATATATACACACACACACATACACACACACACACACACACACACGTGCGTGGGCATGTGTGTGTGTGTGTATGTATGTTCTTCTTCTTGGTTGGCTTGTATATTCAGCAGTTAGAGATCAAGTCCAGGCCTCTCACTTCCCTTGGTCCTGGCTGCATTAGTGGGGTAGTAAATGCAAACAGGAGTGCTCTCTCTGCTGCAGCCCTCATGCAGTCCTGGGTATTGGGTCCTTTAGACCCACGATTGTTGCAGCTCTTCTGTGGGTTTAGGAAGGCTAGACTCCTTAGTCCTTAGCTGCAACTGGTATTGTAGCTTCCAGCCATTCCAGCCATGTGTTAAGTATGGGGACTTCTTAGACCATGGTCATAGCCAGTGTCACAGTTTGGAGAAGGCAGCTCTTTAGGAAGGGTTACAATTCTTAGCCTGGGGTAGAGACCCTTGTCTCTAAGATATGACATCTCTCTGGAGCTCCTCTGGTGACCATGGCTTGTAAGTCCCACCCTTACCCCTCAGGCTCCTTATAGACATCATCCTTCAGCCTCAGCTCTCTTCAGACTGTCCTCTGCCCTGGTGGCTTTTTGAACTGTGTAGCCACCACTTCCTCTGTCAGGCAGCCAGCTGCCCTGCTACTTTCACAGCTGGGACTGCCACTGTCACTGTCGTTCTGTTATTTCTTCTGTCTCTTCATGTAGTTGCCACAGCTCTCATTACTAAAAGCAGTCAAAAGATTACCCGAGAGAAGCTTTTTACATTGTCCAATGTTGCAAAACTTAAGGATGTAGCACAGGGGCTCGCTGAGCCTGAGTGACCAGCTTACATAGCTTAAAGAGGCATCGAATTAACCACAGCTATTTGTTTCAGGCCATTCAGAACCTTACCTATTAGCACCAATCACAGCCATTGAGGTTTGTGTTTTGGATCAGTCATGGCTTGCTTCTTTTTGTTTCTTTCTTTCTTTTTTTTTTTTTAAAGATTTATTTATTAATATATATAAGTACACTGTGCTCTCTTCAGACACACCAGAAGAGGGCATCAGATCTCATTATGGATGGTTGTGAGCTACCATGTGGTTGCTGGGATTTGAACTCAGGACCTTTGGAGGAGCAGTCAGTGCTCTTTACTGCTGAGCCAACTCTCCAGCCCCTCATTGCTTGCTTCTGTACTAACAATCTCAGCAGTCTCCTTACTAGGCCGTCAGGGAAGGTGCTCCCTCAGTTGCAGGGCTATCTAGAGTTCACTAGGGCTTGTGATAGTTTAAGTCCACTACAAAGCATTTCTGAAAGCACTGCTTGAGGCTGCATCTTCAGGGGCTAAGGCAATGAGTGAAGAGTTTCACATAGGTTTCTGAAGGTGGCCGTGGAGTGTTCAGGATGGTTGGCTCTGACATGAAGGACATGCAACTGGCTGCTTGACTGATAATCTTTCTTTCTTTCTTTCTTTTTTTTTTTGTTTTTGTTTTTGTTTTTTGAGACAGGGTTTCTCTGTATAGCCCTGGCTGTCCTGGAACTCACTCTGTAGACCAGGCTGGCCTCGAACTCAGAAATCCACCTGCCTCTGCCTCCCAAGTCCTGGGATTAAAGGCGTGTGCCACCACCGCCCGGCCTTTTCTTATTTTTATTTATATTTTGCTTCAGGCAGCCAGGGCAGAAAGAGTAACTACTTCTAATTATGGAGTTAATTTATACATCCACCAGAGTGTTTACTTATGTACAGGAAATTGAGGATCATGAGGGTGCTTGCAAGGAGAACATATTATTCTCTTTCTTGGGAGTCTTTGTCTCAGAATGTTGTTTGGAAGCCCAGGACCAAGGAGAAGGCATGTGCAGTAAGCTATGATACATGTTAAATGCAGACATTAAAAGATATTGTTTTTCAAGAACCTAAAGGGGCTGGAGACATGGTTCAGAGGTTAAGAGCATTGTATGCTGTTTCAGAGGTCCTGAGTTCAATTCCCAGCAACCACATGATGGTTCATAACCATCTATAATGAGATCTGATGCCTTCTTCTGGCCTTCAGGTGTACTTATAGGCAGAATGCTGTACACATAATAAATAAATAGATAATAAATAAATGAGTAGTATAATTTGAGGTCATATTTATAGTAATAATATTTAAACAATAAGACAAAACCACATATCTAACAGGATCCCCATTTTGTTTTAAAAACTTGAACATAGGAGACTAGCCAGCAGGAAGCATAGCTACATGATGATGTAATAGGATTAGAGGTAATTTTAAGTAATTATTTTCCATTCCAGAACTTCTATCGTGATTATATGATATTTGTACAGTTAGAAATAAATGATAACATCTAAGAATAACAATCCCTTCTTTCGTTTCCTTGCTGGTGCGTGCGTGTGTGTGTGTGTGTGTGTGTGTGTGTGTGTGTGTGTTTCTCCTCTGTTTCAGTTTCTGACATGTGTCAAGTAGAGATTTCGTCTTCGCTCCAGGAAGCAGCTACAGATAGATGGTGGTAACTGGAAAGTTGGCCTCATCAGAGCTAATCTGGAACAAACAGGCTCTGGTCAGGCTCTCAAGAGCCCGATCAGCTCTACTTTCTTCTCCACTTATATAAGCTTGACCCTCAACCTTATTTCTTCCTGCTGACAATTGAAACTCGATGCTTTCTGGAACAATCACTCAGAGTCTCCTCCTGGTCTTGTCCTGGCTTCCATTCATAAAACTTAGGACCTTTTGCTCTCTTAAGATCAAGAAACATTTTTCTGGAATTGTGTCTCTGAACATCACATATGCTGTTCAAAAGCAGCCTCCATATGAGATTCATATTCTCTCTCTCCCCCCTCTTCCTTCTTTCCTCTCTTTCTCATATTCCAGAAGATAAGGAGATTCAGGAATGTCAGAATTGGGAGAAACTCAAGAGATCATTTGATTCCACCCCTTCCTTCATGATCCAGGAACTTAAGTGAATCCTAAGACTACAAGGCAAGAATTAGAAACTAGTGCATGGACCCAGGTTTTTCTGTTTGTTTTAAGGTAGCAGAGCTTGCTAGAAAGAGTGGCATCAGTCACTCCTGAGCTCGAGTCTGCTCTACAAATTCATGAGCAAAATTATTTCACCTTGTCCAGATGCGGTTTCCCTACCTATAAAATTGTATTGGAAATATTAGTTTTCATCTTTGTAGATAACTAAAGTGAGCATTGTTATTGCTGGTTTTATTTGATGATACAATTTCTCTCCTTTTTTCTTTCTCTCCCTCTCTCTCTTTCTCTCTTTCTTATTTTATATATGTTGATATTTTGCCGTGTATGTATGTATGTATCTATGCATGTATATACATCACATGCATGCCTGGTTCGTATAGAATACAGGAAAGAGTATGAGATCCCTGGAAACTGGAATCATAGTTGGTTGTGAGATGCCATAGAGTTCTGGGAATGGAATCTGGGTCTCCTAGAAGAACAGCCAGTCCTTATAACCACAGAGCCATCTCTCTAGTCCTTATAACCACGGAGCCATCCCTCTAGTCCTTATAACTATGGAGCCATCTCTCTCTAGTCCTTATAACCACAGAGCCATCCCTCTAGTCCTTATAACCACGGAGCCATCTCTCCAGTCCTTATAACCACAGAGCCATTTCTCTAGTCCTTATAACCACGGAGCCATCTCTCTAGTCTCTGATCATATAATTTCTTAGAATTTCTTGGTCACATAATTTCTTTAAGGGAACTGATCCATAATGTAGATTATTAAACTCTCTAGGAAACAATATAAATTCCTCCCAGGGCCACAGCTGTGAGCATGTAAGTTAACTGAGTACCTTCCCCAGATCAACAGTGCCTTCCTTCCCATCTGTCCAGGCAGATTAGTCATCATCAGGCTGGTTGTATTTTCCTTGAATGTTTTTAGGTCTTTCTTAGGCTGAACACCCTATTTTCTGCTCCATTGTCTATAATTAATTTGGCTTCTGAGCCTATTTTAAAAATCATTTCACTTTAAAAAACGTTCTCTGACACATGTAAATTACCTTAAGAAATCTTATTTATGTATTTATTCATTTATTTATTTTTGAGACAATATCTCATCACATAGTCCTGGTGGTGGACTGGGAATTCCCTATGTAGATCAGGTTGGCCTCAAACTTACAGAGGTCTGTCTGCCTCTGCCTCCTGAGTGCTGAGATTAAGAGCATGCACTACCATACTTAGATCTTGCTTTCATTTTATCCATAAACAATTCACTTGTGTGGACATTAATTTTTATATGTTTAGTGTGTGTGTGCGCACCTGTGCACACAGGTGCCCATAGGTGTACACATCATGGAAAGCATGTGAGGTCAGAGGGCAACCTTATGATAGCAGTTCTCTTCTTTATGTGAATTCTGGGGGATCAAACTCTGGTATCAGGCTTGACAGCAAATGTTTCCCACTGAACCATTTTGTTAGATCAAGAAACAGGTTTTTAATTTTAGTGTATTATAAAACAATTGCAAGAAAAATGACATTTTCATCCATTAGATTGGCAAGAATGACAACGCCTTCTATTCTGTTTCACAATTTCTTTGGTGAAAATGACTATGGGTGTAGTCTTGCTGAAAGACATCTTGTTGTATTTATTAACTCATGCTTGTTTTAGTCTTTATTTGTATACACAAACAATGAGGCGTGTCTAAGAGCGTTCACTGAAACTCTGTTTATAATCTAGAAACAGCAGCAATGATTAATGGGAAATGATTAATGACTGGCTCATTTGTTGTGATCATAAAAAGAAAAAGAGCTATAAGAATATATTCTGGCAGGCTGTGGGGGGAAGGGGGTGCCTCTACGGGCCCATACTGAGGCATCCCCTCCCCCTGAGGGACCAGACACACACCACATACTATACTGTATAGAATAGAGTTTATTTAGGGCATGGGGAGGGGAGTTAAGAGGGCTGCAGAGGCAGAGAAAGGCAGAGAGAAGGAGAGAGTAGAGAAGTAGGGTCCAGCCATGACCTTGTGGAGAGAGGGGGAAAGAGAATGGGGAGAGAGGAGGAACAAAGGGGCAAGAGGCAAGGGAGAGAAGCAAGACTAAGAGAGAGAAGAGGGGGCAAGCAGCCCCTTTTATAGGGCCAGGCCTACCTGGCCGTTGCCAGGTAACCATGGGGAGGAACATACCTGGCTGCTGCCAGGTGTCTGTGGGGGTGGAGTTTATACAGAATGCTAACATCATTCATTTCACAAAATGCTCTGAAGCTGATGAAAATAATATAATTCCTCTGTGTTTGTCCAGGGAAGATCTGTAAGACATAACTATGCCAGAAGAGCACACTCGTGAGCAAAATTTAAAGTTTGATACCGCACGTTAGTGTTCCTAACACCTCATGCACTGAAGGCTTGGTCCCCTCTTGGTGGCATTATGAAGAAGGCACTAGGTCATGAGGGTGCTAACTTACAGGTGAATGAATCACCTGATAAGGGTGTCAGGGGGCGGGGTAGCTGAAGGGGACAGATCACTAGTGCGTGACACTAAATGTACCAGTGAAAGTACATTTAGTCCCTGGACTCCTTTTCTCTCTTGGCTCCCACCCTGTGTTTTCTTCCACGGTGTGACTTTGTCCGGGGACCATGGGACAAACCTCTGAAACCATGAACTAAAATAGAACTCTCCTGCTTTCATTTATTTTTTTGTTCAGGAATTTTTAAAAGATGCATTATGGAATATATAATTGCTCAAACATATGTAGACACTCCCAATGGACAGTGTGGTTATTTCAGGAAAGCAGAGTGGAGTTTTTTTTTTCTTTAGAAACTTTTCTAATTCACTAGGGGGTTCTTTATTTATGTAATTACTTAACTAATTAACTCTCATTGTCACTTAGCCTGTTTTGGAACTCACTATGTAGCTTAGGTGATCCTTGAGCTCTCAGGAATCCCGTCTCTCCCTCCTGAGTGCTCCTCGAGCTCTGGGAATCCCGTCTCTCCCTCCTGAGTGCTCCTCAAGCTCTGGGAATCCCGTCTCTCCCTCCTGAGTGCTCCTCAAGCTCCAGGAATCCTGTCTCTCCCTCCTGAGTGCTCCTCAAGCTCCAGGAATCCTGTCTCTCCCTCCTGAGTGCTGAGAGTAAGCCACCATGCTTGGCTCTTAGTAAATTAAAAACAAACAAACAAACAAAACAACTTTTTCTTTTTCAATTTAAAACTGAATTTTGCTTAAAACCTAAACACTATTTATACGATTGCAATGACTGAAAATGCTTGGAGATAATTATGATAGGTATTGTTGTATAAACAAGTGACTTCACAGTTTGATAACTTCAAGCAGCACCCGTTCTGTCTGCTGCACTGTGTGTGGGTCAGACATACAGACCAGTTTTGCCTACATTCTCTGCTTTAGAATCTATCAAGAGGCTGCAACCAAGTGTTTAGCTAGGGTGGTTGTATAATTTTAAGTCTAGACTGGAGAAAGTTCTGTTTCTTAGTTTCTGTATATAGTTGTTGTCAGGGGAGGGGTTGTTCTTCATAGGCTGTTGAACTGAGGCCTCCATTTCTCCTCCTGTTCCTCCTCCTCCTCCTCCTGTTCCTCCTCCTCCTTCTCTTCTTCTTCTTCTTCTTCTTCTTCTTC
>NW_022196900.1:17446471-17452063 GCF_008632895.1 Mastomys coucha | reverse complement strand
ATCCACCTGCCTCTGCCTCCCAAGTGCTGAGATTAAAGGCATGCACTACCACTGCCTGATGAGGCCTCCATTTCTTAATGGCTATTGACTGGAGGTCCTCCTTGGTTTCTCACTATGTGAACCTTTCTAATAAGGCACTGGCTTCACTTCTTTAGCTTTGCCAAATACTACTCATTAGAGGCAAAACACTAAGTCTAGCTGACACCCAAGGAGGAGGATGTGAGTGTTGCGAATAACAGGAGTGGGCATCATGAGGAGCCATGTCAGATTCTTGCTACAGAAGCCAGAAGCTTAGGTAATTGAGAAAAAAAGATGCAATTTCAAATCTTTCTCACATTAGCATTTCTGTGGCCAGTCTCTTCCTCACTTCTGCTTGCTCGGACACAGTTTCTGTTTCAGTTAGCTTTGGTGCATAAATCAATTCAAAATTGAATGTCGTGAAAAATAATAGCTGTGCGATTATTGTTCACGAGCGGGTGGTTGACTGGCAGCTGTGCAGGCAGCTGGGTAGCCTGACTGGTCTATGGTGGCCACCCTCACAGATCTGGTGTTTGCTATGCTGGTTGTTCTATGGGGCACCAGCTAGGACAACTGTTTATTTTGTGTGGTCTACCATATCCCAGGAGGCTAGCCTGGGCTCCCACACATGACATAACATGAAGGGAAATTTCACTGGTCAAAGTGTATCATGTGGCTGCAGTCTATATCACAGTCTTGATTGTAATTTGTGAGCAATGTGAGAAATAGCCGTGGAAAGAATCCTGCATTCTTTTAAGAAGTCAAAGTGGAGGATGCTATGGGAGATTTTTTTTTTTTCAATGTCTTGGATGTTAACTGCTAAATGATAACTTCCTTTTAGAAATGACTATCAGAAGAATTCTTTTCTTGATAAATGGTAACCTGTTTTTCTGCATAGGGCAACAAGAAGTGGATCTGTCGCTCCTTCTGAGGGATGGGGAGGAGTTGAATGTCACAGGTAAAAATGTAAAGTTTAGTATGTTCTTATAGGAGGTTTTGTTTTTTTTTTGAGACAGGTCTTTCTATGTAGTCTTGGCTATCCTGCAACTCAATACGTAGATTGTTTTTGAAACTCATAAAGATTTGCCACCTCTGCCTCCCAAGTCCTAGGAATTCTTAAACCTGTTGTAGTTCTCTCTCTCTCTCTCTCTCTCTCTCTCTCTCTCTCTCTCTCTCTCTCTCTCCTCTTCCTCCTCTTCCTCCTTCTCTTTTCCTCAATGTTTTTTTTTCCTGTTTATATGACTTTAACTTTTGGCAAGTGTTGGGGATTGAGGTGATAAGAACACCAATTCACACTGGTTGAGTTCTCCGGCTTGTAGCTTATGCATTCCCTGCATGGTGGATGGGCCAAGGCAGTCCTCTAAGCCAAGCTTGTTTTAACACAGGGTCAGGAGGCTTGGAATTTACCTTGCAGCTAGGGTTGACGGTGAACTTGGGTTAGTACTCCTATTTCGGCAGTCCTTAGACTCCAGGCGCATGCATGCTGTTTTTGCTCATCGATCTTTAAAGTCCCTTGCATTTGGTGACCTTCATCTCCCTTCCTCTATCATTTATACATTTTATGCTTTCTGAGTTATTCCAGCTTATTTAATGCCTGAATGGTTTAGTATAGAGAGTGACAATTCAGGTTTGATTCAATGTGGTTGAGGATTTTCTCAAATGTCTTGTGTTTGGTAGGAGTTTGTGTCATGTTTCTGAAACCCAGGTCCCCAGTATTTCCAGAACCTAAAACATGTGCTGTCTATTCTTCAGTGGGATTCATGGTGAGAATCATAGTACCCATGTGACACCATGTGAAAGATAGACAGCCTTCATGGGATGATTTATAAGAAGCTCTAGTCTTGTTCAATTGATTTTTGTTTTATATCAAACAATTTCCATAATACTCATTTTTATTTTTACAATATTTTATAAATATTAAAGAATATGACAAAATAAAAAAAGAAAGGTATTGCAGGTATTGAAGGGGGCGTCTCTGAGAGGAGTTAGGGTACGAAAGGGAAACAAGAATGCAATCTAATTCTATTTACTTAAAATATGTTTTTAAATGTTAACAAATTCAGGTAAATTGAAATTATGTATCTTTTCTCATCATAATGCAATAAAACTTAAATCAATATAAAAGAATCTATAGTATTGATTTATTTCTAAAGTAACTTAGATGCCTGATAACCACCATGAGCTCTTTAGCTCTCTTAACTTTAGCCAAACTGGATCTTGATGGTGATCACAGCCTTCAGTTTTTAGACACTATAGTCGTCTGAATGAAAACAACCCCCATTGGCCCTTAGGGAGCCTCACTCCATTGGCCCTTAGGGAGCCTCACTATTACAAGGTGTGGCCTTGTTGGGAGTAGTGTGTTAATGGGGGTGGGCTTTGAGGTTTCAGAAGTTCAACCTAGGCCCAGTGTTGTTCACTCTTCCTGCTGCCTTTGGATCTGGATGTAGAACCCTCAATCTTCTCCCCCACCATGTCTGCCTCCATGCTTCCTGTCATGATGATAATGGACTAAATCTCTGGTAAGCCAACCTCAATGAAATGTTTTCCTTTATAAGAGTTCCCAGGGTCATGGTGTCTCCTCACAGCAATAGAACTCTAAGTAAGGACAAATACTCTCCTGACATTCTGTTGTTTAGATTTGTTGACACATTATAAAGAAAACTTAAAAAAGACTTTGTGTGAGAACTGAATATGAAGCCCTGCTGTAAAATACAGACACCCTAAGGATGTTTTTCTATACAGTTTACTATTTGCTGCTGTAGAGAAGAGAGGCACAGGCACTGCTGGACTAAGGGGTGAGTCTCTTCCTAATCCTGTTACTCCTCTAAGGCTTTGGTCTCTTCAACATTTTAATAGGCTGCTTGCTTATTTATTTATTTAGTACATGTGTGAGACCAGAGGGAAATTTATGGGAGTTGAGTCTCTCCTTCTGCCATGTGATACAGGAATTGAATTTGAATCATCAGGTTTGGTGACAGGTTTACTCACTGATCCACCTTGATGGACTTTTGTTTTCCTAATTTCTCTCTCTCTCTCTCTCTCTCTCTCTCTCACACACACACACACACACACTAATTATTAGACGTACTTTGAAGAAGTGTAGTCAGGAAGCGGGGAAAGCTGGTTTGCAGAGAATCTGACACTTAGCACACACTTCATAGTCACCAGCTATTGCGTACTCATGTTCATGTTCAATTACAGAGTCCATTTTCTGCTTTGTTTCTTCTCTGTGGAAAAAACTTTTATTGGGATCAAAATGAGTTTAGAATTTCTGCTAGTTTAATTGCTGCCCACCAAAGTCTGATGTGTGTGGAGGTGTGGAAAAAAACCAGAAGTCTGGTCTTGGGGGTCTCAGTTACTTCTTGATTACATGTGTTATCTTGACAAATTTCTTCATGGTTCTGGAAGTTTATTGTTATGTTTTTAAATACATGCTACTGGACTGCAGAGATAGCTCAATGGCTAAGAGCATTTGCTGCTTTTGTAGAGGACCCTGGTTCCATTCACAGCAGTTACATGGTGGCTCACAGCTCCCTGTATCTCCAATTCCTAGGATCCAACACCCTTTTCTGGACTCCAAGGGCATCAGGCACACACACACAAACACACAGAAACAGACACAGATACATACAGACACACACACACAGTGTACAGACATATGTGTATGCAAAAACACTTAGACATATAAACCAAAATATAAAAATCTTAAAAGTACCCAGTGTGGATTTTCCTGCCCACATGGCTGCTGTGGAAATCCCATGGATTCCTGTACAATGAAGAAACAAGTGATTGATAGCAAAGTGCATCCGGACAGCAGGTCTCAATATGGAGCTTCCAGGAAGGGGATGCTTGGGATAAGCAGGATTTGCCTCGACTGTCACAATGACACAGGGTTAATTGCAATGAGCTGATGAGGTGGCTGAAGCAGGGCTTCCCATTATCTTATAGCACACTACAGTCTTGCACACAGAAAGTTTTCTTGTACCAAATCGAACAGAATCCACACTGGGGAATACTGGATTGGAGGATGGTCTCTGGTTTGGAGACATGAGATTTAATTAAATGTGGATGCTGGTGCCACCCTCAAGACACCAAGGCTGCTGAGCTATCTGCTGTTAAAGGACATCTTTGTGGGTACTTTTGTGCAGTCTTCTGCCTATGCTGTCTGACCACAGTCGCTGTTGTTCTACAAGCACACCCTCTTGGGCCTCCTCTATCATGCTGGTCATGCTCCATCCTGAGGCCCTGAGCCTTGGTTGTGACCTCTGCTAACAGTTCTCCTGAATAGCTCTTCCTCATCTCTTCAAATCCCTTTGCACAGATATCTCTGCAATCGCCTTTTGGAAAATTTTAACCATTCTCCCATGTTCTTGATTCTTACTAGACATCTTCTTTAGCTATACTACTAAATATTTTGTGAAACACTACTCTATTTATGTGAACTAGATTTCTGTTCTCCCACTAGGATGTAAGGTCTGCAAGTTATTTTTGAGTGAGGGAGAAAAAGGTAGGAAAGATAGATAGATGATAGACAGAGAGAAAGATATATAGAGAAAGAGAGAAAGAGGAGGGAAGTAGTGAAGGAGGGGAAGAGGGAGGGGAGGAAGCAGAGAAAGAGGAGGGGAAGGACAATGAAGGGGAGGAGGAAAGAAGGGGAGAGATATTAATTTATGGACAATATGTGCTTCATCATTTAGAGATGTTGACTGAGAGAATAAATAAATGGATTATAAATGACCAAACATAAAAACAACTAGAAAAATGTAGCGAGAACCAGAGCTCTGGAGTACAGTAGCAATAGAAAAGGACTTGTGGGGCTGGAGACATGGCTCAGTAATTAGGAGCACTGGCTGCTCTTGCAGCAGACCTAGGCTTGGTTTACAGCACACACGTGGCAGCTTTAGTTCTAGGGAATCCATTACCTTCTTCTGGCCTCTGGGCACCAGGCATGCACGTGGCACATAGACATACACATGTCTGTTTGTGTTGTATGCAAACATGTACATGGGCATATGCGTGCAGGGGCCAGAGGCTTCGTGTAGCTTCCTCTACCACTCTTCACCTTATTAGTTTTTTGAGACAGAGTCTCTTATGTGGGTGCTGGGGATTAGAACTCAGGTCCTCTTGCTTTCAGCAAGCATTCTTACACATCAAGCCACCATCCCAGTCACAGACAGTCTTTTTTAAATTTAACAAAAGTGACTCTCGAGTTCTTTGAAAGAAAAGTTGTGAGAGAAGACAAGGGATGTATAAAAAGAGGAACATTGAGGAGGCTTGTCCCAGTTTCTGAGAAACTGATTATAAAGCTAAAATAATGAAAGCAGTGACCTTCTCATGCCAAAGGAACTGGCAGAACACTGAGATAGTGTGCAAACCTCAGGTGAAGACACAGATATAAAAAGTCCAAGAGTGATTTTCTCTCTGGTGAGTTTCTAAGACCGGAGCAGCCAGCTTGGAGGAACAGGCCCCACGAGTCGCAGGGGACTTGCAAGGTGGCAGGGACAGCACAAGCTCTAGCCAGAGACACTAAGAACATCTAACACCAAAAAGCAAAAGATGGCGAAAGGCAAACGC
>NW_022196900.1:17421873-17444447 GCF_008632895.1 Mastomys coucha | reverse complement strand
AGCAATTGTGATAAAAACTGCATGGTATTGGCACAGTGACAGACAGGTAGATCTATGGAACCAAACTGGGAATGGAGAAATTTACATGTAAATAAAAAAAATAAAATTAAAAAAAAAAAGTCCAAGAGTGTTGTGAAGTGAAATGCTAGAGAAGAGACTCAAAGAGCTACCTGGCTGAGCATCACTAGCTGGTCTGTGTGAAGGGTCTCCCACACATTTCTTTCTTGCTTCTTGCAGTGTCACTGGGAATGTGGGAGCATCATGACCTCAGGACTCATCTATTACAAAGGAATGAGGTTGTGGCAGTCTCTACCCCCCAGCCAAAGCTGCCCAGAAAGCACACTGTAGCCTTAGAATCTGAACCCAGACCCAGCACCAATGCTCAGACTCATACCTTCCACACCATTTGAAGAAAAGTCGAACAGCTCCTGGGTAAACATTTGGAAAATAGTCTCATACTGATTTAATTGTGAAAGGTGAAGATGCAGCAAACACTGATTCCCTTCCCCTCCAAGTCTTTTATAACAAAACCCAAAAGCCACATGAAGGTCACTTTCCATTTTCAAATGGAGATATCTATATGCCTTAAAGTTAGATCAATCTATAAATTGGAAAGCTAGACAACGTTAAAATACAAGTGAGGTGAGCACAGGGTATAGTGGTACACTCCTGTAATCTCAGTATTTGGAAGGCTGAGGCAGGAGGATTGATAGTCTGGGGCCAGCCTAGCTACATAGTGAATCCTGGACCAGCTTGGTCTAAACAGTGAGAACTTGACCATTCAAACAGCCAAGCTGAACTGGGCCGAGCTGCAGCTCAGTTGGAAGAGTGCTTGCCCAGAATATGCAAAACCATGAGTTTTCTCCTTAACATCTCTCCTTAACCAGGGGATGTGGCGAATGTCATTAATCTTAATGCCCTTGGAGGTGGATGAAGGACTATCAGAAATTCAAGGTCATCCTCATCGACATAATGAATTCCAGGTCAGCTTGGGACACATGTGACCCTGCTTCAAAAGACAAACCCAACCCCAAACAAAACAAAACAAAAAACCCCAAACAAAACAAAATACCCTCAAATTACAAACCGTAAAAATACAAAATACGAGGTAGGATATTTAAATAACATGAAGAAGTATTTTTAGTGTGGGTGAGAAGAGCTGTTCGCAAAGCTGCAAGCATAATGTGATACCGTCTCTATAAAATGTTTTTATATGCATCTGGCTCTTAGAGGAAGAAAAGCTGCCATTGTGCTGTGTGCATGCCAAGCAGGCTCCCAGTGATGAAGTCAGCTACTGATATTCACTGTTGTGAGATAGCCTGTCACCAGTGGCAAACAGAAATGGCATCCTGATTCTCTGTATGGAGAGATGCCAAGGTCTTCCTGCCACAAGCAGTGCTTAACCTGTCACTGCAATCAAACAGCCCAAATGACAGCCTGACTTTGTCTGTGCCATTCCCACAGGATTCTGGATCTTCCTCGATGTGAGTGGTCAAACCTTTTAAACTCCTTTTTCTTTTCTCTTTTTTCTTTTTTTCTTTTTCTTTTCTCTTCTTCTTCTTCTTCTTCTTCTTCTTCTTCTTCTTCTTCTTCTTCTTCTTCTTCTTCTTCTTCTTCTTCTTCTTCTTCTTCTTCTTCTTCTTCTTCTTCTTCTTCTTCTTCTTCTTCTTCTTCTTCTTCTTCTTTGCTTTCAGCTATGCGAATGAGGATCTTTCTTATCTGGTTGCAGGGCTGGAGGGAAGCCATTCTCTCAGCTGTCTTCATTAATGATGGATGTAGTGGTCCACACATGAGCTCCTTTTTAGTGTCTGGGGTCTCAGAAGGTTAGGGGATACTGGAAGTTGAAGGATGTTACAGGGGGATGCTGCAGCGGGAAGGATGCTGAGGCCGGGGGATGCAAGAGTGTGGTGGACGCTGGGTGGCAGGCCACTCTGAAGGGCAGCAAGGTGCTGGAAGTCCAGAAGTGCCGGAGAATGACAATACCCCGAGTCCCGGCCCATTAACTGTTCCTACCCCCGTGTGAGTAGCACTTGAGGCTTTGTGTTTTGATTAATTAATAGGAGTCAGCCTGCCCAGTTAAAATACATGAAGGACACTTCAAGGTTTCCTCTCCTCATCCGCAGCACTTTGTACTCAGCGTGGCGTTGGGGGAGGAGCCTTGACCTGGGGATTCCCCAGGTCTTCCTGGAATCTTCTGTGTAACTCTGAGCAAAGCTTTTAAGCTTTTTAAAACTTTCTTTCATCATCTATAAAATGTGTCTAATGACACTCAGCCAATGTGATCTTTAATAAGACTAAGGACGTGACAGCGCTAGCCCAGAACCTAGCCCATGGGAATCTCTCACCGTCTGGGGACCGAAGACTTGACCTCGCGACTCCCTGGGTGGGGCTGACGCCTCTGGGTGGATGGAGAGGATGCCTCCTGGCAGTAATCAAGATCTGCCACTAGGAGGAGCCCGAGCTCCATGATTGATTGTTTTCACGGCCTTTCCCAAGCTTGGCTGCTGGCTTCAATCCCTGCAATACTTAATTTATTACTTAAGAATCAGTGCCCGGGCCTGGCCTGCCTTGCCTTGTCCCTGGCATTTTTTTTTTTTTGTTTGTTTCCTGCCTAGTTCCTTTTGGGGCACTTCTTGTTGGCTTCATATCTGTGCACATGACGTACATTTGACTGACAGTCAATGTGCCTCTTGGTGAGAAGGCATCTGTCCTTAGCTATGGAAAGTGAAGCAGGCCCAGGTTCATTAGCACTCAAGGAAGACATTTGTGTTCCCAAGTGTGCTGGAATACTTCTTTGCTGTCTCAGAAGACACATTCTCGGCTCTTATCTTTTTTTTTTTTTTCCTTCCCCCTGCTGTTTCTGATATGTCCCGGGAGCTCTAGTGATGTATATCCAGTTCACAGGGCTGAATTTGAGAACTGTAAGGGATCTTGGGATCTAGGATCTTAGGTTTTAATTTTTCATCAGGGAAAACAAGATAACCAGGCTGGGCATTTTCTTTTTTTTTTTCTTTTTAATTTTTATTGGTTATTTTATTTATTGCTCCTTCCCAGTTTCCCCTCTACAAACCCCATTTCCCCATCCCCCTTCTTCTATGAGGGTGCCCCCCCTGCCTACCCACTCCTGCCTCAGCACCTTAGCATTCCCCTACCCTGGGTCATCAAGCCTCCACAGGACCAAGAGGCTCCCTTCCTATTGATGCCAGACGAGGCCATCTTCTGCTACACATGCGGCTGGAGCCATGGGTCCCCCCATGTGAACTCTTTGGTTGGTGGTTTAGTCCCTGGGAGCTTTGGGGAGGGGTCTGGTTGGTTGACACTGTTGTTCTTCCTATGGGGTTGCAAACCCCTTGAGCTCCTTCAGTCCTTGGCATTTTCTAACACCGTTCTAGCACTGACATCTTCCCACTTCCCAACAGAAGGCCACGCCCACAAGCCCAGTTCTCTGGCTCACACAAGTTGCACAAATTCCAGTTTTGGAAGACCCATCGCTGTGATTTATGGGTATGTGGGTGGCAATGTAGCCCTGGAAGCCACATAGAGGCTTTCTCAGAGAGTCTAAGTCTTGCTCGGTTCAGCTGAGCATGGCAGGGGCTCGTCAAACACTCTGGCAGTCCTTGGCTTTGGGGGTCTGTGGGTCTCCTGTGCAGTCCGGTGTTCTCTGGGCATTTACTTCATTTGTTAGGAGTGGTGAGAGCACACTGTCAAAAGGCAATGGGTAGGAGCATAATCGTGGAAGCCTGAGGTCCAGCCGCCAGGATAAGCACACAGGCTTCTGACATTTGACAGGCACTTGGTATTGACTTCAGGGAGAAGGCTCAGGGACAAGAGAGAGTCGGGGGCACAAAAGTCAAGTCCTGAACAATGCATTTTAGAAACCGATGGAGGCATGTGAGGGAAGGGTTGGAATGCACTGGGTACCTGTCTTTAAACACTGCCCGTCTTTGGGGAGGATTTTGAGTGGGTGAGTGCTTGAAAAACAGTTAACACACAACCCAGGTGCGTTACTCTGGTGGACAGCTTCATGGGACCATCTCTGCTGGCAGTAAAGATTGGCACCATGCCAAACAGCAACTGTCAGTAGCATACTGACCCAGCGTGAGTCCCTAGGCCCGGCCCTGGCTTTTGCTTCCATTTATAAGTCCGTCCCCTACGATGAAACATAGGAACCTGTCCTAAAAGATGCCATCCCCAGCGAGCCATGCAGGCTGGGGCTGCCAACCTTGTAGGCAGGGCATGGATGACATTCTAGGGAGGTGTACCCAGCCGCAGTTTTGACAAACCAGGGTTTTGGGGCTTAGAGTTGCAGTTGGCATACAATAGGAGCTCAATATTGCTTCCTAGCACACTGTGGCAAGCTGAAGTATAACTGGGTTGTGGAGGTTATGTGCCTAGAACCACAATCAGCTGGAAGTGGAGACATGATGAGCTGTTCTGGTGGTCTGGGAAGACAGGAGACACCCCCAAAACTTTATTGGTTCGTTCCTCCAGCCAGCAGGCTTTGTGGTGTGTGTGTGTGTGTGTGTGTGTGTGTGTGTGTGTGTGTGTGTGGTAAGAGGAACCATGGCAGTCACCCTGAACTTAGTCTTGTCCCTTGGGTCACATGGTCAGCCATGATGGTGACACTTATGATGTCGTTGCCTCTCTCATCTCCATCCATCATTCTTCCTTCTTCTCGGGACACCTGGGAGCTGTCTTCAAACACACCAGAAAAGGGCGAGAGATCTCTTTACAGATGATTGTAAGCCACCATGTGGTTGCTGGGAATTGAACTCAGGACATCTGAAAGAGTAGTCAGTGCTCTTAACCCCTGAGCCATCTCTCCAGCCCTGCTAAGACATTTCTTAAACTCGAGTTTTGTCAGCCGGCGTTTGCAGGTCTCAGCCTTGTTCTCCAGGGCTACCTGGGCTGGAGAGTTCACTCAGAACAAGAATGCTATCAGCAGAGTGTATGCACTGAGCCAACCGTGACAAGTGCAGAGTGCCTGTTTTCTTATCCCCTTACCATGAAGAGATGGCCAGCTTGAATGTTCATAGCCCCCAAATTTCAAAGGATTCTAATGAAAATTAGAGCACACAAATTCACTTAGGCTCAATTTTGTTTTTGGAAGCTCCTGGACAATTTTATTAGCGTCTCAGAGAAAAACAACAACAGGGCCGGCATGCTTTAAGTCTCAGCAGCTGCAGGGAGAGACAAGGGGGAGGAAGAGAGAAAGGCATGCTTTTGGGTTAGGCACGAAGTTTAGCAAAATGGCAGTAGGTCAGCACCTGTGTAGGGAGAGAGTAGGGTGCTTCGGAGGAAGGCAAGCCCCAAGTGTTAGAGGCTTTCTTTGGCTTATATTGTAAAGAAAGAGAAAAGGGGGGAAAAAAGAGGAAAAGTTATGCTTTTCCAAACTAGGACACGGACCGAGGACAGACTCATAGTTTTGTAAGCCACCTCTAGGCTTAGCTTTTAATGGGGGTGAGGGTGAGTGGGGCATGTGTGTGTGTGTGTGGGGGGGGCAAGGCTTAACTGTCACTTCTGCCTTGAGATAGAGAGCCATGTAAACCTGTACATGAGTATAAAACAAGGTCTGAATGGGCCGAGATGCAACAGTCCTGGAAACAGGGCAGCATCCTGCAGCAAGACAATGTCCTCAGAGTGCAGCTGGGCTTGACCACACGTTTAAGCAAACCAGTACGAGATGTCTTCATGGTACCATTGCATTCTTCTCTTTAGCTATCATGGACATTGACCCCAGTGCCTTGTGCATGCTAACCATTTATTCACTCTATCACTGAGCTACGCTGCCAGTCCCACAACTGTCTGTTAGTAACCACTTGTCTCCCTCAGAGTTAATCCTCTAACATGGCCTGGTCTTGAAAGGTGAAGGGGTCAGCCAGGGAACGGAGGAAGAACAGACACACAGACACTAGAAAGCTGCTATCAGGCTGGCTGGGTGAACCTTAGTGTAACTGTGCCAATAATACAACTGCACTCTGGGTCCTTGGCACTTTTATTACGCCCAGCACAGAGGGCGGGTTTAGCTGGACTATAGGAGGCCTCTGTAGGTGAGCAGTCCCAGGCTGTAAACACACAGGGGGAGGAAGCTGCAGTTGCTAGCTTCTGCACACACTGCCCAGTGTTTGCACTCGGACCAGAGGCAGGCCTTGCCATTCTTCTGAGCCATGGGGCTTGTGAAGTGGGAACAGGGGAGGTAGGCACATGCAGGCTCCTGCTCACTAGCAAAGGTTTCCTTTCTGATTCTGTCGTTGTCTTTTTCACCTGACTGCCTCCTGTGTTCTGCAGTGTGATCGTCTGAGATTCTGTCCGTCAGTTGGTATCATACTTTTCTGAGTGACTGAACACCCATTTAAAGAGTCCTTGCCTGTGCCTGCATTTCGAAGCATTTCTCCCACACATCCCTACTTTCCGGAGTATTTTGGGCCTTATATTAGGTCTTTGATCCATCTGGAGCTGATTTTGTACAGGTGAGAGGTTGGGATCTAGTTTACTTTTCTATGTACCGACATTCAGTCTTTTGTTTATTTGTTTGTTTGTTTAAATTCTCTCATATATGACATCTTAATTGTAATTTTGCCTCCCTTCCCTCCCCCCTCCCCTTTCCTCTGCTCTATTGTAGCCCAGCTCCACCTCCCCTCAGCAAAAAGCAGGCCTCCCAGGGACATCAGCCAAACACGACATAACAAACTATTGGAAGACCAGGCACATATATCACACCAAGGCTGGACAAGGCAACCCAGGAGGAGAAGGGTCCTGCAAGCAGGCAAAAGAGTCAGAGACAGACCCTGCTCCCACAGTTAGGAGTCCTACAAGAACACCAAGCTACTCATCCATAACATATATGCAGAGGACTTAGGTCAGACCCCAGGTCTCTGTGAGTCCCCATGAGTTCCAGTCAGTTGACTCTGTGGGGTTGTGCTCTTATAGTGTTTCTCACCCTCTGCTTCCTCTGATCCCTCCTCCTCTTCCTCCTCTTCCTCCTTCTCTCCTTCCTCCTCCTCCTCCTCTTCTTTCTTCCCCATAGGATTCCCTGAGCTTTGCCTAATGTTTGGGTGTGAAACTCTGCTCCCATCAGTTGCTGGGTAAAGTCTCTTTGATCTCTCTGATGGGGATTCTGCTAGGCTCTGGTCTCAGAACTCTCTGCAGGGAGGCCAAACTGTAGGTGAAAGGTTTTGTGGCTGGATGGGTAAACCAATCCCAACACTTGAGGCCTTGCCTGGTTACAGAAGATGGCTGGTTTAGGTTCTCTGTTCCCCATTCCCAGGAGTCTTTTTCTAGGGTTACTCTTGGAGATTCCATGGACTTTCCATTGTGCTACATTTCCACCTTGCACCCGAAATTTTCTCCAGTATTTTCTCCCTCTCCCCGACTTGATCTCTCCTGTTCCTAATCCCACCCACCCCAAGTTCACTCATGAAGTCTATTCTCTCCCTTTCCTAGGAAGGCTGTTTTGTCCTCCCTTAAGCCTTCCCTGTTACTTAGCCTCTCTGGGTTTGTATACAGTAGCATGATCGCCTTTTACTTTACAGCCAGTATCCACTGGCTGTCTTTCTGGGTCTGGGTTACCTCCCTTTGGATGATTTTTTTTTCTTGTAGTTCCATCCATTTGCCTGCAAATTTGATGATGTCATTTTTTTTTTTTTTAAACAGCAGGGTAATACCCTATTGTATACATGTACCACATTTTCTTTATCTAACTTTGGTTGAGGGACATTTATGTTGTCTTCAGTTCCTGGATACTATGAATAAAGCTACTATGAACATAGTGTTGCCAGCATCACTTGTTAAAGAGGTTGTCTTTTTTTTTTTTTTTAAAGATTTATTTATTATTATATTTAAGTACACTGTAGCTGTCTTCAGATGTACCAGAAAAGGGCATCAGATCTCATTACAGGTGGTTGTGAGCTACCATGTGGTTGCTGGGATTTGAGCTCAGGATCTTCGGAAGAACAGTCAGTGTTCTTAATCACTGATCCATCTCTCCAGCCCCAAGAGGCTATCTTTTTAACCACTGTATCTTTGGGTATCTTTACCAAAATAAATAAATAAATAAATAAATAAATAAATAAATAAATAAAAAAAATCAGGTGGCTCCATCTCTGTGGGTTCAGAATGTGTCTTCTGTTCTATCCACTGATCAGTGTGTCACCATTTGTGCTTATTCCATGCTCTTTTGATTATTATTGTTCTGCAATATAACCTGAGATCAGGTGTGGTTATTGTTCCAGCATCTGTCTGTGTGCTCAGTATTGCTCTGGCTGTCTGGACCAGAGGCAGGCCTTGCCATTCTTCTGAGCCATGGGGCTTGTGAAGTGGGCACAGGGGAGGTAGGCTCTTCTGTGCTTCCTTATTATTTTTGATAGATTTTATTTTTATTTTATTTCATGTATGATTTGCCTGTATGTATCTAAGAATACCCCATGCATGCAGTGTTGGTTGAGACCAGATAGGGATCAGATTCCTAGAACTGGAGTTACACGTGGTTGTGAACCAATGTGTGGGTGCTGAGAACCAAACCTGGGTCCTCTGGAAGAGCAACAGGGGCTCTTTTTAACTGTTGGAGCTATCTCTCTAGCTCCTGTATATTAATTTTAAGTTTTTTTTCTGTACCTGAACAGAATAACATTGGCTGCCCCTAGAGATGCTGGAGGGGTAACTGCTGTGTCACATGTGTGTCAGGAGGTGACAGAGAAGAGAGAGGCTATGTCTACATTCAGTGTTCTGACCTGTGAACTTTTGAATGATTAGTAGTCTAATATTCCCTGAAAAAAGGGAGCCTGAAATGACCACCAGTCTGGTGCCAAGTAGACCTGGGCAGGGTCCCAGGGTGGGGAGCAAGCTAGATACTAGAACAACCCTACCTGGAACCATGGACCTGGGTGTGAGTGAGCCTGAGACAGATGACCCTTGCAAGGAGCCACTTTTGTGGGCTGAGCCAGGTGAAGGAGCAAAGCCAAGATGATCTCCAGACTGGTGCCATGGGGCCCAGACAGTTAGCCTGAGATGCTCTCAAGTCCTGTGCCATGCAGACCTGGTAGGGGGTGGGGGGCAGAACATACTCAAGATGACCCTTACTTGGCACACAAACAGGGCATAACACTCCTGAGACCACTTCTGAGAGGACCCCAGACACCCAGAGATCCCAGATGCCACTAAGAGGAGCAAGTAAGTGGTGGAGAAATGGAACAGAAAGAGAAGCCGAAGGACACGTGCACAATGAAGAAAGGCAGACTTGAGGGTAGTGAGGAACGGCTTGATGTGAGTAGCCTGTGATGATCTCTGCTACCAGTGGGGGCCACACCTGGGTCCGAGGCCCTGCAGTGCAGGGTCTGTTACCATCAAAGGCCAGGCAGAAGTCCCTGTCTGGGTTGCAGGGCAGGGACATTTTGATGCCTGAGGGCTCCACCCATCTCCTGGGCATTGTGAGAAAGCTGGTCCTGGGGGCAGGAGAGCAGGAGAGCTGGCCCTACCCCTCACCAGCTGCAGCACTTGGGAGAGCAGGCCCTGCACCTCACCTGGGCAGCACAGTAGAGCTAGCCTGAGGTAGGGGTTGCAGGTGAGCCATCCCTGAGGAGATGCGGGACAAGTGTCCTTACCTCTTTTTTGCTGGGTGGTGTCATGGATGACAGAGAGGTGCCTTCCTCCCCTTTCTCATCCCTCAAGGTCTATGGGGAGAGCTGGCCTTGGGGTCATGAGAGTGGGAGGATTAGCCATGTTCCTCACCAGCTTCAACACTTTGGAGAGAGAGCAGGCTAGATCTGGCTCTAGTTGCAGGGTTTGCTGATGAGCAGGCCCCGAGGGGGTGGGACAGGGGGAGCCAGCAGAGTGACCAGCTCAGATACTTCTCAGGCCCAGATTCAGGGCTTTGAGTTGGCTCACCCCAACATGTATCCCATTGATGTACCGCTGGAGTGCATGAAGGGATTGGTCCTACAGATCCAAAGCTACAGGATCTCTGTGACACAGGGTAACAGTAGGGTATCTGAGAGGAGTCCCAGTGAGGTTCCAATATGGAGAGTAGCAGAAGCGAGAGGCCTTGTACCAGACCAATGACTCACTGCAGTGACCATTTGCAAGGAAAGTTGTGTGGACAAAAGGGTGTACTGTGGGACACCCTGTGACACACTACAGCCTCCATAATGACATTTTCCCCTGTAAGTTGCAGTGGAGATTGCAAGGGTGGAGGATGGGTACAAGGAGAGATGAGCAGGATTGGGGTGCAAGATCTGAAATTCACAAAGAACCAATACAAAGTTTAAAAATAGAACATTAGAATATTGATGAGTGAATGAAATTTGTAGTTTACTTTTGGCATTATAGCCTTCTTCACAACATTATATTTTCCAATCTGTGAACATGGAGGCTCCTTTGATCTTTCAGTGTCTTCTTAAGTGTCCGACCTAAATGTTTTTAAGGTTTTCTCTGTGAAGATCTTCTATTTTCTTGGCTAGGTTTTATGTCAAGATCTGAGTGGGGTTGTTTTTCTGATTTATTTACCAACATGTTTGTTATTGGCATATAGCAAGAGCACTGATTTTTGTATGTTTGTTTTTTTTTTTTTTTGTATTCTGCCACTTTGCCAAAAGTATTAGTCAGATTTAAGAATTTGTTGGTTTAGTCCTCAGACACTTTTCTGCCTTCAATTTCTTTTTGTATCTATTTTATTTTTCTTCTCTTGTCTTATTGCTCTAGCTGTAATTTCAAGCACTATTTTTAATAACTTTGTCTTGGTCATGATTTTAGTTTTGGTCAATTTCAGATTTGATAGCTATAGGTTCATTGTATCTAGCTGTAATCATGTCGAGATATGTACCTTCTACTGGCTCTTTTAGAAGACCTTTCCCCAGCATTTCTATCTCCTTAGTGAATTCCTCCTTTAAATCATGTGATGACTTATTTTATTCAGATGTTTCCATTCCTTTCAATCTAAGAGTTTATCTGTACACTCTTTGATTCCTTTGAACATATTTATAATCATACTTTTGATTTTTTTCTGGCTTGGGATTTCGTTTAATTCCTTCTCATCGCAGGGTATTACTGTGGGGATAGTAATTTTTTTGGGAGAGTCATGCTTCCTTGACTTTTCTTATTTTTTATTTTTATTTTTTTGCATTGAGATTTATGCATTTGTGATCAGGTAAGACTAGTTTGAATTAGATCTAAGTTGTGGCTTCTCTCCATTGGACTGGGGAGTCTAGCTAGGTAGTTAGACTCCATAGCCTAATGTTTGGGCCAATTCCTTAGTATTACCCTAGAAATAGAAAGTAGAATACTGTTCATGGAAACAATCCCTATTAGCATGATGTTAATGAACACAATAACCACTATGATAATACAGTAAAAATCTGTTAAGTAACAACCATCTCTTTGACTCCAATCACTTTAAGAAGTAAATCGGCTTGGTGGGCAAATCCATTTGTTGCCAAGGCTGCTGCCAGCTTAAGTCCTTAGTGGTGGAGAGACCTGACTTGTATAAACTGTTCCATGATTTCCAGATCTGTGCCCTGGCACAGGTATTAGTCATTAAGGATATGAGTGGGATAGAAAAAAACCAGTAAGGATAGTGATTAGTTTTGTGGTAAAAAAAAAAAAAAGAAAGAAAAAATGGAAGAGGAGAAAGTAAGTAGAAATGGGAATAGCAGGGGAGAACATGAGCAAGACAAGGCAGCTCTGGCCAACGGTAGACAGAAACCAGAAAGGGGAAAATGTAATCTAAAGGCCCAAGACACAACCCCATTAGTTTATAACTTCCCTAGTAGTCAAATTTTTGTGCTGTGAGAGGAAATAACTTTCTGTGCTGGCTTGTTGGTAATTAAATGTGAAGTTTCCAAGTTGCTGTATATTACCCGAGTGCTTTCTTTCTTTATGATGGAAAAGGAGCAGCCTAAAAATTTGAGTTCTGTTATCTCTCATTCATGTGACTTCTAAGCTAGCTTAATTCAGCTCTCTGAGCCTTAGAACCCCTGTTTGCAGAGTAAGGGGAGCAGTGCAAGAGACACAGAAAGGGAGGTGCTTGACTTCCTTGACACAGTGGGAACATCGGATAGACACTGTGATACATGTACATTGAGATACGTGGACAGACACCCGATTGATGGATAGAAATAGCCTCGGACAGACAGAGACTAGTGAGCAGATGGAGACTGTAATGGATGGATAGAGAATGATGGATGGAAGGAGATTGGTGGATGGAGAGTGTGAAGGATAGGAAGCAGATATGATGGGGAGCAGTGTCTGTAATGTAGAGAGACTGTGAAAGGATTGTGATTGTGATGGATAGACCAGTAGACAGATGCAGGCTGTGGTGGATAGTGATTGTGATGGGCACGGTGATTGTGGAACCTGGGAGAAGGCTTTGATGGAGGAGTGGAATTGTGGTGGACAGATAGTACCTATGATGGCTGGATTCATGATGGAGCCTGTGAGGGATGCATGAAGCCTTATAAACAGGCGGCTATGGATAGAGACTGTGATAGATAGAGGCTGTGATGGATGAAGATTTTGATGGGGTGAGGGCTGTGATGGACAACTGGTGACTGTAATGAATGGATGCTCTGATAGCCGGATGGAGGCTGCGAGGGATGAAGGAAGACTGATGAAGATGGAGACTGTGGTAGATGGAAGCAGTAGTGGGTAAGACTTTAATGGGGATTAAAGCCATCCTAGGTAGATGGGGTTATAGTAGATGTGAGGCTGTTATATGACCTTTCTGGGATGTGAAGCTAGACAAATGTCAAATTTACTTTGAACAGAACTGTGGTCCCTCTGTGACAGACATTGTCTGGCTCTCTCAGTTCTTGTATTTTTGTAGGAATGACTTCAATTAACAGACACAGTTTGCACACACACACTTATTTAGTAAAGCAGCAGGTAAGTTAGTGAAACTGAGCAGAACACTTCAAAGAGACCCTGGAGTAGGCTGCCCTGAGTGGAGTGGAGTAGCACCCTAGTAGAACCTAGTATGTTCTGTGTGGTGAATTTCTGTTTGTTTTGTTGAGACAGGGTTTCTCCATGTAGCCTTGGCTGGACTGGAACTCACTATGTAGACCATGCTGGCTTTTAACTCACAGAAATACACATGCCTCTGTCTCTCAGGTGCTGGGATTAAAGTTACACAATACCATGACCAGCTGTCTTGTAGATTTTAGGCACTTTTATGAATATTTAAGAAGTGAGTGTCATATTCATGGGATAAGATTTTTTTTTTTTGTCCCAAATCATAGTGGATTGGGTTTCTCTTTTAGGGAATTTCCTCCCATGATCTCTACAAAAGTGGAGGAGTGTCAAAACAGCAATGCAGGTGATCTTTGGATGACATCATCTCCTTTGAGACCAAGGATCCTTTGTTAGCATACATGTGTAGGCAAATGCCCAGGTGGCCTAGTTTCTGGTCTAGCGGAAACAGCTCAGCTGCAGCTAAGGATATCTAACCACAAAGGGGCACCTGACCTTCAGGTAACAGAGCTACATGATGCAACTGCAGTTTTCCTCAGTGACATCACAGTTAACTCCTTGTCTGGAATAGAGATACAAATATAGAGGGCACTTTGAAATTATATCCATTTAACAACAACAACAACAACAACAACAACAACAAAAAGCAGGAAGTTTATCCTTGGGGGTCTATGAGCTTTCTAACTATAGATGCTTAGCCAGATATATAGTATCAGGCATGAATCTTCTCCTATGGAGTAGGCTTAAATGCAATTAGAAAGCAATCATGCCATGATTCACTGATGGGCATATTTGCCATGCTAGTTGTTAATATAACTCACAGGATTCACCCTGGGTAAGACTATTGATGGCTTTTCTCCCTGAATAGCCTGCACAGAACCTTCTGATACTCTGAAAGCTTGTCAGCAGAGAGGAATCTTCTAGGTCATTGATTTCTCCTTGTCCTATGACCAAAGTATGTGGTGTCTTTAGCAACAGGGTCTTACATCAAGTTCTGGTGGTCAACCAAGAGCAATGGTGATAGTCCAATTCAAGGCCCTTGTATTTACTTTCCTCAGTGTCTCTTACTTTACAGTTTTAATCCTAACATTCTTCTTGATCATAACATTTGTTTTTACCATAACACATCTACAGGGATCTTGACTCTTGAGGGAGGAGTTGTGGGTTGCAAGATCTCTATCGGAAAGAACTGGGCATCTGCTATTTCTTTGGAATGATGGTGAAAAGACAGGCAAATTATGGTGCATATAATCACTCCAGACCTCCTTATTAACTAGGACTACCAGGACAGACAGTGAAATCACTCAATACAGCATAGATATTAAAAGTAAGGTTTGAGGAAATGGTCCCTTACTACTTGTTACTCATTGTAATCCTCACGGTCTACATTTATCTAGCACTTCTTGGAAAGCAGGGCTTTAAGAGACAATCATGTTAAACCTTTGAGCCCTTCCTACAAGGTGGGTATCAATATAATCATCCTATAAGTGTTAGGCTGATAAGAGCAGAGAGACCTGGCTTCCTACAGTCTAGCTGCTTCCCCAGGCATTGGCACTTTCTTCTGCTGGTGATGGCCCAGAGCTCACAGTCACCAGCTCTTTGATGTCCTTTATGCTTCTTTCTTTGCTTGGATCCTTCTTGTCCCTCTAGGCTCAGCCACAGACCCTCATTTTAGAAGTCTTTCTTGGCCTTTATTCTCATGGTGGTCTATGCTATAATCCCAGCATCCATAGGCTGAAGCAAGAGTTCAAGGATAGCCTGGGCTACATGTGAGACTGTCTCAAAAAAGACATTTCTTTGTGATGAACCATATTTGCCACACATGTGAGGGGAACAGGGAACTTTGATATAATTCCAGGTCTGCAGATTCCCACTTGCTCAAATTTTTCTATTTGCTTTGATGATACATCCCTTGGTAATGCAGGAAAACCTTCAGGCCACCTTAATCATGGAATCTAGTGACTCAATGCCAAAGAAAGTCATTATGCCCGAAACCTAACAAATTGTTCCTATTCTTTATGGAGGTGCCCGACGCTCTGTCTTGTGGCTGCCAGTTTCTTGGTAGATTCAACAGTCTGCACAGGAGGGGGGATTCCTGACTTGGAATACAGACACCTGGTTTCAGATCCCTGTCTGTCAAATGACAGGCTCTGGCTGAGTCTCATTTTCAGCACATGCGATGTCAGGGCTGGAAACAGAGATCCTCTAATAAGGAAAGGTAAGCTACCAAACCTGGTGTAGGATTTTTATTTATAAATAAAGTTTTATCAAGGCACAACCATGTTAGCTCACTTTCACAGTACTTTTTGTGTTTGTTGACATGCTACAGTGAGCTATATCAGAGGCCATGGGGACTATATTTACTATATGGCTTTGTATAGAAAAAATTCCAATCCCCCTTTGTTTTGTTTTTGTTAGTCAAGGTCTTGCAATGTAGCCCAGGCTGACTTCAAACTCAGAGCTGAGATTATAGCTGTGTACCACATTGCCAGCTAGTCCTTTTGTGTGTAGTGGATTAATTCCAGAAAGAGAAAGGAACTTTAAAACATCACATAAGAAAATTAAAAACAGGGCTGGAGAGATGGCTCAGGGGTGAAGAGTACTGGCTGCTCTTCCAAACGTCCTGAGTTCAAATCCTAGCAACCACATGGTTCACAACCACGGTGGCTCACAACCATCGTAATGAGATCTGATGCCCTCTTCTGGTGTGTCTGAAGACAGCTACAGTGTACTTACATATAACAATAAATAAATCTTTGTGCTGGAGTGAGTTCAATTCCCAGAAACTGCATGATGGCTCACAACTATCTGTACAGCTACAGTGTACTCACATATATAAAACAAACAAACAAATAAATCTTTAAAAACAAAAAGACAAAATGATAAAACCTTAGGAATGAAAAGATGAAGATTGAGAAATATTCTTCAGCAGTCTAGATAGATACTTACTTGAACTTGTCCACTGTTCAAAGGACCTTCCACTCTCTGAGAAAGGCCTAAATATGACAAGGGTTATCATATTTAAATGGTTGCAAGGATGTGAATCCCTTGGAGAATTTGTACTGGAGGAGGATTTGCATTGAAAACTCACAACGCCATCAAGATGAGCACCCACAGACCCACAACGCCCAATTGTGCTTCAGTTTTGAAGTAATCTGCCAGAAGTCACAATTCATCTGTAGTGAACTATGTTGGGAGCTGTGCTCATTTAGTGATAAAAACTTCTATCACATATCTTTGCATATTGGCAAAATGTGTCATTCAACAAATGGGTTGGTACAAACAACTTTTAGAGGATGCATGTTTTAGGCATGGCTAAGTTAGAAGTGTTTATCTGAAACTCATCAATGTCTGCACAAATCATACATTGCTTATAAATATGTATCCAAGGTCCCTTTGGTCATAAAAATGCCCTGACAATGTCTTTATTTTCTTTTTAATTACATGTATGTATGTATATATGTATGTATGCATGCATGTACACAAGCCATGACTCAAATGTGAAGATCAGGGAATAACTTGTGGCTTTTTTAAAAACAATATTTATTTTATTTATTATGAGAATACTGTAGCTGTCTTCAGACACACCAGAAGAGGGCATCGGATCCCATTACAGGTGGTTGTGAGCCACCATGTGGTTGCTGAGAATTGAACTCAGGACGTCTGGAAGAGCAGTTAGTGCTCTTAACTGCTGAGCCATCTCTCCAGCCCAACTTGTGGCTATCAGTTTCTTCTTCTACCATGAATGTCCCTGAGAATGAACTCAGGTCATTTGGCTCAGTGGCAAGCACATTTACTGGCTGAGCTATCTCTCTAGCTTGATACTCTTTCTATTGGGATATATTAAACATTTTTTTAAACTTTTAAAGTTTAAACTTTCATAACACTCTCCCTCTTCTCTTTTCTTCATCCAGTCCTTCATAAGTAAAATTCATGGCCTTTATTTCTTTAATTGTTTACATATGTGTGTGAGCATGTATAAAACTTCCTTAGTTAATATAATGCTATAAAGGGCTGAAATATATGATTTCAGAGCTGACCACTTGGTATTAGATAACCAGGGTTTTTTGGGGGAGGGAGAGGTAGGGTCTTCTTATGGAACACTATATCTGCTTTCAGAATTCCTTAGTTACCTGTTCTTTGTCTAGAGTTGAGGCCCCATGAGATTCCCTGCTTCCATGTTGGCATGTCTATTAGTATCATTCTTGTTTAGGTCATGTTTAGGCAGCCATGGTAATGAGACTTCATGGATCTCTTCTGACATTTCTAAGAGACAAATTCTCACAGCAAACTTCCTGTTCCTCTAGATCTTACAATCTTTTTACCCAATCTTCTGCTATGCTCTTTTAACCTTAGGTGCACGAGTTGTGTTGTAGATGTATCAGTTAGGGCTGGGCACCACATGATCACTTGTTCTGTGCATTTTGATGGGTTGTGGTTTTCAGAAATGGTAATAATGGTCTCGGTCTTTTGCAAGGAGACATTTCTCCAATGAAGGGTAAGATCTATATTTATTTGTGAGTATAAGAATATTATGTCATGTTGGTCCTTGTTTTAGTTCATTGGAACTACATCTTGGTGGAATGATTGGTTGTCTCTCTCTTTTTGGTATTATTTAAAGCTGGTTCCTCAGGAGGCTTTCAGTTCACAATTAGCTTGCATCTTCTGGGTCCTGTTTCCAAAGTCCCTGGTGTATCCAGTAGTAGAGACTTACTTGCTTCTGGGATGCAACCAAGGGCAACAGCAATAGACTAGATTTGGAGAGTGTCTTAGACAACCTTGGCCAACAATTCAAAGGGGCTTCTCATGCTTGGTATTATGTTTTTTTTGTTGCTAGTCTATGACTCTTGAGGGAGCATTGTCAGCCCTCTATTTGGATATTGAAGGCCATTACCCTCAGCATAGTCTGTCTCTCAGATTTTTTCCATTTGCTGATGTCATTCTTCTGCTGTAGTAGGACCCCTGTAGAATATCAATGAAGGAGGACAATCTTACCAGTTTTGGAAAGGTCTTGATGGTAGAGTCAGGGTACTGATATTTAGGGGTACAATGAGAAGTTATTCTCTGCTAAGTTCTTTTTCTGTCTTTCTGATTAGTCAAAGGGAATTCTCAAACATATTCTGGATGGTTCTTAGCATCTTTCTACTATGTATGCTTCCTTCTGTTTTACAGGACTTTCTACTATGTATACTTCCTTCTGTTTTACCGGAAGGGAGGGAGGGGAAGGAAAAGAAGAGTGGAGAGGAAAGGAGAAGGGGTGAAGGTGGGTGAAGGGAGCAGGAGAGAGATGGAGAAAGGTATTCCAGGCACCTAGGAATGCAGGCAGCACTGTCCACACTCTTGGGCATAATGGAAAGCATCCCTGCGTTTTCATTGTATTTATTTTAAGGCTGACTTTTTTTTTTTTTTAAGATTTATTTATTATTATATGTAAGTACACTGTAGCTGACTTCAGATGCACCAGAAGAGGGCGTCAGATCTCATTATGGGTGGTTGTAAGCCACCATGTGGTTGCTGGGATTTGAACTCAGGACCTTCCGAAGAGCAGTCAGTGCTCTTCCCCACTGAGCTATCTCACCAGCCCCTAAGGCTGACTTCTGATCTGGCCAGGGACAGCAGTTTCCATTCATGCTAATTCTGCTGAGTTTCCCTTAAAATCACTTTCAAGGAAAAAAAAGTGAGGAAATGAGGCAAGTTTTACCAAAAATTATTGTGCAAAAAATACAAAGGGCATGTGGGTGGCCATGAGCAGAAGAGAAGACATGTCCATGCGACTAAGACCAAAGAAAACAGTTTAGTTCACTGGCCTTATTGTATGGGACTGAAGCCAATGTCCAGACAGTGCTTGCTGTTGCACAGGCTCTGGTGTTGGGATCAAGGTTAGAACTCTCAACTCATGTTCTTTCTGCCACATGATCTAACTTGGCATTTCGGTCCTTCCTATCCATACACAGTCGAGCACTTGAGACTTTGGGCTTATTTTCTAAGAACAGTTTCTACCAATGTATCCTGCCTCAAGCTAGTCACTGTGGCACTGAAGGAACTCCCTGGAGTGCCAGCAGGCCCGCTTTTTGTTGTGGTTCTGATTTAATTTGTAGCTTACCCCCACAGCATCACAAGGCCATAAAACACCAACTCTGAGGAGAACAAGATTCTTCCTAGGAGAGGGGTCTCCTACTTAATAGCACCCCAGGAGACTTTCCTACCCTCCCACAGTGGGAAATTCAGCACTTTATGATGTTGATTGAACTGTTCATGGCAGTGAATGAAATCTGGGAGCCAGACAAAACACGTTGCAGTTGCAAGTGTTTGACTCATGCCTCCATGCCTGTTTTAGGTACAGAAAACTTGAAAACTTGAAGAGTGTCCCATTGTGGCTATTGCTTCCCTGTTACCTCAAGCTGGGAGATCAGGCAAAGGACAAGGGACTGCCTTTCGTTTTTAAATTCCTTCTCCCCCTCCTTTGTTTCTTTGTTTTTCTCTCTCTCCTTCCTTCCTTCTTTCTTTTCTTTCTTTCTTTCTTTCTTCCTTCCTTCCTTTCTTTCTTTCTTTCTTTCTTTCTTTCTTTCTTTCTTTCTTTCTTCATTCTCAGGAATAAAATCCAGGGCCTTGCATATGCTAGGTAAGTCTTCTGCTACTGATTATATCACAAACAATATATATATTATACTTATATTATACATAATATATTTAAATACATTTTTATTCTCTCACTGAGAACTTCATATGTATTTATAATGTCTCTTGATCACATCCACCTTCTCTCCTCACTCCAACTCCTTTCAGACATCCCATGTCCTTCTTCCAATTCCACATCTTGTTCTTTAAAAAATAACCCACTGAGTCTAATAAGCATTAGTGAAACGTGCACGGATGTGGGACTGTTCACTGGCACACTAGGGGTATAAATACGAAGAACACTGACTCTCCCAGCCATCATCCACTGCGAGTAGCTCACAGCCTAGTAAGCCCATTGATAACTTTCCTCCCCTGGCAGCCTTCATAGCACCACAAAGCAATCAGGTAGGGCCTTGGGAATCCTCTGCCATCCATTCTGGAATGTTGACCGACTTGATCATGTGCGGGCAGCCATGGGTGCTGTGAAAATTCATGAGTACAGAGGACACTGCCTTGACTCAGGTATCCATGGCCCTAACAATCTTTCTGCCCCATCTTCCATGATGTTTCCTGAGTTTTGGGAGAGATGAGGAATCGTGATATTGATGTCCCGTTTATGGCTGACCACTCTACAGACACTCTCTGCACTTCGGCTAGTTGTGATTTTCTGTATCAAGGGATCTTTACTACAAAGAAGACGTTTCTCTATTGAGGGCTGAGGGCTGCTCTACCCTTTGAGTATAGACATAAGTATTTAGGAGACAGTTTGATACCGTATCCATTTAGCAACATATTAGGAGTTGGCTTTCTCCCAGGGATACACGGTACCAGGCATGAGTTTCCTCCAGTGCAACTGGCCTTACACCCAATCAGGAAGCAGTCGGTTACTCTGATAACATTCATGGAAATATTGGACCCGTGGGCCTGCTTGTCAGGGTGGTTGTTATTTTAGCTCACAGTGTTCCTAACTGAGTAGGACTGTTGATAACTTTTCTCTCCTTGTAGCCTTCATAGCACCAGAAGGTGAAAGCTATCTGACAGGGAGGAAGCTTCCTGGTCAGTAGCAACTTGATTTCCTCATGTCTTGTGACTACAGTGTCTGATGTCTTCAGCAATGCGGTCTTCTTATAGAGGTCTGGTGGGCAAGCAGGAGCAATGGCAGTAGCCTGTGCTATTTTGAGGTCTCCGGGACACCTGGCCAACAACTTGAAGGGACGTATTCATCTCTTGTTGTCAGGCTAAGCTCTTAATCTTTGAGACAGAATTTCTCTAAAGTGTCCAAGGTGGGCTTGAACTTGCTAATGTAGCTCAGGCAGGCCTTAACTTTACAAACATATAAGTCAAATACAAGGGAGGGCCCATGGCTATTATTATTATTATTATTATTATTATTATTATTTAAAGATTTATTTATTTTATTTACATGAGTACACTGTAGCTGTCTTCAGACACACCAGAAGACGGCACCAGATCCCATTATAGATGGTTGTGAGTCACCATGTGGTTGCTGGGACTTGAACTCAGGACCTCTAGAAGAGCAGTCAGTGCTCTTAAACTCTGAGCCATCTCTCCAGCCCCCGACTATTATTAGTTTTACACTGGCCTAGCTTTTATCCTCAAATGTTTTTGTTTGCCTTACAAGTATACACAAATACCCCTAGATGGTATTGAAAAGCCTTTGGTTGTGGAGGAATAATGCATGTATGGTAAACCGTGCCAGCCTTCTATGCATGTAGGATGTGTGCTGACCCACGTATATACAGCTGCTTCAGAGTTCTGTGTTTTAAACTTTATTATTAGCATGTGAATGTGTATGTCTGATAAATGTGTGTGAGCACAGGTGCACCCTTTGTGTCTCTGTGAGAGACACTTGAGAGAAAGAGTCGAAAAGGAAGAAAGCTTTAGTCTGGCTTCCTGTTTCAGCTGCATTAATTCAAGCTTAGCTGGATCCATTACTTTGAGTCAGTAAGGAGGCAGAATCTTATGGTGGACAGAAAGTATATGTCAGGGACTGTTCATTTCAAGGTAAACAGGGAGCGGAGAGGGAGGAAGGGGGGAAGGGACTTGGAAATAGATGTAACTTTCAGAGGCATGCCCTAGTGACCTATTTCTTCTAGGTAGCTCTGTCCCTTAATGTTTGTGACACCTCCCTAAAGAGCAGCACTAGCTAGGAGCCAAGCCTTGAACACAGGAGCACATGGGGAACAGCTTCAATCTGCATTGGGCTATGCAGTCCGGGTAGGATGACGACTGTAGGTCTCAGACCTGAGCCTTCAGAACCTCAGACCTCAAAAGTGTGGTCCAGGGAAAATAAAAGGGAAGTGTGGCTTCTTCAGAAGACATGAGAAGGTCATGGACAGGAGTCTGGGAAGTCGGTAAGGGGTTCGTGAGGGGTGGCTGATGAGCCAAGACTGTTTGCTTAGGGCCAGCGTGGTAGAGATGTGGATGCCCCAGACTTGAATCCTGATGAAATCAGGGAGCAGAGGCTTCTGTAACCTTTGGTGTCAGTCTGCTTGTGGCAAGGCCAGAGGAGTCTTTCAGTGTGATTGGCTAATGACTATCCCCTCCTACCTCATTCCCCAAGTTCCTGGCCTGTGAGTGCAATTAAGACGCTCAGCCCTTCCAACCCCAGGCTCTGCTTGTTGACACATCTTGACGGCATCCCAGGCATGTGGAACATGGACAGATGTTAACTTGCTCTGAAAGCCAAGCAGAGGAGAGAACACAGGCTTTCGCCTTGAAGGGAGAGACGCCAGACTACATAGTTCCTATGCATTTTTGACATGCTACCAGCTACACCTGAGCCAGTGGTTGTCTCCAAACTATGTGTCTGCTTGCACAGCACATGATGATACCTGTTTTCAATAGTTGCTATTCCAAGGACACAGATGACTGTTGAATTGGGATGATTGGTGCAACAAGGCAGCTAGTGGGGGGTAGTAGGGAGCCAGTTGGGGGAGTCAGTGGGAGATCAGTGGGAGGGGGTTCAGTGGGAAATC
>NW_022196900.1:17391303-17421206 GCF_008632895.1 Mastomys coucha | reverse complement strand
TCAGTGGGTGTCAGTGGAGTATCAGTGTGGAGGTTGGTAGAAGATCAGTGGGGAGGTCAGGGGGCTCAGTGGGGGATCATCGGGGATGTCAGTGGAGGTCATTAGGGAGGTCAGGGGGGTCAGTGGGGAGGTCAGGGCGTCAATGGAGGTCATTGGGGAGGGGAGGTCAGGGGGTCAATGGAAGTCATTGGGGAAGGGAGGTCAGGGAGTCAATGGGGGTCATTGGGGAGGTCAGGGGGCAATCAGTGTTGCTGCCCCCATACTCAGCTCTAACAGTTCATGGAGGCTCAGCTGATTTCTTCTTCATTACTCTCCATGTTGGGTCCTTTCTTTCTCTTCCAGGAAAAGTTGCTACCTTCTGGGATTTAGTTTATTTAGCTTTCTTTATGTCATCCCTTCTTTGATAGGTTTCCAAAAAGCTCTGATCCTCTAGCTTACCTGACTTGGTCTCCTTGTTACCATGGGAACTGGTATCTCTTCTGAATTTCTCTAGTCTCCCTGTCACATTTCACTAAATACCTGGAACCTTGTGAACTATCTCAGTTGTGTTCTTGCTTCCACATCAGTGGGTTCCCGACCTCCCCTTCTCTTCCCACCCCATCAGTCAACCAGTTGCTTGTAGACTAGGCTAGACTCAGCTTTTGTGTTGGAATCAAAGCATTCTCTTTTTTGGGCAGAGTAGCTTGATGATTAAAGAAAATACTCCAGAGAAGCAGATGCTGACGTTATGAGGACTGAGTACCCTCTAATTTGGATGCTTAATGCTTTGAGAAAGAATAAAGGCTCATAGCCTGTGTGTGACACATCCTACTCGGATTTGTTCTAGCCAACGATGTTTATTGGCTAGAATATTTTTCATGTTCTGTTTCGGGCTGCCTGAATTCTTATCCCCAAAAGGTAGATGGGTCACAGTGGAAGGGGATAAATCAGCAGTAATGAAACCTTTTCTACAGGGCTGGTAATGACCAATGAAGTAATGTTTCTGACACAGGTGGCAGGTAGGAGGTGCTTAGTGAATACAATGTCTTGTAAACTTGGAGAAGAAAGGTGCTCAGAACTGGGGTGAATTTCCCATGTTCATATAAAGACCATAATGGACTGTCCCAAGTATGTGCAGCAAGTCACTCACTTTGAGCCTGGCCTTACTGGGTTTTGATCCGGTCAGGGAAGCCCGTGGGCTGTGCCAACATGCATTTGTTTTGTTACTCTCCATGGATATCTTGTAAAAATCCATCCTAAGGCAGGAAGGGGTTGGGTATGTGTATTTGGTCCTAAATAACAGAGTTGTCTGCTGCTCTGAATTCTCTCTCTCTCTCTCTCTCTCTCTCTCTCTCTCTTAAGTTTCTCCTTCGCTTTACCTCAAGTGAACTTAAGTCCTTGTCCTGATAGAGAGTGTGCCTTGTGTAAGAACTGCTCCAGTTCTCATTGTTCTCAAGCCATTCTGTCACTGTCTCCGAGTGTGGCCTGAGGCACGGGGGAGGGGTTCTCTTGTCTGGCAACAGGGACAGGAAGTAGAGGCAGAGCTTGCTGCTTGAGCACCAGGGTGACATCCCAGAGACTATTCTGTGTACAGAATCTTTCATTTGCCCCTGACGACTGTGTTCTTCTATTGTTAATGAGGTAATTTTGAGTCATAAAAGCTAGATATTGGTAAAGAATTTTATTCACTGTACTGAGTGCAATCCTGTGTAGTACTTCGACCAAAGCTTCTTGATAGTGGAATTATCTTTAATGTCCCAAGTAAGGGCCTTGGGCCCCTCAGATCTGATGAGATGGCTTGAGACAGTGGTTGTCCTAAGCGGTAATCCAGAAAAGAGAGGGACCTCTGGGGACTCTTGTAATTGTTTGCTTTGGTGGCTGAAATCACAGACTCAAGGTAAAAGTCAAGTTTCTTCACTGGTAAGTCTCTCTTTACAGAGAAGAACTATCAGAAGAACCAATGAGACATGGTCCAAAGCAGAGGGAGTGGAGGTGGGGGCTTGGGGAGTGGCATCTCCCGCTAATGTGTATGTTCTGGGATCTTGGAGGAAAGGGTACTGGCAGGCATCAGTTCCTTATGTGCCCTGGAAGAGGGAGATTCTTGGCTAGGTTGGCTCCAGGTGGGTAAGGCCCCATGGGGGAATTTCCTGAGGTTGCCCCCTGGATGACAACTCCAGCATCTTTTTTACTAGGAGGCCTCTCCTAGAACTCTGAATGGGGAGGAGAGCTGCAGCATTCTCAGCGTGAGTGACAGGCAGTAGGCAGTTTGAGAAGCATGAGAGGACAGGACCTCCATCGTGTTTCACTGTGTTCTGGTTGGTGGGTGGCAGAAGGCCGGGTCACCACCCAGCAGAGGCTGAAGAGTTCCCAAAGGACAATGCCACAGGGGGAGAGGAAAGCAGAGGCACTGTTGGGGTGGTGCGCGAAATATGCTTCAACGCGCATGTGGTATCTCTCATCGCCGGTGAGACATGGTGGAAACTTTGAAAAGGGACATCTATTAACTCCCTAGGGCTGATGTACCAAGTGGCTAGGAACTGTGGCTTAAGGAAACAAAGATTTGTTCTCTTTCAGTCTTGTGAGCCAGAAGCCCAAAGTGAACATGTTGGCAAGACTCCTCTCCCTCCCAAGGCTCTGGGGAACAATTTGTTCCTTGTCTTTTCTGGCTTTTGGTGGCTGTTGACCTCCCTGACGCTGCCTCACTCTGATCTCCACCTCAGTCTTCATTCAGTCTTCTTTCGTGTGCTTTTCACATTTCTCCCTGTCTCTTTCTTCTTGACCCCCGCTCCTTCCTTCCCTCCTCACTTCTGAGCAGTTACATGAGACTTAGCTAGCTTCTTGACAACCTTATAAGCACACACTATCCTATTGTCTGCCACATCCATTGTAGAGTAGCTCTCTGGATCTTGTATGACTGAAATTGTATATGGCCCTCCTGTCTCCTGGAGCTCATCACATTGTTCTGGGGGACCTTATCTCAAGAGTCTTAGTTAATTAATTAAGTCTATAAAGCACCGCCCCTAATAAGGCAGAATATACAATTTCTGAGAATTTTATGTGGGCATATCTTTAGGTATGCCACTTTCCACTCACTAGTCGAGGCCCAATAATTGGGTGAATGGGATGAGTCAGAGGGAGCAGGAGAGCAATCTTGGGGGCTGTGATCCTTTCACTGTGCTCAGGAGTATGGTCTTAGTCACTTCCCTTTCTTCAAGTCAGACTACCATCTTGAACTTGCACGCTGCAGTCTCTGCAGTGACTTCCCCTTCACACAAATTTCTCCTTGTAGTGCCTTCCTTTGACCGCTGATCAAAGATACATGGACTGATTTTTGTGTAGCTCGAAGCTCCGTTTCCTCTGCTGATGAATGTCTAATTTATACGTGTATTATATATGTATTCGGTGTCTGTCTTCTTTCAGCAAAGGATCTTCGCCAGCCCCTTCCCCACGTCCACGAGCTTGCTGGCATTCTTCTTCCTTCCTCGTGTTTGAGTTAGGATCAGTGAGCTGGTGGTGGAAGGAATAGAGAGAATCTCTAGCCTCAGATCTGGATTCTACATTGACCAGGCTACTTTGCTCTGGGACTCTGGGCATCCCCTGGTTGCTGTGGTTTAAATGTGGAAATGTGTGAAAACATAGTCCCTGGAGAAGTAATATTGAGAAGCAAGTCAAAGACACCTAACAAGAGGGCAATTAGGTCTTGAAGGCTCTGTCACCAGTGGATTAATGCGGGTATCTGATTAAAGGATGAGTGGATTAACGAGTATGGCCTTCCAGTCCTCTCTCTCCCTCTCTCCCATTCTCTCTCTCTCTCTCTCTCTCTCTCTCTCTCTCTGTGTGTGTGTGTGTGTGTGTGTGTGTGTACATTAGATGACAAGTTGTCTGACTTCCTACCAGATGGAGCCCAGGTCATCAGACTTGGCTTGAAGAGCTTTTACCTGCTGAGCTCTTTCTTTAGTCCTCTCAGACTCTCTTGCTTGCTATGGGTGCTGCAGCAAGGGGTCTCTAGCTCCGTGTAAATCCCTGGGCCATAGACTTCTCAGCACTTGGAACTTCAAGAACAGCATTAATCATCCCAGGTATCTTACAACAGTGTCAGGAAACTGACAGACACAGGCTGTCTCGCTCTGGGTCTGGAGAAAGGGGATGATTATTCCCATGTAGAGGAACCCATGTAGGAGCGATGCCTGGCCTGGGAGAGGCATGTAGCAAGTTAGTTCTTTTGCTTTTCCATTTAGGTGTCTTAAGAAGTCACCTTCCTGTCCCCAGCAGAGATAGAACTCTCTTCTGGCACTTTGGATCTGAAGACAAACACACAAATTATTCAGCAGTGACCAATTTTGCACCATGGCAACCTGCTGTTTTCAATCAGCCGTCTTTACCCTGTAGCAGCTGTGGCACGCACGGCCTGGCCAACTGTAATTGTAGTCTTGTGACGTGCTCCAGATGTGGAGGTATTCTGCCAGGTGTTTGTTTTGAGTGCATAATAGGAGTATTTTAGCACACTCAGCCTTTCTTTCCTCTACTCTCCAGCTCTGTTCTGAATGATCTTTTAGAAAAGATCTGGGCCTTGGTCCACACTCTTCATCTAGCTGTTTGAGCTTTAGAACTCTGTTTGAAGACTTTTATCTCAACTTCTTAGTTCTTCTGGGCTTCCCTGGCTCCAGAAGCCTACATTCAACAAATAAAAATAATTTTTAAAAGTTACTTTTATTTGTGTGTGTGTGTGTGTGTGTGTGTGTGTGTGTGTGTGTGTGTGTAAGTGTATGCATCTGTATGTCTCTGTCAGTCCATGGAGGCCAGGAGGGGGTTTCAGATCTCCTGGACAGAAGTTATGGGCAATTGTAAGTTGCTAGTTGTGGGTGCTGAGAACTAAATTCTGGTCATCTGGAAGAACGATAAGGCCTCCTTACACCTAAGACATCTCTCCAGCCCAACAAATACTCAATCAACATCCTCTGTAGTTAAGGTTGTCTTCCAAATACTAAAGAAATGTCTGGGAGCCAAGCAGAGTTCTTGCCTTCCTAGAGCTTATAATCAAGTAGGGACCCAAATAACAATAAAAACAAATCCATGTATCCTCTATTCCCTTGCAGCCTGGAGGTGCTGAAGGCTGGAACTCCAGTTCATGGTGCTGTAGGGATGGGACGGGGCCTAGTGTGAGGCTGCTAGGCCACAGAACTGGTGCCCTGAAGAGACACTGGGGCCCTGTTGTCTTCTCTCTCCTCTCCTTCTCTCTCTACTTCTTTTTTTTTAAAGATTTATTTTATTTCATTTTTATGTGTATGAGTACACTGTAGCTGTACAGATGACTGTGTTCCATCATGTGTGTGGCTGCTATTAATCTCAGGACCTCTGCCAGCCCCGCTCGCTCAGGCCCTGCTCGCTCCGGCGTAATTTTCTGCAGCTGTCTTCAGATGCACCAGAAGAGGGCGTTCGATCTCATTATGGGTGGTTGTGAGCCACCATGTGGTTGCTGGGATCCTAACTCAGGACCTTTGGAAGAGCAGTCAGTGCTCTTACCCGCTGAGCCATCTCACCAGCCCCCCTCTCTCTACTTCTTGAGTCCCATGAATGAGAGGTTTCCTTCATGCGTTACCCAGCACAATGCGTTCCATTACTATGTAGGCCCAAAGGGAACAGGAGACTGTGGCCTGCAGCCTCTGGATCTGAGGCCTGGAGTAAACCCTTCCTTCTTTTGAGTTATTCATCTCGAGTGTTTTGTAACTGTGATGGGAGCCTGACTAATGTGCACATGCTATTATTATATTATGTGTTAGATAAATATAAACCAGGCTGAGATGATAAAGTGTATGAAGCCACTCCTTTCAGAATGCCTCCAACAGAATAGATGGAACAAAGTAGAAGTGTGTCTCTTTCCTCAGTAAAAAGACATCTGTTAAAGTAGCCCCTAAGTCACCAGAGATCAGCCTTTTACCCTCTATACTGCGGTCCTCAACAAATGGCGAGTGTGCCACTTGACCTGATTTGGCTGCTCCAGCTCCTACCAACAGATCTGGATCCCAGAGAGGAGGAAAGAGAGAGCAAAATGGCAGAGCTCTCTCTTAGAAGTTCTCTTTTAAAAGTTGTTACCTCTATGTTCATCTCCCTGGCCAATGACTTAGTTATATGGCAACACCTGGCTGCAAGAGAAGCTAGGGCATATTTGTATATTTTGGGTAGCCACATATCTTGGTAATAATCCAAGATCTAACTTTTACAGGGGAAAGCTATAAGAATGGATCTAAGGGGAACCATAGGCGCTGAGAGCTTTCTCAGGTGGTGTCATTGGCAGAGAGACAGAACACGATTTTTACTCAATTCAGATCACCCACTCACTTCCTCTGTGATTGGACTAGAAGATGTAAAGACAAGTGATACACAGACCTGACCTCCATCTTTGAGATGCAGAACAGAGGTGGCAAGCTGGTAACATAAGGTAGTCAACAGGTACAGTATGTTTGGCTGACTGACATTTGAGCCAGCACTCAAACTGTCACTTGTTTGACGGTATTCAGAACTGTCACAGAAGGAGCCAGCTGGCTTTCAAGCTCTTCACTCAGAGTGTTCCCACGTGACCAAGGCTGAAGAGCAACAGGCCTTTTAAGGTGGGTGATAAAGTTTGACTAAGAAATGTTCATGCACGCTGCTGGGGAGATGGCTGGGTTGCTAAAGTTGTTGCTACATATTCATGAGAACCTGAGTTCGGATTCCCAGGACCCATGTTAAAAAAAACAAAAACCAAAAGAACAAACAAAACAAAACAAACAAACAACAACAACAACAAAAACCAGGCATAGCAGCAAGTCTCTGGAAGTCCAGGAACAGGAAGCAAGAGATTGATGGAGCCAGGAACTTAATGGCCAGCCAGTCTAGCCACTGAGGGAGCTCCGAGGTTAGTGGGAGACCTTGCCCTACAAAATGAGGTGGTGAGTGGGGTGCAAGGCTTTTCCTGAAGATATAAGCCCTCTGAGAAAGCTCAGCAGGAGAATATCATTTACAGTCTTGTGCTTAAGTGCTCTGAGAGATCATATCACCCTGGTGCTCTGTAGCCCGTACTCAGTGTGTTGGTAGCTGGCTGGCTCCTGGATCCAGTGCAAAAGGGTTGTGCAAAGACAGGTTGAGAAGTGAAAGAGGGGTTTCATGGTTCCTGCCTTGGGGATGCTTAAGATAAAAGGTTTAGAATGGCAAAACATCATTTTGTCCAAAAGGTTTTCCTTCTTCTGCTTTGCTTGTTTACTTGGTAATCAGAGACATGAGCAGGGAATGTTCTGGTACAAATACATAGCCTGAGGGAGTTAGAACTTTCCTGCTGCCAGGAATATCCCAAAACAGAGCCTTGAGTGTTTAAGCAGCCCTGGGGCCACTTGGAGCCAGCTTGAGTAAATGTGGAGACAAGTTTGGGTCTAGTCCTGGCCAGTGTACAGCAGAGGGATGGGAGGAGAGCATCAGCAGCTTCCCCTCTGAGTGACAGGGTCCCATCTGTGAAAGACAGAACCAGAGTCTGAACTTATACTTATCACAAATGTTAGTGCATTACAGCAGCTACATGAAGCCTGCCCGAGGGTGAGAGAGCTCCAGAGTGGATTTAGCACTTAAGCCTTCAAACTTTTGGGTCAAAGGCAGCCATAACGTGACAGCATCCCCATGGATTCAGTCTTCCTTTGCTCTCATCTGATCTTTCACCCCCTCATTTGTAGAACACTAGCCGTGGTATCCCTGTTCCAGGTAGGAAAGTGGAGGTTAGTGGTAATCCTTCCTTCTTCAGTGGAGGCTAAAGTTAGAGATCTACTTGTGAGAAAAAGTCACTGTAATCCAGGGAGAGAGGAGGGAGGGACGGAGGGAAAGAAAGAGGGAGAGACAGGAGAACAGGAGATGGGAGAGAAAGAGGCAGAGACAGAGACACAGAGAGACACACAGATAGATACACACAGAGAGAGAGAGAGAGAGAGAGAGAGAGAGAGAGAGAGAGAGAGAGAGAGAGAGAGAGATGAGTGAAAGGTGGTAACTAGACTCAGGGAAAGCCTAAGAATTTTGCTCTGGAGACACTCTGAGATCCCCTCCATCCTCTTTGTCTCCCCTTCTCTTCAAAAACTAGAGGCACCTAGCTAAGCTGTACTTGGTTTCTTTGCCCCTGGGAACCTTTGACTTATTATTTGAGGAAACTCTTCGTGCCACAGCAGTGAGAACGTATCCTTTGTTCTTGCCATAGACTGTTGGCAAATATGGAGTAAATAGGGCTGCCAGTCAGATCCTCCCTGAGTCTGGACTTGAGGGGCTCTATTCTCAGGTGGCCGCAGCTTGCTCCTTGACCCTTGCCCTACAGTTCATTTAGAGTGGGGCTGAAATCTGTTCAAGCCATGATTCTGTGTATGCATGGTGGCACCCAATCGGCCTGCAGTGTAGGGCCCAGGCCTGCTTCAGAAGGGACCTGGAATGTAACTATGCAATGTGTTGTGGCAGGTGACTGGAGCAGGCTAGCCTTCCCTGCCGTGGAGGCTCCCTGGCTTCTGTGTAGCACAGGCTGTTCCCAAGCAGGTGACTAGTTTGCCCTGGGACTAGATTCAAGAGTGAAAAGGAGAGCAGTTGATTTAATACACCACACTGTTTCAGCGGCCTGAGTTAAACTCAAAATCAAATCCTTCAAATACATCTTTTGACATTTTTTAACCCATGGATGACTTGAATAAAAAAAACAAAACAAAACACCAAGATTCCCAGACAGAATGTGGTATATGATACCATTTAATGATCGTATGCACATCTGCATATATGTGGGGTGCCCTGCTGACATGCATGTCCACACTGCGTCTCCACAGCAGAACTTTGAGCTGTGCTCACCTTCTTTATACATTTGCACATATTTAATTGTAACTATTTCTTTTACACTTTATTTACTCTTTATCTCTCTCTGCTGTCTTTATCTCTCTCCCTCTATTTTTTCCTCTGTCTCCCTCTGTTTCTCTGTCTCTGTCTGTCTGTCTGCCTGCTCCCCCCCCCCCCGTGTGTGTGTGTGTGTGTATGTGTATGCACAACAGTGTGAGTGTAAGGATGGATGTCAGAGGGCAGCTTGCAGGAACTGGTTCTCTTCTATCACTACGGGAGTCTGAGGGATTGAACTCAGGTTACCTGGCTTGGCAGGAGGTGACTTTACTGGGTGAGATGTATCACCAACCCTAACAGTGTGTAGGTTTCCTCCCTCCCTCCCTTTCTTCCTCTCCTCCTCCCTCCCTCCCTCCCTCCCTTCCTTCCTTCTTTCCTTCCTTCCTTCCTTTCTTCCTTCCTTCCTCCTTCTCTCCCTCCCTCCCTCCCTCTTCCCCCTCTCTTTCCCTCCCTCTTTCCCTTCCTTCCCTCCTTTCTCCCTTTCTTTTTCCAAAGGAAAGATAATCCCCAATGAATTCACTTTTATTTGGAAGAAATTCCATTTTCCTCTCTGACTGTATATTACTTTGCATTTTACCTAGTAATTTTACACATCATTTCTTTTGACATGTCTGTGATTCTAAAAGTGTAATACAATTACCCTCAATTTATAGATACAGCAGCTTGAGGCTTACAAAAGTGAAATGAGGGGTTTTACTAAATCTTCTCTCTTTCTCCCAGTCCTACATTTCACTGGTATAGAATTTTGTCTGACACTATGAAGCCCTTGTGACTTGCACTGGTCATTTCTCCTCTTAGTTTACCCATCTGTGAAATGGGTTAATATTCTATATACCTGTGGGATGTTTGAGAGACTGAAATGTGGCAGTGGATGTGAGACACCAGCACAGCCCCTCCCTCATGGTCATCATTTGATGCCAGTTCTTGCTATTCTTGGTCAACTTTGGGATGGGCGCCTCCCTGCGTTGGGTGTACTTCTCAAGTGAAGTGAATGGGTTGGACTCAGTAGTGATTGGAAACTCTGCATTTTAATTCCCCAGTTCTTCAATTATGTTGCATATGAAACAAAGTCAACTTGAAGAAACTGGGTTGCAAGACATAGTTGTCATTCACTCATTTCTCTGTTTTGCAAATTAACAATCAACAAAAACTGATGTGGTAGGGCATTATCAGTATTTGCCATGGGGTGTAGAGACAGGAGGATTCTGGGGGCCTTGCTGGTTCATCAGTCTAGTTGAGTTGACGAACTGTAGGTTAAGTGAGAGACTATTTGAAAACAATTAGGTGAAGGGCTGATGAGACGCCTCGATGGAGCAGCGCAAGCTTGGTGACCAGAGTTCAATCCTTGGAATCCATTTAATGTGGAAAAAGAGATGACTTACTGAAGTTGTCCTCTGTCATGTGTGCACTGTGGCTCATGTGCCCACACACAGACATCACATACACACACACACACACACACACACACACACACACACACACACACACATTAACTGAGAGAGTGTATACAAAGAAAAGAGCCTCGGAATCTATACATAACCTTGTATCAAATGTGCAGTCCCTGTGGGAGACAGTAATCCACTGATGGTAGAGCCCTCAAGACCCAATTGCCCTCATGTTAGGTATCTTTGACTTTGATCCAATGTCCTGAAAGTAGACAGAGACTATTAGGAAGAGAGAGGAATAGGTAGAGAGAAGAAAGAGAGTGACGAGGAGAGGGTAGATGTGATCAAAACATGATATATGGAGATATAAATAGATGGAGGTGCCACAGTGAGACCCATGAACATGCACAGTTACTATGCGTCAGTGGCTATAAAAATAACACACAGAACACTGGACCAAGTATCTGAACACTGCAGAGTGTGGGCAGGGTACTCCTGCCATAGGATGGTCAGGTGTGTTAGATGGCCATAGAGCTGCGTTACCTGGAGGAAACATTCCCCGCTCCTTGTCTAGCCCCACCTTGGCTGCAGCAGTGCGGAGGACTGTCCCGAGTAGGTGTTCCTTTTGGTTCCAGCTTTTGCTCATTTGTGTCAGAACATGAGACATGAGTGGAGTTCATGCCACGTCATAAATCAGAAGCTTGCATGTGGCATTTCTAGCTTCAAAGCTCTACTGGGAAACCTTGTGGGATTTTCCCAACTTGACTGAGCTAGATAACAAGGGGACTGGGGTGGTGGACTGGTGAGCTGCTTAAAGCTCGCTGGTGGCTGACTCCAGAGGAGGGGTGCATGGTGCTGGAACTTAGGACAGGGTCATGGGGAGGGAGTGAATCTGTCTAAAACATAGTCAGCTAGTGAAAGACTGTGGCATGCCTTTTATTAATTAGTTGGTCATGGGGTTTGTGGGCTTCTCTGGTGTCAAGTTACCAGTCATTAACACTAGTTGCCAGTAAAAGGGTCATTTTGTCTCTGCTTTTTGATAGGAATGAGTTTAGAAGACAATGGCCGGCCAAAGGAGACAGCAGTAGCGGGGTTCTGAGTATCCAAGGACATCCCATCACATGTTCCCACCCATTTTTCTGCCTCCTGTTCAGCAACTGAGGAAGCATGAATGTTGCCCTGTCCCTCATCCTTTCTCTCTCTCATGTGCTTTTCCCTCCTTCATCCTTCAGGTCCTGCTGGCTCCATGACTCTTCATGTCCTTTCTCTTTCAGAGCTCCTGGTTGGCCAAAGTTCAACCACCTCAGTATGCCAGCAAGGTCTTTTGAGTCTGTGAGGAATGGGACCTTCTTCCCATCCTCTCCTTGAAGTTTTTTCTTCCCTCTATGCTTGACTCAGGCTGCCATGGCTGGAATTCATTTGGACATGATCTTGTTTCTCTTGTCCAGAAAAAAATAACATAGCTTTCATTCTTAATGTCTCACACAACACAAGCTGGTCTCAACTTTGTTATACAACCAAGGGTGACCTTGAACTTCTGACCTTCCTGCCTCTAACTTTGGATGCTGCAATTACAAGCTTGTGCCTCTGTGCCTGGTTTATGCAGTGCTGAGAATTAAATAGTGTTCTTTGTATGTTAGGCAAGTACTCTATCCTCTCTGAGCCATATCCCCAGCCTCCAAAGAGGCTATTTTTTTGTTTTTGTTTTTAAATTTATTTTTTTTATTGGATATTTTCTTTATTTACATTTCAAATGTTTTCCCCTTTCCAGGTCTTCTCTTCAGAAACCCCCCATCCCCTCTGCCTCTATGAGGGTGCTCCCACCCACTCCTGTCTTCCTTCCCTGGCATTCCACTACACTGGGGTATCTAACACCCTCAGGCCCAAGGGCCTCTCCTCCCGCTGATGTCCAACAAGGCCATCCATTGCCACAAATGCAGCCATAGCCATGGGTCCTCCATGTGTATTCTTTGGTTGATGGTCCAGTCCCCAGGAGCTCCCGGGGGTCTGGCCTGTTGACACTGTAGCTCCCTTCCTGGAGCTGCAAACCTCCTTAGCTCCTTCAGTTCCCTTTTCCAACTCCTCCATCGGGGACCCCAAGCTCAGTCCAATGGTTGGCTACGAGCATCTGCCTCTGTATTTGTCAGGCTCTGGCAGAGCCTCTCAGGAGACAGCTATATCAGGCTTCCTTCAACAAGCACTCCCTGGCATTCACAATAGTGTCCAGGTGTGGTGGTTGTATATGAGATGGATCCCCAGGTGGACCAGTCTCTGGATGGCCTTTTCTTCAGTTTCTGCTCCACACTTTGTCTCCATATTCCCTCCTGTGAGTACTTTGTCTATCCTTCTAAGAAGTACTGAAGCATCTACATTTTGTTCTTCCTTTTTCTTGGGCTTCACATGGTCTGTGAATTGAATCTTGGGTATTCTGAACTTTTGGGCTCAGGTGCAGAAGATACCATAAAAAACATTGACACAACAGTCGAAGAAAATGCAAAAAGCCAAAAGCTCCTAACCCAAAACATCCAGGAAATCCAGGACACAATGAGAAGACCAAACCTAAGGATAATAGGTATAGAAGAGAGTGAAGATTCCCAATGTAATGGGCCAGTAAATATCTTTATAAATAGACCTCTGGTTAGTCTGGCTAAGGGTTTATCTATCTTGTTGATTTTCTCAAAGAACCAGCTCCTGATTTTGTTGATTCTTTGTATAGTTCTTTTTGTTTCTACTTAGTTGATTTCAGCCCTGAGTCTGATTATTTCCTGCTGTCTACTCCTCTTGGGTATATTTTCTTCTTTTTGTTCTAGAGCTTTTAGATGTGCTGTCAAGCTGTGAGTGTATGCTCTCTTCAGTTTCTTTCTGGAGGCACTTAGAGCTATGAGTTTTCCTCTTACCACTGCTTTCACTGTGTCCAATAAGTTTTGGTATGATGTGTCTTCATTTTCATTAAATTCCAAAAATTTGATTTCTTTCTTTATTTCTTCCTTGACCAAGTTATCATTGAGTAGAGTGTTATTCAGCTTCCATGTGTATGTGTGCTTTCTGTTGTTTTCATTGGTATTTAAACCAGCCTTAGTCCGTGATGATCTGATAGGGTGCATGGGATTACTTCAATCTTCTTGTATCTGTTGAGGCCTGTTTTGTGACCAATTATATGGTCAGTTTTGGAGAAGATACCATGAGGTGCTGAGAAGAAGGTATATTCTTTTGCTTTAGGATGAAATGTTCTATAAATATCTATTAGATCCATTTGGTTCATAACTTCTGTTAGTTTCACTGTGTCTGTTTAGTTTCTGTTTCCTTGATCTGTCTATTGCTGAGAGTGGAGTGTTGAAGTCTCCCACTATTATTGTGTGGGTGTGATGTCTTTGAGCTTTAGTAAACTTTCTTTTATGAATGTGGATGCCTTGCATTTGGAGCATAGATATTCAGAATTGAGAGTTCATCTTGGTAGATTGTTCCTTTGACCAGTATGAAGTGTCCTTCCTTATCTTTTTTGATAATTTTTGGTTGAAAGCTGATTTTATCCAATATTAGAATTTGATTTTTATCTGGTATTAGAATTTTTATACAGCATTAGCTTATGTCTTGGGACTATTTGCTTGGAAAATTGTCTTTGCCAGTGAGGTGTGTTTCTTGTATGCAGCAAAATGCTGGGTCCTGTTTATGTATCCAGCCTGTTAGTCTATGTCTGTTTTGGGGAATTGAGTCCATTGATGTTAAGAGATATTAAGGAAAAATTATTGTTACTTCCTGTTATTTTTTGTTGTTAGAGTGGAATCTATTTGTGTGGCTATCTTCTTTTGGGTTTGTTGAAAGATTACTTTCTTGCTTTTTCTAGGGTGTAGTTTCCTTCCTTGTGTTGGTGTTTTCCATCTATTATCCTTTGTAGGGCTGGATTCATGGAAAGATATTGTGTGAATTTGTTTTTGTCATGTAATATCTTGATTTCTCCATCTATGGTAATTGAGAACTTTGCTGAGTATAGTAGCCTAGGTTGGCATTTGTATTCTCTTCCAGTCTGTATGTCATCTGCCCAGGATCTTCTAGCTTTCATAGTCTCTGGTGAGAAGTCTGGTGTATTTCTGATAGGCCTGCCTTTATTTGTTACTTGATCTTTTTCTCTTACTGCTTTTAAAATTCTTTCTTTGTTTAGTGCATTTGGTGTTTTTATTATTATGTGACAGGAGGAACTTCTTTTCTAGTCCAGTCTATTTGGAGTTCTGTAGGCTACTTGTATGTTCATGAGCATCTCTTTAGGTTAGGAAAGTTTTCTTCTATTATTTTGTTGAAGGTATTTACTGGCCCATTACATTGGGAGTCTTCACTCTCTTCTATACCTATTATCCTTGGGTTTGGTCTTCTCATTGCGTCCTGGATTTCCTGGATATTTTGGATTAGGAGCTTTTTTGCTTTTTGCATGTTCTTTGACTGTTGTGTCAATGTTTTCTTTTTATGTTATCTTCTGCACCTGAGATTCTCTCTTCTATCTCTTCTATTCCCTTGGTGATGCTTGCATCTGTGACTCCTGATCTCTTTCCTAGGTTTTCTAACTCCAGGGTTGTTTCCTTTTGTGATTTCTTTATTGTTTATATTTCCATATTTAGGTCTTGGATGGTTTTGTTCATTTCCTTCACCTGTTTGATTGTATTTTCCTGTAATTTAAAAAGGGATTTTTGTGTTTCCTCTTTAAGGGCTTCTAGCTGTTTACCTGTGTTCTCCTGTATTTCTTTAAGGGAGTTATTTATGTCCGTAGAGTCCTCTATCACCATCATGAGAAGTGATTTTAGATCTAAATCTTACTTTTCTGGTGTGATAGTGTATCCAGGAGTTGCTATGGTGGGAGAATTGGGTTCAGATGATGCCAAGTAACTTTGGTTTCTCTTGCTTATGTTCTTATGCTTGCCTCCCACCTTCTGATTATCTCTAGTGTTACCTGCCCTCTCTATATCTGACTGGAGTCTGTCCTTCCTGTGATCCTGGTTGTGTCAGAGCTCCTCAGAGTTCAGCTGTCTCTGTGATCCTGTGATTCTGGGATCCTGTGATTCTGAGATCTTGGGTATGTCAGAGCTCTTTGGAGTCAAGCTGCCTCTGGAACCCTGAGATCCTGGTATGACCAAGCTCCTGGGATCCTGGAAACCTGTGATCCTGTGGTCCTGGGCATGATAGAGTGCCTTGGAGTGGGGCTTCTTCTGGGTATTGTGGGACTGGCTGCAGAGTCTGTGCCCAAGGTCTACTAGGGCACTGGCCAAGACTGAAAGGAACATATGCCACGGTACAGTGGAGTTCCTGGGTGCCTGGGTCCTGCTGGTCCCAGTTACTCCTGGTGTTGAGGCAGATGTGTGTCCTCCTCACTTCTGATCCTATGATCCTAGGTGTGTTAGAGCGCTTGGGAGTGGAGCTTCCTCTGGGTGTTCGACCACCCAGACTGGCTGAGTTCGAGCCACAGGTCTGCTAAGGGAACTGGCCCAGACCAGAAGCAACTGTGGTTTCTTGAGAGACCCAGTGAACTACTGGACTTGGGGTTGGATAGCTGTGTGGGTTTCAAATGGCTTATGCCCTTGACCAGAACTGTCTAGGTCAGGTACACAGCTGACCACACAGTGTCTGTGTCTACCCAGCCACTTACTCCATTCTCCATGCAAATCTGGAGTGAGATGTAGCAACTGGCATCGGTCAATCTTGGGCCCTTGATCTGAAATAGATGGAGGAGGGAATTAAAGCAGGCTTCCTTGTGTGCTTTCTTGTATTAGGACTTACCTCTCCGAGGCACTTATAGGAGAAGAGAAGGAAATAGGCTTTGAAAAGAAGAATTGGATTTATGCTGCATCCTAAGGTCTCTCTGATTTTGCCCAGTGACCTTGGAGTGAGGTAACCCAAGGCCAAAGCAGCTAGACTTGGCAGCCATGGGCCTGGATCCAGGGATTTTGTCCTCACTCGGCCATAGGGGTGGAACGAAAGGAGAGGGAGTCTTGTGTTTCATGCTTGCATCAGGCATTTGGAGAGGAACACTATCCTCCAAAGAGATGAAGATGGATTCTCTGTTGCCTTGGTGACATAAAGGAAAACTATCAGATCTACTTCGAATGCGGATATTTCACAGCCGTCATTAAATTTTTGTCTGATTTTTGCCAGAAAGAGATGTGCATATCTGGGGTTTAAAGCAAATTCATCATGTTTCTTAAGCATTCTTAACAGTCTCCCTCCTTAAAAACTGTGGTGGGTTGGGGGAAGAGGCTTGGAGACAGCAATGACTTCAAGCTGAGCACAAAGATTCCCTCCTTGAGATCTTGGCTGGAACTGTGCATCCACCCTGAGAAATGTACTTTGTCCGCTCACAAGTTATTTTTCTCCATCTTCTATGAGGTTGGAGCTGGCAACTCTGTTTATTGTGCACTGAGGGATTAAGTTGCTCCTCTGTGCAGCACAATCGTCATTCAACACCAGCTCAGGAAAGCAGGAATTGGTGTTTTGATTGTTGTTACCATGGTAACCAGTGGCCTGTTAGTTTGATGACCAGCAATGTCTTGAGTAACAGTGCTGAGGACTCCTGTCTGAAGGGCACGGTTTCTTCTTCCCCGTTACCTCACTTCTTGCGTGTGGCAGTAGCTCACGTCACCGTTTCAACATGCCTGGACACACTCAGGGAAGGGCAGGAGCGAGCAGAGAACGTCATTCCCAGAGGTTGGATGCTGCTGTTGCTTGGCTAGGATATCCTGTAAGGCCAAACAAATCCTGTCCCTGAGCTTACAGCTTTTCCTGGGCTGAACTCATAGACCTTTTTTCTTCTGCACAGGGTCTAACCTCTCTTAATTTAGAATGCAGCCATAGGCTCTTGGAGGTCTTCCTTTGGTGCTACACTCATCTTCCAGCTAAACGTTTGGTCCTCTAGACCTTTTCCAAAGTTTCAGCCTTAGTCTTACCTAGGATCTGGTAGCCTCCTGGGGATGTCTTTTATTCCTACATGTGCCACATGGTGTCAGGTGCTCTGACTGCCTTCTGAATGTCTCTTACGCCATCCTTCTGTCCTTTATGGCACAGGGAATGTTTGTTCCCCTTGGGGTCTTGTCTTGAGCGGAGTGTGTGCCTCCAGTAGCTATGCTTTGCTTATTTTTACCTTAACCCTTCTAGCATCTCTATGATCCACAATTCCTCTTTTCCCAGCCCACAATATTCTCTGCTTCCCACAGGCCTGGTTGCAAACCAGCTCTGGATTTTTGAGCCTTCTAGCAGTGTGAAATACAGCTTATTATTATTATTATTATTATTATTATTATTATTATTATTATTGTCCCATAGCTGAAGGAGACAGAAGTCAGCTCACTTTTTGAGAGAAAATGACCTGACCACAGCTGTGTAAACTTGCATTTCATGGGCATTTCTGGCGGTGTTTAAAGAAAGACACATGACAATATAGACCCTCTGCGGGTGAGGACCCTCAAGGCAGGAATCCTGTCCTCTGTCTCAGGCTCCCAGGAGCTGGCCTCTGATTTTGGAGAATTAAGTGTCTTTATTATGTGCTCAGAAGCATTATGTAAGTCCCCTGTGTTTCCCAGGGAAATTCATTGCCTTCCCAGGTCTGTCCTTAAGTTGTCCCTCCAGTCTCTGGACTGTGTGACAGGACAGCTGAGCAGCTGGTACTCTTCGGAGAGTCTTGTTTTTCCACGAAGACCTCCACAGATACTCATTAACGCTGTGTCCCTCAGTTCCAGCAATAGTGGGGTGGTCTCATTCTTTTCTTTTTTTTTTTTGTATTTATTCACTTTATATCCCAGTATCACTCCCCTCTCCTCCCACAGAACATCCCCCACCCTGTCCCATTCCTCCCTCCTCTTCTCCTTTGAGAAGGGAGAATCCCCTCTAGGCAATACCTCCTGATTATTTTCTAGTCACCTTTGATAATGAAACCTGTCTTATTCTCACGTGTTCAAAGCCCAGGCCACCCCAAAATCTTAATCCATATCCAGTTCAAAACTAGGCTCTTGCTCTACCTGGCTTGCAGCTCAGACTCAGCCTGTGGCTTAGGGATTCTGTTCACAGTGGTATAGCTCCATCCAGCAACTGGATGTGTATGAATAACTGGGTAGTAAATGAGGTCCAAGGTGAGGTCAAGAAACCAGTGACTGCCACAGTAACTTGCTTTATACCTTGGGCAGCATGCAAATCCAGAGGAGAGAGGATATGTTAGAAACAATTTTGGCATAGTCAACTATCATTTAGGGGAGACAATGGACTCCAACTTCCATCCAAGTGCATATCAGATAAGTTAGTCTACTTTTATATTGCCCATTAAGCAATATGACTGAATAAGCATTAAGCAATTTTCTTTCTAGAAGAAAATAGAAAATATAGTCACCTGATTATAGGTGGATGAAATCTTTCTATGCAAATAAACTAACAGGCTTTAAAAAGGTTGAAATGTGTTACAATTTGTAAACAAAAGTACAACATCATACATGACAAAACATCAATGGAACTAGGCAAACACGAGGATCTGAGTTTGATACCCAGAACCTATGTAAAAAAAGCATGTAATATCACCGTTGGTGAATTGTAGGCAGTCAGTCCTGGGGCCACTCAACAGCTTCGTCTACTTAGTGAGTTCCAGGCTAGTAAGAAACTGCTTCAGATAAAAGGTAGACGGTGTCCAAGGAATGACATCCAAGGTTGTCCTCTGGCCTTCACATGTATTCTAGATGTGTACATGCACATACATAAACACACACATACAGGAGCACATGCACAACACCCAAGCACACATATCTATATATACACGCAGAGACACACACGGACACACAAACATCATTGAATATCAAAGCCGGGTATGGCAGCTTGCCTCTGTAATCTAAGCACCTAGGAGGCAGAGGCTGGAAACCCACAAATCTGAGGCCATCCTGGGCTACGCTTGTCTCAAAAATTTATCCACATACCCGAGGAAGAAAGAGGGATGGGGAGGCTCTTGTCCTGGGAAAATATTACCAATATTCAGGACTCAAAAAATAATTGAGATTCTTAATATGTAAAGAATTTTCATAAATCCAAAGAAAAAAGACAAATATCTCAGTTGAACTGGTCCATGGCATAAATAAGCAAGTCACATAACTACAAATTAGATATCAATCCCGTGTGCAGTGGTTACATCACCTAACACAGGGATTGCCTCACTCTAGTTAATCTTGCTAGATTTTTTTGTTGTTGGTGTGGCTGTCATTTGAAAACCAAATTTTATTGCAATCTTTGCTGGTCCATAATCTTGGAATAGGAGTGGAGTATTCCAAGCAGTAGATCCCCAGTACATGGAAATAACTAACTAGCAGAGGGTCTCTCCTGGGTTGGGCTCTTCTAATTATTTCATACTGAGAAGTTGATGATCCTTATGCTGCCACGAGACCTTTGTTAACCTCTCACTTCTAATGCCATAGGATCTTAACCATGTTCCTCCGAGGAGACTAAAGCAGGGACCACTTGGGACGATGACTTAGGAGGCTGCATTCTGTGTCTTCAGGAAGAGGCTGTGAGACCAAGAAGAGCCACCCTCCTGTGCATGGGCCTCCCTCATGTATCTAAGGTGGTGCTAAGTGGACTCAATGGATTACAAAAAGAAAAGAGGACCATGTCCTTGGGAGGGGCACTTGGTGGGAGGATCTAAGGGGGAGTTGGAGGGGCAGTGGGTGGTAGTTATCAAAATACATGGTGCAAAACCATGGAATTCTTCAAGAATAAGTAAATAATATAATTTTTAAAAACTTTTATTAGGTATTTTCTTTACTTATGAGTAAATAACATTTAAAAAGAATGATGTTCATGACACGTAAAGTGGACAGGATTGGGAAGAGGAAAGGAATCCTTTGACACTGTCATCTGCATGACGATGAAGATTTGTGATGTACCAGTTAGTCTACTAAAGACTTAACTGTATTGCCTCATTCAGCACACCAGCTGCCTAGTAAGGAGGGAACTGGTTTTAATCTGTTTTCTTTTCTCCTCTTCTTTTTTCCCCCTCCCTCATTTCCTTCCTCTCCCCCTCCCTTTCCTTCTCCTCCTCTCCTTCCCCTCTCCTCCCCTCCTTTCTCCTTATCTTTTAATGGTGAGAATTTCTGATTTGTTGAGAAATGGAGATCTGAACTCTTTGTTTAAGTTACTATCTACTGCCCTGTACACCTTAAAATTCCTCTGCATCCTTTGCACACACCTGCCATCTCTCTTATGGTTTATTTCTTGGGTTTTTTTTTTTTTTGTGCCTTCAAGCTGCAGGATATTCATTTATCCTTTCCCCACTATACCTATACACACAAAAAAACCTTTGAGGGTAGGCAGTGATAGGTCAGTAAGTGCTGTCTTTTGTAGAAGGAGCTTAGGAACTCTGAAGTTTTGTGACTTGCCAGTTGTCACACCACAGGAAGGCAGAACAGTAGGATCAGTGTTCAGATTCCAAGATCAGATCTGGCCATGTTTGCTTGGCAGCAGGATCAGGTAGCCAGGGTGTCTATATTTTTAGTTTGCAAGTGTGGAAAGATGTTAGGACTCCACAGATCAGTGGTTCTCAGAGTCTGGGGGCCATTGGCATCAGTAGCCCCTGGGAACCTATAGGACTGCAGGTTCTCAGGCCCCACCTCAGACCCTCTGAATCAGCCACTCCAGGGTGGGGCCCAGCCACCTGTGTTTTAACAAGTCCTCAGTTAGCTCCAATGTATATTCACGTTTGAGAATTCCTGGCCTTGGTCATCATGAGGCATACTTCCTGCTGTTCTTTATTCATTGTGACCTTGGCATCACGTGGCAGGAAGGCAGGGGCACACCTGACACCCCTTTTGTGATGATCTTTCACCCAGCTAAAGGATCACCGACAGCATTGGAGTTCAGTGCCCTGAAATGTCGCAACTGCATGCACTGTGCCTGAAATTAGTCAATGGTACCTGTGTCTTTCACCATAGGAACTTCCGTTCCCTTGGGTTTCCCCTAATTAAGCATTTTTTTTTTGTCTTCCCATAGGAGAATGGGAGAGATTATCTTGGACTTAAGTACAGGCAGAGCACATAACATGCTTTTCTCACAGATAAAAGTAACAAATGGATGAATAGGTTTATCTACTTGAACGGCATGTGTGCAGTGTCTGCTACTAGCTAGACAGGGAGTGGTGTTAAAATAGAGGACCTACACAATATGATGTAGACAGTGACAGAATTATGCAAAAGAGGTAGTACTATAGAGGAGAGAATAGGAGTGTATGTGTGTTTGTGTGCACGTACTCTCGTACATTGTAAGCTAGGATCTGTATACGAGAAAGAACAAGTGACTGTTTAGGATTTCACAAAGGAAGCTATTCATTCTTGGACTGGATTTTAAGATCAAAGAGTTCAGCAGGGAAGAAAAAAAAAAGTGAAGCACATGCCAGGCATACCAGAGAAATGTAAATATGAGGAGGTATGGAATGGCATGGTGTGTTTGGGGATCCACAGGTGGTTTGGTACTGTGGATCACTGAGTGTTTGAGGACAAGTGACATGAGAGGCCAGGCAAGGAATCAGGAGGCAAGGTCATGGCTTCGAAATTACCCAAGGAGTTTGCATTTGACTACTATGCTACCGTGCCTGTCAGTGTTCCCAGACGACTGGACTCCAGGGACTTAGGCTTTCTTTGAAGAACAGTAAAGTGAGCGAAAAGTTTAAGGACATGATTTCTTCAAGGACCCGGGGAGCGTGGAAAAGAATGTGGAAACTTGTAGATGAACGTGCTGATCTTCAAGCTCAGCGGGAATAGATTATGGACTGTGCCCCTGTGCACAGGGAGGCTGTATCCCTCCTAGGGTGAAATCCATGTTCTTACCATGGTCCTTTCCAAAGCCCACAAGTCAAGTCCTGTCCGTCTTTCTATCTGAGCGATAGTCCCAGCAGTCTTGTCTGTGTCGTCCATGCTGCCTGCTGGCCCTCCCCATACAGTAATGTGGCCTAGCCTAGACCAGCTGCTTTCCCAGCCCAACCTCATACTGTATTGTAACCACTGTATCTCCTCAGGTCTGCCCCTCCAGATTTAGAGCCTTTATATGGCTGGATTTTGTCTTGTTATTTTTACCTCATTCACCTTTTACCTCATTCAAAAAAACGAGGAAAAGAGCAGCTACATGGAGGGACTCATGGCTCCAGCTGCATAGGTATCGGAGGATGGCCTTGTGGGACATCATTTACCTTTGTGTCACTGTTTTAGAGTCTAGTCTGTGAAGAACTGCAAAACATAGATGAAGAAATGAATAAAATCACGATGATCATAATGGCTGACATTTATACAGGGATTTGGGTTTCACTTATACTATCTCATTCAATCTCCATTTCAGCTCTGTGGTGGATGATCAGTATGTCTGACTTATATGTAAGTGGGTAGAGGCCCAGAGAAGCTATGTGATTTTCCCAAAGGAGCACAGCTGACTCAGGATGAGAGAGTGACCATGTCCTTCCCTTTGTCCTTCTCAATCTCACGCTCATGTCCTTGCTGCCAGGTCCTTGGAAGTAGTTTCACTGTGACTCATTTGTTCTTTCTATGGCTCCTTTTTGAGGAGGAACTTCCTGTGGCGCCCGCTCTCTGGTCCCAATTACCCCCAGCATTCGTCCTTCTGTTCCCACAGTCCGTTGGTTCTCAATCTTGGCTCTTTTTTGCCTTTAGGATCCATTGCTCAGCTTTAGGAAGCCCACGCATGATGAGTGAGTCTATCTCTATCCACATGGCTCCTGTTACAATGAGAAGATACCAAAGATCCAGGAGAAAGCAGTGGATAGGCTCCTCTGAAGGACAGGGAGAATGGAGGCATTGCTTTGCCTAAGAATGGTGCTGCAGGGGCTTGCATCTGGCCTCTCTCCTCAACTCCCATGAACTGCCCAAGGGTATGGTTTGTAGGGAAAATATTAAACTGAGCACCCCCAAGAGAAAATGAAGTCATTGCTTGCCCAAGAGTGATTTATTCCTTCATTAATAACATATTTGCTATCTTTTCCAATGATAAATTAGGTCCTCACTGCAGATGCTTTTGTTCCTAACGTGCCTCCAAGGATGGGATGGGCTATGCATCTCCAGCAGGCCTTCACTCTTCCTCCTGGTCTAGCTCCCCTAATCGATCACTCAAACTCATCACTCATTAACAAAGCTTTGAACTTGATTCTTGGGCTGTCTCATTGTCACAGGATATGAGGCAGAACTCTAGAAAGGGTTGCTTTATGACTAGCAACTTGGCTTTTGAAGGAGGTACAATATACAAAAGGAATTATGTGAGGGAAAAACATCTAACACCTTCACTGACATGGGGGTGGTGGTGGTGGTGGAGAGGTCCAGATCTGTGTTATGTAAAATGAAACCTGAGGCCACCAGGAAACCTTGCACAACTGGAATCCTGTCTGTGGCAGACGTACTGAAAGCTGAACCACAATAGAAAAAAACGAGGAAAAGAGCAGCTACATGGAGTGACTCATGGCTCCAGCTGCATAGGTAGCGGAGGATGGCCTTGTGGGACATCAGGGAGAGGAGAGGCCCTTGGTCCTGTGAAGGCTTGATGCCACAGTGTAGGGGAATGCCAGGACAGGGAAGTGGGAATGGGAAGCAGGCTTTTCCATGCCTAGCCTTGTTACACCAGCCTCCTGGGTTAGGATACCTTTTCCACTGGCTGTGTGGACTTGGAAGTGACGTCTCTAACTCCAGCTCTCCAAACATTACTTTCTCCCCAGAGAACAGAGTTTCTTGACTTAAAATTCATGAGGAAAGCCATTTGTTCTGAGTGGGCTGATAGAGTGCTCTAGCATGGAGTTGGAGCCAGCATCGCAGGGATGCTTTAACGAACAATATTGGGAGCTATTTGAGGTGGTTCAGTAGCTAAGGATATATGCTGCTTTTCCAGAGGAGTAGAGGTCAGCCCCTAATGTCCACAATGAGTGGCTTAACCCTTCTGTAACTCTAGCTCTAGAGGATCTGACACCCTCTTCTGGCCTCTATGTATGTAATCTATGTATCTATGTATGTAATCACACACACACACACACACACACACACACACACACACACACAAATAATAAAATACATCTTTAAAATTAGTAAGTTAGGGGCTGGAGAGATGGCTCAGCAGTTAAGAGCATTGGGTGCTCTTCCAGAGGTCCTGAGTTCAACTCCCAGCAACCACATGGTCGCTCACAACCATCTGTAATGGAATCTGATGCCCTCTTCTGGTGAGTCTGAAGACAGCTACAGTGTACTCATATAAACAGAATAAATAAATAAAATCTTTAGTATTGGCTTGAGTAGGCATCTTAAAAATGAATATTGATTCACTGGCTAGTGACAGCTTAGTTATTGATTTCATTGCAACCTTTAATCCTCTCCAGATTTCTTTTCTTCTGTGCTAGAAGAATAGGAGCTGGGATTTCTTTTAAAAACTGTTCCACTATTGAGCTAAGAGAAAAAAATCCTCCTTTGAAATATATTATATTGCCATCAGAAATCAGGGGTCTGAACTCTGATTTTCTGAAGCGAGTCTTTGTCATTTGTGTGGATCTTCCCAGTGGCTTTCTCACAGAACTGGCATTCTTCCTGCACTGGGCCTTGTTTTTCCCCACTGCTAAGCACAGCGGTCTGGCACTGGATGGGCATACTCACCAGTGTTGTTATTTTTCAATGTTCAGGTTTCCCTGTGGCTGTGTAGGACATGGGACTCAGGCTCTGCCCAAAGGCTGGGTCAGAGGTGACACAATATCAGTTCCATCTCAAAGCTTTTCATGTTGTTTACTCAATCTCCTCTCCTCTCTTCTCCTCTTCCCTCCTCTCCTGCCCTGCTCTCTCCTCTCTCTTCCCCTCCTCTCCCTTCCCTCTCTTCCTCTTCCTTGACTTCTCCTCCTCTTCCCTTCCCTCTCCTCTCCTCTCTTCCCCTCCCTTCCTCTCCTCCTTTCCTCTCTCCATTCCCCCCTTCTCCATTCCTCTCTTCCCCTTTCCTTTCCTCTGCTCTCCTCTCCTCTCTTCCCCTCCCTTCCTCTCCTCCTTTCCTCTCTCCATTCCTCCCTTCTCCATTCCTCTCTTCCCCTTTCCTTTCCTCTGCTCTCCTCTCCTCTCTTTTCCTCTTGCCTCCCCCTCTTTCTTGATCTTTCTTTCCAATTCCTTCTAACTTAGAAAATAAAAAATTAAATCACCTACAAGTTATTAGATATGTCATCTCAAAGCATGTTTGAGCAGGTTCTCCTCCTCCCAGGCCTCTGGCACTCTTTGCTATCTCTTACAACCTTTCCCATATCTTTTCTTCTTTCCTGTTCTATGTGTTCTTTAGTCCCCATGGTCCCTTTTTCAGTAACCATTTTTACCTTCTATCTCTCTCCTCTAGTTTACCCACATATATAACTGTGTGTGTGTGTGTGTGTGTGTGTGTGTGTGTGTGTGTGCATGCAAGTGTACTTGCAAGTATGCATCTGTATGCATTGTAAGCTAGGATATATATATGAGAAGGAATATATGGTTTTTGTCTTATTGAGTTTGGCTCTCCTTGTTTTATAGTTTGCTCTTCAGAACCATCCATCTTCCTGCAAACTTTATTTATCTATCTATTTATTTCTGAGTAAAAGTTCATTGTGCACGTGTATCACATTTTTAGTATCTAGTCATCTGTTGATGGACAGCTAGGCTGTTCTACTTTCTTGCCATTGTAAATAAAGCAGCAATAAACACGATGTACTGGTATCTCTGTGGTAGGATATGGAGGCAGCCTTGGGAATGATGATGGTCAAAGTCATGTAAGACCCTTTTGCTCATTGGAGTGGCTTTGATGAACACAGAGATTTCCTGGAACCCTGTGACTAACCTGCAGTATGATCCAGAAAATAGAAAAGGAACATTGATTGTTTTAAGATACCTCGATGCCGAATCTGTTCTTGTCACTGTGATACAGTCTGGACCCTCCTGGCAGTGACAGTGGCCAGCTACCGACAGATAGGCCCATGCACTTCCTGTTTCTGCTCCCCCACTTCTCTACCACAGAGCCTACTCAGTCTTCCTAGTGTTTTGTCGTTTGTGTGCTAACTGTAACAGCTCTGTTCTACACTTCTCAATTTCCTTAAACATTCACTTAAGTTATACTGTGGTGCTGGGGCTCAATCCTAGGGTTCATGCTAGGCAAGTGCTCTATCATGAAGCTGTGTCCATGCCCAGGCTCTTCTCACTGCCTCCCCAAAGCAGAGCTACCTGCCTGTGTGAAGTCAACTATCACCTACTCTTAGAGAGAAGCAGGAATATCAGTGGTAGTAGTTTGGCTTTGAAAATAGACCATTCTGGGACTTCTTTTCTGACTTAGCCACTTTTTAGAGACCTGGGCAGAGGATTAAAGTCGCTGCAGGTATTATGTATGTACACTGGCACATACTGTCTCATTGGATCACTTGTGAGTGTCAGGTAAAATCAATGAAGACAGTAGCCTTAGTAAAATGCAGAGAGTCCCCTTTATGGAAGGAGCCATGCATGTTACAGAAAATTCTATCCTGAAGAAGCTTCTGCTTCAAGAATGTTCTTGTCTTGGGCTCCACCTTATGTGGCTGCTCCCTCTTAGGGACAATCAGACTCAAAATCCGGGCTCTTTTGCTTTGATGTGGTAGCAATTGTATTGCCAGCACTCTGTCTCCAAGAGGCCCCACCCTCACTCCCCACAATGGCCACATCTTTATGTCCCTGTCCCCTCTTCCTGGTGACTCACCTTCAGCAGATTCCCTTGATCTCACCTGCTTCACCCTGACCACTAAAGCAGTCCTGAAGATCTCACGCTGTAGGAGAGCACAGCCCCTGTCTCCTCCCTCTTAGGGTTTCACTCTTTAGAAATCAGTTTTCCCTAAGCCAAGTTTAGCTGGCACTACTCTGCTCCTCAGAATTCAACAACACAGGCTTCCAGCTGCCTAGTAAAAGTAACACAAGCATGCTCCCTCATCATATTCGCATTTGCTACAAATGCAATTCATATTTGATGTGGCAAAATAGCATGGGGAAGACCAAAAAATGGAATAAAGCCCCTACCAGACTACAATCTATAGAATGTCTAGTTTTTCTGTATATTTTATCAGAATGTCGCCAAACACTGTATACTCTTCCATGCCTGATTTTTTTTAATGTCATGAAAAAAATAGATTGATTCAGCAAGTCAGATTGAATCAGTGGATTCATTCATTGATGTCTACACCAATTTCTATTATAAAACACTGTTTTCCATTCAAAGTGGTGTTATAAGGTATGTTCCTATGCATATTCCTTGGGCATATCTGTATTTTATGGTATTTTTGGAGGTAGTAAACCTGCAGAGATGGAATTTCTTAGCTGAAATTGGTCCTTGAGTTTTAACACCTCTTAGATGAATCGTTAGCTGCCTTTCCAAAAATATGTACCAATTTATGCTCTGAGCAGTGTGTAAGGGTGTTAGTGTCAAAGCCCAGAGCTTTCCCTTTGATTAATAGCAAAGTTAGCCACTTCTTCCTGAGTTTGCTAACTGTATTTCTTGGCTTAGAAACAAACTCTATTTATAGCCTCTCTGTTTTATAATATAAGACTATTCATGGTCTCACTGCCTTATAAATCTTTCCAACACATTAATGATATTCTTTACCTATCTTAACATGTTTTATTTAACATGTCATTTGCCTTTTTTTTTCTTTTCAGTATAAAAAGTTATATTTATTTCCACGTATTTCCAAATACTGGCCTTTCCCTCTATGTCTTCTGACTTTGTTTTATGTGAATGAAAACATGGATATATGTTTGTGTGTGTATGTGTATATATTTATGCATACACACACAGACACACACAGACACAGACTCTCTCTCTCTCTCTCTCTCTCTCTCTCTCTCTCTCTCTCTCTCTGACACACACACACACACACACACACATTTCTTTTATTATTTCTATAAAATGTTAAGCTTTCAGTATGACTTTAGCTTGTTTTGGTTGATGATGCAAGGCCAGACTGTGACTTACTTTGTTTTCATGTAGGTGATCCATTAGTTCAACAGAATTTCCCATGGACCCTAAATGCTACCCTTGCCATTTAATACATTTTTAGGTAGTTATATTTGGGAACCTTTCTGAGGCTCTTATTCTGTGTCTTTGATCTTGCCTTCTCTTCTGGCACTTTTATAGCAATATTTTATTTATTGCGGGTTTATAGCACTTAAAAAATCTAGTAGAGCAAGTGTATCTACATTATTCTTCTCTTTTGATAGTTTCTTTATAATCCTCACACACTTATCCTCCTAGATGAACTTCACAATTGTTTGCTCAAGTTCCAAGAATACCTCTGTAATTAGGACTGAAAAAGTAGGAAGCCTATAAATTATTAGGTGGACTTCCTGCTGAAGAGCAGGGGTTTCTTGCCATTTACTCGACTCTTTCTTTATTCCCCAGTATAAAATTGTAAAGTTTCATGAACACTACTTGTTACATTAATTAGTAGGTATCTAAATTTTTTGGTTCTTTACTTTGAACTGGATCTCTTGTCAATTTTATTTTATTTTATTTTATGTTATTTTATTTTATTTTTTTGGTGTTTTTGAGACAGGGTTTCTCTGTGTAGCCCTGGCTGTCCTGGAACTCACTCTGTAGACCAGGCTGGCCTCGAACTCAGAAATCCACTTGCCTCTGCCTCCCAAGGGCTGGGATTAAAGGCATGCGCCACTACCACCTGGCTCTTTTTTTTTTTTTTTTAATTTTATTGTATTTTAATGAGAAAAGTTACATGATTTCAATTTATCTGAATTTGTTAACATTTAAAAAACATATTTTAAGTAAATAGAATTAAATCACATTCTTGTTTTCCTTTTGTACCTTTTGTACCCCAACTCCTCCCAGAGACCCCCTTCAATACCTACAATATTTTTTTGTCATATTCTTTAAAATTTATAAGATATTATAACAATAAAAATGGGTATTATAAAAGTTGTTTGATATAAAATAACAATCAATTTAACAGCCTTATGTAGATGCTTGTCTATGGCAATACTGAAAATACATACTTTTTCTCAATATAAATTTTATATAACTCCAAACATATTAACTGTATATTTCAAAATAATACATCACTACTAATATTTTCTTAAATGAACATAAATATATAAAGCGTTTTTGTTTGTTTATTTTATATTTAGTAGAGCTTAAAATCTTGGCCCTTACTGTGCTAACATGATACAAGAGTTACAAACATCAGGCAAAGCATTCAGTCTTACTCTTTCTTGTTCTCTTACAAACCCCCTCCCAATTTAATTGTCTACATTTCTTTTGGGTATATAAATACTTTTAAAATATGTTAGCTGTTCTGAAAACCATAGTATAGTGTGAAAACATGAAATAAACAATACTACTAGTAGAGAGGCTGAGATAGGAGAAGCAAGATCTCAAGACCATTATGTTTTACACAGCAAGATATTGTCATGAATAAACAAGCTGAAAGTATGAATGGATTGTATAATATCAGACCTATTTCTTCAATTACCAAATTAGAGAGACCATTGGATGACAATCAACAAATTTCTAATTCCTCATGTTTTTGGATTTCAATCGATTAGGATATGTTGGTAATTTTAATTTTCACAAAGGGGTTGCGGAGATTAACTATGGTGCAGAGACTGAAGGAAGGGTAAGCCAGCCTAAATATAGCTATCTCCT
>NW_022196900.1:17372237-17390715 GCF_008632895.1 Mastomys coucha | reverse complement strand
TCTGTATGACATCTGCTCAGGATCTTCTAACTTTCATAGTCTCTGTTGAGAAGTCTGGTGTAATTCTGATAGGCCTGCCTTTATATGTTATTACTTGACCTTTTCCCCTTACTGCTTTTAAAAGTCTTTCTTTGTTTAGTGCATTTGATGTTTTTATTATTATGAGACGGGAGGAATTTCTTTTCTGGTCCAGTCTATTTGGAGTTCTATAGGCTTCTTGTATGTTCATGGGCATCTCTTTCTTTAGGTTAGGGAAGTTTTCTTCTATAATTTTGTTAAAGATATTTACTGGCCCATTACCTTGGGAATCTTTACTCTCTCCTATACCTATTATCCTTAGGTTTGGTCTTCTCATTGCATCCTGGATTTCCTGGATGTTTTGGGTTAGGAGCTTTTTGCTTTTTGCATTTTCTTTGACTGTTGTGTCAATGTTTTCTATGGTGTCTTCTTCCTCTGAGATTCTTTCTTCTATCTCTCTTGTATTCTGTTGGTGATGCTTGCATATATGATTCATGATTTCTTTCCTAGGTTTTTGTATCTCCAGGGTTGTCTCTATTTCTGATTTCTTTATTGTTTCTATTTCCATTTTTAGATTCTGGATGGTTTGTTCATTTCCTTCACCTGTTTGATTGTGTTTTCCTGTAGTTCTTTAAGGGATTTTTGTGTTTCCTCTCGAAGGGCTTCTAGTTGTTTACCTGTGTTCTCCTGTATTTCTTTGAGGATGCTATTTATGTCTTTCTTAAACTCCTGTATCATCATCATGAGAAGTGATTTTAAATTTGAATCTTGCTTTTCTGGTGTGACGGTGTGTACAGGATTTGCAATGGTGGAAGAATTGGGCTCTGATGAAGCCAAGTAACCTTGGTTTGTGTTGCTTATATTCTTACACTTGCTACCTTGCTCTAGTGCTACCTGCCCTTGCTAAATCTGACTGCAGCCTGTCCTTCCTGTGATCCTGGTTGTGTCAGAACTCCTCAGAGTCAAGCTGTCTCTGTGATCCTATGATTCTGGGATCCTGTGGTCCTGGGCTTGTTAGAGCACCTGGGAGTGGAGCTTCCTCTGGGTGTTTTGGGAGTGACTGCAGAGTTTGCACCCAAGTTCTGCTCAGGGCACCAGCAGTCCCAGACAGATGGGAAGCAACCCGAGCCACTGGGCTGGCAGAGTTCCTGCGTGCCTGGGTCCTGCCTGTCCCAGTCACTCCTGGTGTTGGGACAGATGTTGTGTCCTCCTTACCTCTGATCCTGGGCATGTTAGAGCGCCTGGGAGTGGAGTCTCCTCTGTGTGTTGTGGGACCAGAAGGAACCTGAGCCACTGGGCTGATGGAATTCCTGTGTGCCTAGTCCCGCTGGTCCCAGTTACTCCTGGTATTTGGACAGATGTTGTGTCCTTCTCACCGCTGATCCTGGGCATGTTAGAGATTCTGGGAGTGGAGCTTCCTCTGGGTGTTGTGGGACTGGCTGTGAAGCTTGTGCCCAAGGTCTGCTCAGGGCACCAGCTCAGACAGATCGGAAGAAACCTGAACCACTGGGCTGGTGGAGTTCCTGTGTGTCTGGTCCCGCTGGTCCCAGTTACTCCCGGTGTTGGGACAGATGTTGTGTCCTCCTCACCTCTGATCCTGGGCATGTTAGTGTAAATTTTATTTTTTAACTTGTCACTTCTTTTTCTCCGTGTGTGTGTGTGTGTGTGTGCATTTGTGTGCACATGTCTTTCTGTATGTTTGATGTGCACATGTATCTGTATGGGAATGTGGTATAAATCTGCCACAGTGCATATGAGGAGGTCAGAGGACCATCTCGGATAGGGTCTTTGCCTTCCTCTTTGAGGCAGGATCTCTTTGTTGTTTACTGGTACATATGTTAGCTGGCCTGAGAACGTCCAGGAACTCTCTTGTGTCTCTTCTCCCACCTTACATTAGGGACACTGGATTACAGACACTGGCGGTTGGCTTTGGCTGGGCTTTGGGAACTGAACTTAGAGCCTCAGGCTTTCATATCAAGGGCTGTACCCACTGAGCTATATCTCCAGCCCCCTAACTGGTCAACTCCTTTTAGTAGAGCTAAAATAATTTTTTTTCAGGAGAAAACCCAGCATCTGCAGATGGTTATAATCTTATTTCCTCCTATAAACTATTTCTACCTCTTATTTATTTTTTCTGTTCTATTGCATTGATTAAGACTTCTTAAACAAGGTCAAAAAATAGGAATGAGGATTGGCAGGCTAACTTTGTATTTCTAGTGTTTCTCAATTAATTGGATGATTGACAGCTGCTTTCAGGAAGTTACCCTCTCTTATGTTGAAGTAGGTTGCAGATTTCAGTTTCCAGAGAGGTTTTTTTCTTTTAATCTTGAATGACTTTTGAATTTTATCAAATGTCTTTTGGCATCTTTTGAGATGTGCATATGGTTTTTCTCCTTTGACCTGTTGATGTGATGAATTATGTTAATAGATTTCCTTATATTAAACTATTCTACATTCCTGAGATATACTCCACTTCAGCATTCTGTATTATTCTTCAAATGTACGGCTGGATTTGATTTGATAATATTTTATTTAGAATTTTTTTCCTTCAATGTTTTGAGATTGTCCTATAGAGTTATTATTTTTTTCTTTTTATAGTTTCTGTGCCAGGTTTTGATTTCAGAGTTTTTTGGCCTTCAAAAATCAAATGAGATGGTTTTCATCTTGAATCAATTAAGTGACATTCCAAATGTGGACATGAGAGTTCACAGCATGGTGTGTTGGAAAGGACAAAGAGCTGGGAATTAGAAGAGTTAAGTCCCTGTCCCTACCCCATCAACTTTATAGAAGTTTGACCATGATATTTCATCTTCTCAAGATTCTACTTCCTTACTTTAAAAATGCAATCTCTACTCACTCTCTGTCCCAATTCTCTGAACAGAATGTGACAGTCCAATGAGCTTGTGGGGATGCAAATGCTCTGCAGAGGTGATGATGGTATTTACCAAGTACACACATTGTGTCCTTCCCTAGAATCCTTGCTATAATCCTCACATGCCCTGTAGCTAGTTGGACCCTGGACCTGCTTCATCAGCACCACCTGAGGGCATGTTACACATGTAGGCTCTCCAGTCTCGCCCTCCTGCTGACTCAGAATCTACACTTACACAAGAGCTGCAGGGCAATTCTCAGTCATGATGTAGTGTGAGAAACTTTGACGGAATCCCGCATCATATGGGTGCAGATTCATCAGCATCAGACAAGAAATCACAGCTGTAGCATTTAGGAACGATTCTCATGTTGACTGTTGTGCTCACACTTCTGATATTCTGGATGAAGGAGCTATAAACAAGTGTGCACATACATCTTAGTCACCAAGAACAAGGGTCATGGATGTCCCTGGCATTTTCTAGTTCAGAGGTGACTGACTGACTTTGGAAATAGAGCACACTGAATCCCTCCACTGTGAGCTATTCCTCTGTTGAGTCCAAAATGTAAAAAGGAGTTTTAGTGCCTGCAGATGTACCCTTCTCTGGGGAAATTCAGCCATACCACTTTTCCCTTCAGTCAATATGAAGGAATTTCTCAGCTGATCTTGTGAGCAACTTCAGACTCCCCCCCCTTCCTGCCTTCCCCACCCCTGGGCTAAGGAGGACAGTATCATTTTCATCATGAAGTTCACACTCACCACCACTCCAGCATGTTTTGGCTCATACCAGGAGCAAGCATGCGCTGAGCTTCAGTGCACACAGCAATCTATGCGCATAGGTATGTGGACACACCCAGAGAACATCCAAAATCGTGGGAGAAACAGAAACCATGGTGACCAAGAGATCATCAACAAGGATTCCCTTCCTATAGAGATATGTAAGGCAGTCGTCATAACTGTTTGCAGGTCTTGGCTGGTAGTTGCCATAGTGACTGGCAGTTGGGAGGGAACCCCTCCTTAGTGACATTGCCAACAGCTGTTTTATTCCTCTGTGTCTTGCACACAGCAATCATTTCACACCCTACGCAGGAGAGAGGGACAGGTGTGTCTTTGCTAAGTTGGCAAAGCAGAAGCTATGCAATGTAAAAACATTCCTAAACATAGCATTCTTCTACAATGAAGAAACTGTTTCCTTTAGTTAGAATTTAAACATACATTAGAAGAACTGAATGTGAAGCCAAGTTCCATGGCACAGCCCTGTAATCCCAGAACAAGGGAGGTGGAGGCAGGAGGATTGTAGGTGTAGACCAACCTGGGCTATGTAGAGAGACCCTGAGCCAAACTCAAGAGCTAGGGACATTAGTAGTAGTAGAACTTCATTAGTAGATTACTCATCGATGATGTGCAAGGTCCTGGGTTTGATTTTCAGCACCACAAGATAAAAAAAAAAAGATAAAATATAACCCCTGAAAAGATGTTGTTTAGATTCAAAGTCTAGAACTTTCTGTAGATATGAAATGATTGTATTAAGATATCCAGGTTCACCCCCCACCCCCCCAAAAAAGATATCCAGGTTCAGATATTATGTCTGTAATGCTTTCCCCAATGCCCAAGGATGGTAAACAGGTTAGAATATGAAGCTGTATATGTCCAGGGATTTGTTTCTACGCAACTCCCAATACTTTGTTAAATTTTATTGTAGTTTATGTATATCTATTGTTTCTCTTTAACTATTGTGCCCAGAGCGGTTGCTCAGCACAGAGCATATTCATGACTGTACTGATTATGCATTTCTGTGAAACAAATGAACACAAACATGCTTTAAAAACCACACCTTTATTATCTTACAATTTATGTGGGTCATCTGTCAGGTTCTCTGCTCATGACTTAATAGAGCTTCAATCAAGATACTACTTGGAACATCCTCCCGAGGAGTGGATCTGTTTCTGAGCTCATTGAGCTGCTGGCAGAATTCCTTTCTTGTGGCTGTAGGATGGGAGAATGCCATTTCTTCATGCAGGCATCACTCTCCATAGGAGTTCCCAAGGCCTGTGAAAGGCTGACAGAACTTTAGTGGGGCAGTCTTCTGTACTGCCAGACTGTCCTGGGAGTGGCATCATATAACCCTTGCCATGTCCTGCTCCTGAGAACTAACTCACTTTTGTCCCTCACACTTAGGAAGGGGGTTAGATGAGAAGGTGATCACTAAGAGTTGGGTGATGACTTTAAGGTCTGTCTGTCACAACTCTTTACAAGTAATTGTTCACTGACATGTTCATTCAAATGCACTACAAACATGAATTTTCCATTTGGACACCCACCTACCACAGAACTCTGTTGTCATCTGTATCTTGTACATCTGTTTGAGTTGCGTTTCATTCACTTATGATACTTGAGTTGCCTTTCATGTCCAGCCCATGTACTTTTTACTTTATTATGTTGACTAGTTTTATGTTACAAAAATGCTCAACTAGGTTTGTAAATTAGCCCAGAAGTAATTTAGAAGAGTTCTGAATGTTTTCCATGATGCAGTACACAGTTACTATGGCAGCCATGAGAATGAGCTTCTTAGATCTTAGAGGTTATGATGGGCCAGAGCCCCAAGTGCTCTGAAGTCCACCACTATGTTTTTGCCCAAACCCTACTTCTCATGCACTTCTCCCAGACAATGGCTGGGCCTGGCAAAAAATCAACAAATGCTATTTCTGGACACAAAGAATTCTGTTGGACCACTTGGCTACTTTAGCTTGAGCCTTTTTTCCCAAACCTTTTACGTCTGAATCTTATGTCTTCCTGCCTTCCTTTCTCCTTCATGTGAGGTCAGACCTGCTTTATAGTCTGATGTCTCTCTCAACTTTCCCAAATTCACATACTGTGTTCTCAAATATGCTTCTAGTATATCTAACACTCTGTTGGTATCTTTCATCCTATTAGCTGATACAGACACACATAGTTATCAGCATTTGCATACATCTACAGAATTGGCCAGGGCTATATATTTTAGTAAGTTTTCTCTATCTGACTTGATTCTAAGAATGGCAGAGGAGAGAATGACCTGATCTGGACTCTTGAGGTAGAATCTTGGACCTGAGTTAGTGTTTTTGCTGCTATGACAGACTATGGGGCATAAGTTCAGGAAAGGTATGGGGCCACGGAGACCACTCAGTGGGTAAGGTCTTGCACTATGCAACATGAAGACACACACAGTTTGGGCCCCAGCACCAATGAAAAGGCTAGGTGTAGCCATACATGCTTATAGCTCTTGCACTTGGAGGTGGGAGGCAGTGGTGGAAGGACTGCAGGGGCCAGACAACCAGATGGAAAAAGGTGAGCTCTAGGTTTGGTGACAGATTCTATTTCAAGGGAATGTGGTAGAGAGTAATAGAAAAGGGCATTTCTTATAACTCGTCTGGTTTCTACACATGCACACAGGTGTTGAAACCCACACTCACACACATATATAGACTACACACACACACACACAGACACAGCGATACATAGACACACACACAATACACAGAGATAGACAGAGAGAGAGATAGATAGATAGAGAGAGAGAGAGAGAGAGAGAGAGAGAGAGAGAGAGAGAGGAGGGAAAGGCCACATACCCATTATATGCAGATGGAGGAAAGGTTTACATTAGCTCCTGGTTTCAAAGATGTCAATCCATTATGGTGAAGAGGGCATGGTGTAGTAGAGTGTTGCAAACAGTTCAGCTTCCTGACGATGGACACCATGACCTATGTTGCATTTAAACGAAGTCCAGAGAAGTGCAAGAAGTGCATTAGCTTGTATAAGGCTACAGAGCAGAGAAGCCATAGAGCTACAGAAGCTCTCCCCTCCCATTCTCTAGCATATCTTTAGTACACTGAGTACCACAAACCTAGTTTACTCTGCTTGTTGCCATTAAAGCTTCTCCTTAACTCTTTTTTCTATCTTCTTTGCCTTAAAAAAATTAAAACTAGGCAACCAACCAGTAGGCTAGCAGGCTCAGGAGAGGTTAAGATGCATCCTGGGAAGGCAGTTACAAGACTGATTGCAGAGAAGCATATGATTCTGGTAAAAAAAAAAAGAAAAAAAGAAATGCAGGAATCAACTTATTTGACTGCTCTTCACCCTAATGAGCCCCGATGCTGCTAAATTGTTCCTGACATCTTCTGCTTCCTTCTCCTTTAAAGGCCCAAACAAGGAATAATAAAATAAGCTGCAAGCATTTGGGGCTTATTCAACTCTCTGAAGTGTTCAAGGATGCAATTTGTAGGCAAGATGTTAAGGAATTAAAAAAGTGGCTGGTGCCAGACTGCGTTGTACCAATTTCACCCTGGCCCTGCTGCATGTTAGGTATGCATATGGTCCACACATTTTTCAAAAATCTACCCCCAGGTGTCGGGGCCTTTTCTTTAGAGCATATCAACTAAATATGGGGAGACGGGTGTGCTGAGGAAATGAAAACACCTCCCCTCAGATGCTCCTTAGAACCCTGCTGTAACTGAGAATCTTGGCATAGGCTGTGATGTTCTTGTCTAGAGTCCACAAAGGCAGCACCTGGAGGGTGGGATGCTAGAACAGGAAAGAGGGCACTAATGTTTTGTCCCCTCACATTGCAAAAGACCCAGGATTGGGGCCGCAGAGGACTAGAGGTGAGTACATGTTAGTCAGCAAGGCAAACAGTTAAACTAATGTAAGGACAGACAAGGCCCATGGGAGACTGTAGTGGAAGTAACCCAAGGACATAACCCCCAACTCCTAACTTCTGCCTAAATTATCTATATGTGTGGATAAGGAAGGGAGCTTAGAAGACTTGGTTTGTGTCCAATAGAGTTGGATTTGAACCTTTTGTTTTCTAATAAGATAGTCGTAGACCACACAGAGCAACATTAGGTACACTCTAAGTATGTATTCTATCCATCCATCCATCCATCCATCCATCCATCCATCCATCCATCCATCATCCATCCGGATATCCATCCAGAACCCACTTGACCATACAGGATGTCAAAAGTCAGTGCTGGAAAGATCATTACCCTCAATAACTCAACATTAAGTGAACATCATTGTTTAGCTCAGAGAGCAAGAGAGAATTAATTCCTTTATTTGAAGGACAGGGAAACCAGGTATTAGAGAAGCTTTATGACCTGTCCCCAGCCAACAGCCATGAGTGTGTGTGTGTGTGTTTGAATGTGTATAAAACGGAAACCTCATAACTCAGCTCTGCCCAACACATATTTTGTTGGGGGCGTTTTGTTATTTGTGGAGGAAAAAAAAATTGGGATTATCAGGATTGGCAGTGTTACCAGGCAGGCTCACTGTGGTCTATCTACTCTCAAAGTCCAGCTCTCTTGGTCCTAACCACACAGCTTTTATTATCTGGGTCCTTGTGCCACGGGTGTGTAATTAGTGCAGATTTGCTGTTTCCACACTCAGTACTCATAGTAGACTCGTGGGTATCGCCTATCTCTGCTGTAGCCTTACTAGTGGGGCTGGGAAGATGGCTCAGTTGCTAAAGTACTTGCTTCATGAGCAGGAGAACCTGATGCTCAGAACCCATGTAAAAGGCAAAATCATAGCACACACTTATAATCCATCTTGTCTCTAAACATAAGGTGTGCAGCAGCTGAGGAATGATACCGAAGGTTGACCCCTGGTCTTACAAGCATGGGCATAGTCATCCTCATACACACATACATCTTCATGAACACACACACACACACACACACACACACACACACACACACACACACACACAGAGGCAGGGCCTAACTGCCCATCTGTAGACCTGAGGGTTAACATTCTCCTTTTTAATTTCTTCAGTGCTATGACTAACCATCAGTACTGGGTTGGGCAGCCTATATCTTGTGTGGAAGCATGGATTCTGGAATGATTCCTGGCTATTGTGGGGTAAAGATAATGGTGGTGGTAATGGTAGTTATAGCAATGAGGATATTATATGGTGTGTGTTAGGTGCTTCACCGGTGTTGCACAAAGAAAAGAAAAAGATTTTGAAGTTAGCAGCTTTCAAAAGTGTTTTCTTTGTAACGGAGGGAGCTTTCCTAGAACCCTATTTGGTTCATTTTCATTGGTCCTTCATGGAAAGAGTGGTGTGGCTAGTATTACATGCCCTGAAATCTTTCTATGCTGAAGTAATCTCTTTTGGTAAATGGAGTATGTGACACTTCCATCAATCATTGGGAACTGAGAAAGTTAATGTAAACCTTCCTTTGAATATCATACTAGCTTTGGGTGTCCATGCCATGATGGACCTGACTGCCTCAGTTACTGATCAGAGGACTTGGTCCAGAGTGTCCTTAGAAGAGGCAAGACATCTTTGGTTGGTAGCTCAGTCCCTGGGAACTCCCAGAGATAGACCTAGGTCCAGGTTAGTTGACACTGTAGGTCTTCCTGTGGGTTGCCACCCTTGTCAGTTCTTTCAATTCTTCCTCTAACTCTTCCATAGCAATCTCCAACCTCCGTCCAATGTTTGTCTGTGGGTATCTGCCTCTGTGTCAGTCAGCTGTTGGGTAGAGCTTCTCAGAGGGCTGCTATCCAAAGCTCTGGTCTGAAAGCACAACATAGCATCATTAATAGTGTGAAGGATTGGTATCTGCCCATGGGATGGGTCTCAAATTGGTCTGGTCACTGGTCAGCCATTTCTTCAGTCTCTGCTCCATCTTTGACCCTGCATTTCTTTTTGACAGGACCAATTTTGGATTAGGAGTTCCAAAGAGCTTACACGGGCTGGCCCAAGGTTCCTGGCACATATGTAGCAGAGGGTGCCATTTCTGATCTCAGTGGGAGAGGATGAGCCTAATTCTGCAGAGACTTGATGCACCAGGGTGGGAGAATATGGGGGAGTGGGGGTTGCCCTCTCAGAGGTGAAGGGGAGGGGAAGTTGGGGGAGGAACTCTACAAGGGGGGCCTGGGAGAAGGCAACATTTGGAATGTAAATAAAATAAAATAAAATAAAATAAATAGAAGAATCAGGGCCTCTTCAGGTGAGTGAAGAAGAGAGGCCCCTTAATTGGACTAGAATGGACAACAAGTCTGACTGCCTTACATGCACATGGTAAACTGAATGTGAAGCTAAGCAAGTACCAGCACCAGGCCATAGCTCAGTGAACACACAAGATCACCAGCGAAACATATTTGATTAAGTGGAGGAAGAAGGCTTCACTTGAGTCACAATTTTAAGGCAGACCACCTGAGTTCAGATTTGATTCTCTCACTTGTAAGGTGAATCTGGGTATGACAACATCTCTGTTCCTTACTTTCTTTATCAACAAAAAGGGATAATAGATCCTGTCATATAAGGCGACTTTGATAATTGAATGGACTGCTGTAGGAAAATGACTTAGCATGGTGGCTGGCATGTGATCAGCACTCAGTGTACATATCTATTATCAGTCTTGGGATACACAAACAATTCCATCCCTGAAACAACTATCTGCCTGGGTCAGTGGCAGTTAATATAAGAATATTATCTCTCAATAACAAAAGACCATCCAAATACATAAGTTAAAAGAAACTTGTCCTTGTTTAGTTTGGGGGGTGGGATGTATCATTTTCATCTTAATATACTTATTTATTTTTATTTTATGTGTATGTGTGAATGCATGGATGTGTGTACATTCATGTACACCATGTGTGTTAATTGATTTTCCATTGGTGCATATCAATATGACAGAAGAGGGAGTCTGATCCTCTGGAGCTGAAGTTGCAGGTGCCTGTGAGATGCCTGATATGGGATCCAGGAACCACATGCAGGGTCTCTCTGCAAGAGTAACAAGTACTTTTAACAGCTGAGCCATCTCCAGTTCCATGTATCCCATTTTTTAGCAGTCATTGATCTACTAAGTGTTTAGGATTCTATAGTGTCTGAATGGCTTATGAGTTGAGTTGTCATTGCTGATTGCTGACTTTCTGTACGGTGCCTAGAACACAGTAGGCACATAGTAGGCTGAACAAAAAATCCCTTCATTAGCATACAGGTGCAAACTCTCAGACCCTTCACTTGCTTGAACAACAACACTTTTACATCAATTTTACTCCGTCCAGTTTTGTAGCGTGTTTTCGATATATTTGTTTCTCTTGTTAAATACTGAACCTCTTCAAGCAGAATTAGGTCATTATTTCATCTCTTGAATCTTCCAGTGGGATAAGCTAGATTTCAGCAAGTGTTCAAGAAAGATTTGCTGAATTGAATTGAGTTAGGCAATAAATCAGTATGAATATTTTTTGGTGGTGGTGCTAAGCAAACACTGCTTTACTGAGCTATGTCCCTAGCCCCTATCAATATGAATTTGAAAACAATGAATGATGTGGTGTTGCCTGATGTCCTCCTAGATCCTCTTTCACTGATTAATTTTCAATGGAAGGTCAACCCTGTTCTCTGGCAGAACCTTTTCACTGGGGCCCTATCATTTCCCCAGGCCCATCACATGGGTTAGTGAGCGGTAGCAGAAGTTGGACTTTTTTCCTGTCTTGCTCTCCTTCCCCACCACCAAAAGAGAAATTAGGAAATGGCCTGAGTTCCTCATTTACAAAGTGCTTCAGGATTCCTGCTGCCCCAGCTGCTAGGACTAAGCCAACTATCATGGAATTTGCAATATATTTAAATTCCCAGGAGACCAGCTGGCTAGTTTGCATTCTAGCCTTTAGGAGGAAGATGTATTATAAAATGAAAAGAGAGATGTAGGGGAGGTGAGACATCAGACTCAAGGTGTCTTGGTTATTTATAGTTTTGTAATGACTACATATCCCCCAAATTCAGTATTATCATTTACAATTGGTTCTCATTTGGGATGTCACAAAGCAGCTGCTGCCTGAGGTTGTGCATGTTGGGGGGTGAGTAGCACCATTTGAATGTTCAGGTGTATTGGCTTCTGAGATGAACTTTCCTCTGTTTCTGGTACCTTGACTTCATGGATCAAATATTTAGAGTCCAGCCATGTCTTTCCTCTTCATACAACTAACTTGGACTTCCTTTAAGCATGACAGTCAGAGTAGACCTTCCTGAGTGATATCCCTTCTGTTTGAACAGGATTTCTCAAAACTCACCAGAGCTGCCATTTGGACTATGATAGATATTTGGTAGTTGGAGAGCTTTGGGTAGATCCAGGTCTGTAACATTGGCATGTGTTTTCACATCCTGAATGTCAACAAGGAGAAAAAGAATCGAGAAACAAAGATAAAATGGAGAATGTGGTGCTGTTTGTTTTATGACTACAAATTGGGTTGTCACGCACTTCGCCATACTGCTTTCTTGTATAGGGCCCAGTGATGCACCTGGGAGTGTTGCTCATCCGTCCCTTTGCTGGCTTACATCCTAAGAACCAAAGGAGCTAGGTAACAGGACCATTTTGAATATACTTGAAGGAAAACAGCAAAGGACAGAGTTCTCGGTTGCTTTAAAGTGGACCTGAAGTAAGAGAGAGTTCAAGGTCAATTGAGCAGGGAGATACCTGCCTGGACGTTGAAATTACTAATTCACTTCACTTTCTGAGTTACTACCTCAAGCTGCTATGAAAAGCCTCAGGTTACTGGAGTCTAGGAAGTAGTGTTTTCAAATTGAGTGTATGTCTGCAGGGCCAACCCTATGGCTGGTCCCCACTTGTAAGTTTATTCTTTGTTCCCAGGGTCAAGTTCCAATATCTTAGCATGGTTTACCAATTCAGCTTCCTTTTCCAGCCTCATGACTTGTGTTCGAAAAGCCACGGTCAGACAGAAATACACCTCTGTCCTCATATGACCATATGCTGGCCTTTTCATTCTGGTACCTCTTGGGAACCTCCTTTTTCTACTCTGTCTGGTGACTCCTATCTATTCTCTGGAATCCTGGGTACTTGTCAGCATGTACCTATGACTATATGCAATCCACATGATGAGCAAGACACAGTTCTTGAACTCAAAGAGAATGCTAAGTATCCATTTCTCTGGGAAGGTATCTTCGGTGTCCTTTGTAATTCCTCAAGGAGGATCTCAAAGGTTCCATCATGTTCCAATTGATTTCAGAATGTTGCAGATATTTAAGTGTTTGTCTAACTTCTTCAGCTTTCTAGAAGGGAAGAGTCCACATGCTCTTGCTCATAGTTGAAGTCCATACACACTTTATGCTAAATGTAAACACGAGCTTATGCACAAAGGGGGTAAATGCAGCTCCTTGATGCCTCAGCATTTGAGTGTTCACCGGCATGCGTTTTCCAATGTTGGAGGAGGACAGCTGTTTCCTGATTCTCTGTGCAAACTCCGTGCGAAGATCTCGAAGATGCACTTTGCTTTTCAGTGCATCTTAGTGGCAGAACAGGTTTTTGACACTTGGCCAGCAAATCTGGCAGAGTCAGGTTGCTCTCTTTAAGAAGATTAATTAAGGAGGACTTAAGAGAAGGGATGGGTGAACTGGTTACTAACAAGTAAGAACCAGCCATAAGCTCAGCCCTATTTCAGGAACACACATAAGTAGCATCTTCAAGGTTGAGCTTGGCTTGGCTCGATTAATCCTTCTCTTCTTTGTGTGTTTGCTGCTCCCACACCCACCTCGGCCTCTCTCACTCATCCTTGCTGAACCATGAATCATGCAGTAGGCTCTCTCTCTTGTTCTCTGCTAGGCCTTGTACTTTCTTCACCTTGCTGTCCTATGAGGATAGAGAAGACTGGGGGTGGAGGGAGAGTCTTAGGTAAATAAACCATTTTGAGTCTTTCAGAGAGAAGGAGGCTCTGAGTGGGCCCCATGATTCATGGCAAGAGGAAGATGTGGAGGAGGGAGGAGGCATGGGTTGGATGAGGATCAGAGAGGCAGGAAAGGAGGGAGGTTGGGTTGTCTCATGGGGATGGGTGGGAAAGGCGAACATCAGGTCTAGATAAGGTGTGGAAGATTTGAGGCAGGTGGGTGAAGAACCATATGGGTAAAGAACAGTATGGGAAGTACATTTTTAAAACCTGATTTCACTTTATTAATGAAGTACACTTACATATTAAATCTTCACAGATAAGACAATAAACTAGGGTAAAATGCTCCCACAAACATCATGAAGACACTGTTAATATTATGGAAGAAATTAATTAATTATTTTAATCAATTAATTAATAGGAAAGCTAACAAAGTAGAGTCTGGAAAAATGTGCAAATCATTAAACAAAGAAAAGAAAAGAAAAGAAAAGAAGAGAAAAGAAAGATACAGAAACAGAACAAACTTGGATTTGCATTGGGAAACCTTGGTTTTCTGTCCTCTCAATTGTGCATCCTTCAGTTGGCACCTCTCTACTATGTCCCCTCTCAGATCCTCATCCATCATACACTGCTTCTCTCCTAGAATGCTGGCCTGAGACTTTGCAGACTAGAGTCTTGCATACCCAAGCAGAGTAGGGCACATGCTCACACTGGCTTGTCTTCTTGACCCCAGCCAGAATGAGTCATGTGGCCCAGCACATTGTCCACGTGATCTGTGTGGTCCGAGCAAGGCACAGAAAGTCTCAAATGAGGAGAAGCTTGTACACTTGAGGATACAAAGCCTGAGATGCTTTGTGCATTAGAGGTCAGTTAGTAGTATTGGTTTTATTGCCTTTCCCCTTAAATTCCTGGGTTTTGGCTTTCCCTTAGACCAACAGTTCTCAACTTGTGAGTCACCTTAGGGGGGGTGTGTGTCAAATATTAGATATTTACATTAATGATTCACAGGGGTAGCAAAATTACAGTTATGAAGCAATGAAAAAAATTTTTGATGGGGTCACCACAACTCGAGGAACTGTATTAAAGGGTTGCAGCCTTAGGAAGGTTGAGAAATACTGTCTTAGACAAAGACACATTTTGCTGAAATTATTCATTTCACAAAACATCTGAAGGCCAAGCAAGCAGCAGTGTGCACTTGGGCTTTAGACAGAGATGTGTGGAGTGGGGATTTGTGTTCAGGTGTGTATGTTCAGCTAGCTGTTTCAAATTTCTCCAGGATCATGGATGGAAAAGTGAAGTGTATCAGCAGACTGTCCATGAGAGGCTGAGCCCGCACTGAAGAGGCTTCCCTCTAGAAGCTCCTTGCTTGTATCTTCCCATTTAGAATCATTCTAGGGGACAGACAGATATCACATGTAGGCAGTTGAGGGAGCCTTTTGGCTCTTTGTGGGGCTGCAGGGAACTGAGTGAGAATCATTCTAAAACTAACTCCCAGCATCCAAATTCAAACATCTCTAAAACCTAAGACGGGTATTTGCATACTGCATTTATGATTTATGGCTGGCAAGAGTCCTTTCTTTGAGACACTGGAGGGCAGTGTGGCACAGTGGATTGAGTTATGGGTTTGGCCTGAAGGGATTTCTTTGGGTGTAGTTTTGAAAGCTGTGTGGTCTGGAGAAAGTTAAACAACCCCTCTGGGTCTTTATTTCCTAGCCCCCCAATGAAGATAATCAACACAAGACTTATCTTGGGTTATTTTGAGAATTAGAGTTTTTTTTTTTAAAGGTATTGAAAGTGTTTTCTAAACTGTGAAGAGGAAACATATGATTCTAATAGAACTGTGAATTATTTGGGGGAACCCAAAAGTCCTTCCTGAACAAAAATGAATTTCTCTAAAAAGTCCTGTTAAGCATTAAAACTTAATATCCTTACCTCTGTTAGTTATTTGCGTTTTGAGGTTCAAATACACTGTACAAGATAGCACTTAATAAGTGCACATTCCTGTAGATGGAGACAGGAGAGTAGCCCAGAATGAAGAACACCTACTTGTCAGTTTTATCTTCTAACAGGAGAGCAGATTTTCAAGAACCCAAGATAGGCACATTTAGACGGGGAGAAGGGAAGGAAAGACACCATGGTGGGTTGTTTCAGAGTCAGGCAGATCCACTTGCACTGGGACTTTGGGTTCTACTTCTTTAGAGTTACAGGCTAGAAGATTTAGGCACAACCTGCAGAACTTACTGGAAGAGATACTACTTCCAGAGAAGAGTTGATCTGCACATCAGCTCTTGAAAGGTGACTTGTAGAGCAGCTCAGAGATTGGGACCGTGCTTTGTGGGAGGTCAACAGAGAGTGAAAGTGACCTTGGGCTAGAGAGTATGTTGGATGGACTCTGCTGCTCTTAGAGTCTTGGGGCTAGTAGGAGGACTTCCTGTCCATATTGCCTCAGCAGCTGTCAGACATGACTTTTGTTAAGTCTGCGTGTCTCATACTTACTTGGTGATTTTTAGAAAGGGTTTGGTTTATTTTAATTTTGTGTCTATGTATGTCTTTCGGCATGTACACATAAGTGCAAGTACATGCAGAGTCCAGTGGGAGGTGTTGGATCTCCTGCAGCTGGGGTTATAGGTGTTCTGAGCTGCCTGACATGGGTGCTGGGAACTAAACTTAGGTCCTCCAGAAGAGCAGTGTGTGCTGTTAAATGATGAGCCATTTCTCTATCTGCTGGATGATTTTCTTTTAAAATCTGATTGACTTAAGTAAATACAACCTCATTTGAATTAAGAACATGGGCTCGATCACCATACCACTACGGAAATAAACTAGCCATTGATCTACTACCTAAAACCACCCCATGGTCAACAGCCTGCGTGTTGCTCTGCAACACCTTCAACCAGAAGCCAACTTGTATGCTTGCCCAATTCTGGTGCCAGGGAATTCAGTTCATCTCTGGACGTAGCACCTTGGGGAAATTCTGCAGACTGTGTCTAAGTTTTCTTATCTGTAACTCTACCTATTGGCTCTAACCCTTGGGCCACATAAACTACATTCATTTTCCTTCTTAAGATAATTCTTTATAAAATGGCACTATTTCCTATATATCTCACATCCCAGGCAGGCCGAGCATACCCAGTTCTTCCACATCAACTCTGCTGGTGGGGTTTCAAGTGACCTAGATGTCTTTGTCACTGACTTTGGAAAAGACACCAGAGATATTTCAGGGTTGTTTTTCAGAGCACAGCTTCCAACACCAGAACACAATCCTTTAGTGTCATCCTAGCTGGTAAGAATCAGAGCAGTGGTGCCCTCCCTCATATTAGATCTATTACCTCTGTGAATGCAGCTTTACCAGCTTCTTCATAACACTGCCAAGGGTGGAGAGGTCCTACAAAGAGGGATGATTTTTATAGCAGCACAGAAACATTGCTGTGTGCAGCAACCCAGTGTCAGTAGAAGGTAAGCATGGCTGGCACGCTGCCACACCACCCAGAGAAAATGCTCTTTCAGGCTCTGCAACTGGGCATGCATCTTAATCTATGCTCTTCCATTAATATTTATGATGAACCATTGCATCTCCATTTGCTTATAAATTATAAAGTAGATATTTATTGCACATGCAAAAGGTGGAAATTTAGAGATAGCCAATATGTCAGAAATAAAAATTCTGAAAAATGTATCCTCACCGGATTCAATTGTGTTTGAGACTGTGGGGGAGGGGCCTCCCCAATGATTCAGAACATTCCATGATAAACCCATCAGATCTGCATATCCTCCAGCTAACTGCCCCACAGGATCTAATTTTCATACTTTGCAGATAAATCCAGTGACAGCCTTGGGTACACATTTAGAAGAGTGATGGGAAGGAGGGGGCGTCTTTCCACCCTCACTCAACACCCTATCCTGCTTTATAAACACACGCCTTTCCCTGCATGATTGCCTCTGCCTTCTACTCTCTCCCTTTGTACATTTTATCCCTAGACCTGAGATGTTGTTGGAATGTCCAGAGCTGCCATGATATGCCAAAGAGGGTATTGTCTGTTTGGATCCTGGAGAACACAGGAGACTGAGGCCGAGTGTAATATGGTTTGGATGTGAAAACACAAGCTAATGTTTCAGAACTTCTTTACCATTGGTGGTGCTGTTTTGGGAGGTTGTGGGACCTTTGGGACATCATATCTAGCTGGTGACATAGGCCACTTGAGGCAGGCCTTTGAAGGTTGTATCCTGGACCGCTTCCAGCTCTGACCTCTGCTTCCTGACTCCTAAGATCTGCCCCAGCAGCATCAGGAGCTCCCGCTGTCATGCTTTTACCCGCCATGATGGACTGATAGCCCTTCAAACTGTGAGCCAAAATCAATCCTCCCAAACTACTCCAGGTACACATTTTGCCAGAGTGATGAGCAAACATAGAGGGAGGGTCCTCCCAGCATCAGTCTTAATTGACAAACAGGAAGGTGCTCTGACTTTGGCAGGAGTTCAGAGGATCTTGAGCAGAAGTGAAGTTAAGTGCGGCGAGGCTGGACAAGTCGAGGGCTTTCACACTGAAGGGCTGAGGCTGTTTAGAGGGTATGGGACATGAGTGTCACCCTCAGATGCTTGAGGAGTATCAGTGGCAGCTGAGTTGAAACTTTATGCTATTGTCACTTAATGTAGGTGGCTCAGGGAGCCAGCAAATTATTGAGTCCTAATCAGAGGACACAATAATGGAAATTTTTTTTTCTTTTTCTTTTTATTAGATATTTTCTTTATTTACATGTAAATTTCTCCTTTCCCAGTTTCCCCTCCAAAAAACAAACAAAGAAACAAACAAAAACAGCAAAAAGAAACCCCTGTTGCCTCCCCCCTCCCATACCCGCCTCCTACCCTCTCCCACTTATTGGCCCTGGCATTCCCCTACAATGGGGCACAGAACCTTCACAGGGCTGAGGT
>NW_022196900.1:17371338-17371663 GCF_008632895.1 Mastomys coucha | reverse complement strand
AGGTTGCTATGAACATGGTGGAGCATGTGTCCTTATTACATGTTGGAGCATCTTTTGGGTATATGCCCTGGAGTGGTATAGCTGGGTCCTCCGGTAGAACTATGTCCGATTTCCGGAGGAACCGCCAAAGTGATTTCCAGAGTGGTTGTACCAGTTTGCAATTCCACCAGCAATGAAGTAATGTTCCTCTTTCTCCACAACTTCTCCAGCATCTGCTGTCACCTGAGTTTTTTATCCTAGCCATTCTGACTGGTATAAGGTGGAATCTCAGAGTTGTTTTGATTTGCATTTCCCTGATTACTAAGGATGTTGAACATTTCTTTAG
>NW_022196900.1:17335656-17370151 GCF_008632895.1 Mastomys coucha | reverse complement strand
GAGACTTGAAGTTCTTGTCAAACAGATCTTTTACTTGCTTAGTTAGAGTTACACTGAGGTATTTTATAATAATGGAAGTTTTTCGTCACCAGAACTGTTTGGAGGTCAGCTGAACTACAGAAGAGGGGTGCTTTCTCATTCCTGATGGTGTTTAAGGATGAGTGGACCAGCAGCTGAAGAAAGGTTATGGAGGTCCATGGTCCCCATGCTGGGGTCTGGGATGGTGCTGCTGAGGTCCTACATATCTCAAGATCTTGAGATGCAGGATTTAGATCTGATAGGGTGGTGACCATTCCAGCCCTTGTGACTTCATGATTTCTGCATGGCCTCATGCCTCACTTTCTCTGCTTCTTCCTGTTGACTCAGTGATGCCCCTGTTCTGTTCAGGGAGGCAGAACAGGGAAGCTTAGTGTAGAGCAGTCTAGTCTAGAAGGGAACCCCATAGTCTGGATGCCACCTATCCTACTTGAGGCTGGCTGAGCTTGGCATACAAACAATTTTAAGGGAAATGATACCCACATCACAATGGCTCCCAGATTCAGACCATCTTCATGTGGTCTCCTCTATGTAGGGTATGAGAACTCGATGGGGTGACTTTCTTTCTTCTATTCTTTCTCTATGTGTATGTTTGTATGGAGGTGCACATTGTGTGCAAGTGTGTGTGTGTGTGTGTTCATGAAGACTAGAGAATAACCTTGGGTGTCATTCCTTAGGTGTTGTCCACAGTTTGTTCCCCAAGACAAGATCTCTTACAGTTCTAGAGCTCAGCAAGTAAGGTGGGCTGGCTAGTCAGTGAGTTCTAGGATTTGCTTGTCTCTGACTTTTCAGTACTGAGATTACAAGTGTATGTCATCATGCCTGACATTTCTTTGTGGTTTCTAAAGAAGCAACTCAGCTTCCCAAGCTTCACTGACAGCCATCTCCTAGCCCTTGTGCTCTTCCTCAAAATGACAGGGAAAAGACACTGGGAGGATATCTATCTCACAGGCCAGAAGTTCCTCCTCTTGGGTTGCCTTACTTCCTCTGGTGGCTTGGATGACAGACAGCCTCACAACTGGCAACAGAAGTATGCTGAGGATCCTCTCACTGCCCCCTGAAGCTTGCTTTGCCTTTGTCAATCCCTTCCCAGTAGAGTAACAAAGACCTTTTGAAGCTTGGTTTCCTTGTTCCCCCAGAGTTATCACACACAAAAAATATAACTAAAGCATAATATTGCCTATGGTACCTGTGTACCGACAACTTGAAACAAGCTAAGCCTTTCTCCATCCCTTCTGCCCCCTTTCATCTCCTGCCCTAGCTCATTGCTGCCTCAGTGTGGCCTTTCCTGGGGATTCCAGAGTTTACTATTTAAGAGTTTAATTTCTCATAAGGCCCTTATCTACCTTTCTGCCTGGGAGATTCCTAATCCTTGCTTAAGAATGTCATGTTTTCTGTGACTATCTGCTTTCTTTCCTGGGCAGAGCGAGATCTCTTACATGACTATGTCCAGAGACCACTGAGTCATGGCAGTGTTGGATGCAGGATGCTCTGTGTTGAGTCTTCTGTTGAGGCTCATGTATGTTCACTAATGGCATGGGAAGCTAGCTGGTGGTGGTATTTTACAGGCATCCAGGAAATGTTAGTAAAAAGAATGAGTAAACAATTTCTGTGCTCTGGAGCTGAGAATGTACATCAATGGTAGAGTGCTTACCTAGCATCCAAGTCACCCCAAGTTGGATCCCCTGCACTGCCCCACTTCCCTCTTTCAAAGCCCCTTTATGACCATCTTAAAAAGACAAATTCCCCAGTAAAAGTCATATTAGTTAATTTACCATGTTCTCCAGAGCCAATGGGTGTGTAGGCAAGAGAGTCCTGGATTAGTAACCCTTAGCTACCACTACAAAGTGGCTTAAGTAAGGTGGCTTGCAGAAGGGAAATTTCTTGTCTTGCACTTATGGAGGCTGAGAACAATATGGCAGCAGCAGGGCTGTTCTCTTCCAGGGAGCATAGGAAAAAGCTATTCCGTATCCTCAGTCTAGCTCCTGGTGTTTGATGCAGCTTCTCAGGGCCCTTGTCTTGCAGAAGCATTAAACTCACTCACCTTTTGCCTTCATCTCTCTGTAGCATTCTATCTGGATGTGTGTTTGTTTTTTAAATCTTCTCCATTCTAAAGACATTTAGAATGTCTTTAGACATATTTAGATATAGTCCCCCCGCCACGAGACCTCTTGGTAACTTGATTATCTACAAACATTATCTTCAAACAGGATCAAATTGAGAGACTGCAGACTAGGACTTCGACATATGGATTCAGAGGTGGGAAGGGGGCACAACTCAATCTGTAGCAAGGACTGTGTCTTTGAGGCTATACCTAATCCCAGTGTCCCTCTAAACATCTCAGAATGGGAGCAATGGGATAACTACAGAAGCCCAGATGCCACATTTTAAATATTTTCTCTATCCCCTTGCAGAGTCCAATGGTGACTCTTATTTCATTCATTTGCCAAACAAATCTGATGCTACTAAGTGCCTACTGTGTTCCAACATTTAGAAACATGTTCTGTAGGCAGGGTGACCTCAAGTGATCTTTGTCCTTCCTTCTGACTAAGCCAGAATGAAGTGTCCATGCTGTATCTATTGTCGGCATCTTCAATGGAAGCTTTTATCATCCGATTGGGAATCTGTCTCATCAGCCATTTGAATATTGCTTTCACAACCTGAAGAATAGGCTGGTGGCTGCCAAATTTAAAACTTATGCATAACCTGGTTGTCTGATCTGCTTGAAAACACTACTGATGAGCCACTTTCTTGGTCATTCTCCAATCGTGAATTTCTGGCTCCACAAGGCTCAGGTGCCATGGATGTTGAAAAGAAGTCATGTCTCATGCCTCCCATGTTTTTGTCACAGCCATTTTCTGTGTCATCAGGATCCCTTTCTGCATGTGGTGATGGCCAAGGCTCCTCTCTTCTTAGCTGTACCCACCGGAGCTGAGTTTCTTCACCAGGTGCTTGCCACAAACTCTGGGATCTGTGCCATTTATTCCTACAAAGCACTCATTTTTTTCTACAGTCTTGGGAGGTGGGGGCAAAATGGCTATGAATCCTTGATCTGAAAACCCTGAAACTGAAGTGCTCTAAAACCCAAGCCTTTGAATGTGGACATGATAAACCACGTTGGAAATCCACACCTGCTCATGTACCCCAGCTCATGGATGCCCCATGAACACTGTATAAGATCATATTCAGACCATGTATGCAAGGTGCATGTGCTGCAAAATGATCTTTATTGAATAATTGGTCCAGTATCTAAGACATCTCAGTATATATGCAAATTTCCTCAATATGAAAAAGTTCAAACTCCTGAATGCTTCTGGTCCCATATATTTCAGACAGGGATTGCCAGTCTATAGTACTGTAATCCACTCAACCATGATTCGACTGGCCTGACTTCATACAGTTAATAAGAGCAGGGTCTCATGTCAAAGTCTGTTTGTCTTCAAATGAAGACTTCCACCTTCTCATTCCCTGACACTTTTCTTTAAAAAATTGAGGTGTAGGACATGATGCTTTGACATACATATATGCTGTGACTTGACTCCTACACTCAAGCTATGTAACACATCTATCTGCCACCATTTATTTTTGAGGTGCAATCACCCAAATCCTTTTTTTTTGTAAAGCAAATTTTCTATGTAGAAAACTGTATCACTAACTGTAGTCATAATGCTCCATGTTAGAGCACTACACTCACCCATCTTGCATTCATGCAACATTGACTTTTGACTAACATGTGACTCCATTTTCCACTTGTGTGACCGCATCATCCCTCCATGTCTGCATATCTGTACTTGACTTCATAGATTTCCCATGTATGCAGGACCATGAAGCATTTTTTGTTCCTGGGTGTGGCATCTTTTACTTTTCATGTCTTCCAGGTTCCTCCATTCTCCCATCTTTTCTTAAGACATGTCACCTGTTTGCTGTAAATCATCTGTATCTCCCTACTGTCTATAGTAGAGACACCTATCCAGGGATCTGAAAGCATTGATTCAGTGTGTGCATGTCTGAGAGAGAGTGAGACAGAGATAGCGATAGATAGAGATAGAGAGATAGAGGCAGGCACACACACAGAAAGACAGAGACAGTTTTCTAGGAGGGAGCCCTTGTTTAGATTTACAGAAGGTTCTTGACCTCAAAGGCTAAAGGGCACCTGGCTTAGGCAAGCCATTGATTGGTCATTGTCTGACCTCCATATTCCTTGCTGGCTTTACTTCCTGGTACCTCCTCTTGTTCTGAATACCTAATGAATTTATGGAAGGTTTTGAACTCTCACAAGTCCAGACCCATTTCCAGAGCCCCAAGTCACCTGGGGAGGAGAAGCCTGAGCCTTTATGTGGCTTCATGGCTTCCCACAGAGCTGCTTCTTCTGTGTGATTCCTACACTGGGTAGCAACAGGTAGGTGGCTGAGCTGGGCTGCTCTTCCTCCCCTGTACCCACTCCCTTCATGTACAGGCTGTGAGCCCCTAAACTACTTATTTGTGCTTTGTCTAAGAGGCTTTTACAAACCAAGGGCAAGAGTCAGCCTTGCTCGGGCACTGTCACGGGCAAGTTGCCAGTTAAGCTGACGTCAGCTTCTGGCTTCTAAGGTATATCAGCTGTCATTACCTTCTGGGGCATTCTTTTGGGAAACAAGCTGCAAAGATTGTTCATCAAAAGATGCTCATTGGTGTCCCACATGTGAAGCCCTTCCAGGCCTTCCTCCTCCTCTTCTCTCTTCGTCCTCTCCCCTCCTCCTCTTAATTCTCTTTCTCCTGCTCCAGCTCCTCTATTCCTCCCTCTCTCCCCTGCATGGTTGTTCCTGATTCTCCCACTCTTCCTCTTCCTCTCTCCTCTTATTCTCTTTTTTCCCTTACTCCTCCTTTTCTTAGGGCCTTCCTATAGCCCCTGAATGTCTTTGCTTTTATTGCATCCCCAAACTCCCTTTTCTACAAACTATGTTTTTAAATGCAAGTTACCAAGCAAAGCACAAACAGTATAGACAGACTCTGGGCATTTTATTCCTTGAGAGCTGAAATATGACCTGAAATCCTCATTTCTACTTTGCTCTTGGGTAATGTGATTTCAGCATGCAGAATACTTTTTCATGCTTTAGGCTTTTCCTTCCCAAGTGAGCACATAGTCTGGCTTTAGTCCAGCAAGCATCCAAACCAGGCCACACCTGCCCCTTTCAGGCTGTCCTGGGATTTCCAGTTGAGAAAATCCTGGGCTGCCTAGGTTATATTCCTGGGCAGGGGCTAGCACTACCCTGTATGCCCCTAAGCCCCAGACAGAAGCTCCATCTGTTGTCCTTCCATTGCAGTTTCTCCTGCCCTTCTCCAACCCATAGGGCAGGACTTCCGGAAAGAGACAACTTTCCTGAGGGAACCTGGGAAGACACCTAGGCTTCTGCTTGTGTCTATTGTGTTCTGCTGACACGGGTTGTGGGCAGACAAGGGCTCTTTTCCCAGGCCAGGCTTGTCTCAGGCATTCTAAGTTCTCTAAGAGCATTGGGTAAGCTAGCAGGCTAATTGGGGGTTAACCATTTTTGCATTCATCCAGCAAATACTGAGTGAGTTACAGGTGCCAGGGAGCAGCCTTGGAAAACCAGGATGAACAAGGCCTGGTCTCAGTGAGCTCAGGATTCTGGCTGGGAAAATGGCAATGGGCAAAGAGTGCTAGGGTGGTCTAGGGGACTGTTAAAATGTAGGGTGATGCCACTCAATTCTCACTCCATTTCTGTTGTTTTGCCACCCAGAGTAATCCCAAGGCTTACTAAATGCTGTGCAGGGTTTTGGGACTCTGTATTCACCTACTTGCCAGGAATAAGGATAAGTTTAAAACTCCTTCATGGGTTTATGTTCGAAAGTGCTCACCAAATCCCATGTCTGCATGGAGGAGAATGTAAAGTCTGCAAGAATAAAACCAGTGCCACTTTTATTCAGTCCTGTATGCCTGCCATCTGGTGGCAAAGCTACTAGGGAGTAGACACTCGATAAATATTTGTTGAGTGAGTTAACGGAATGGGTGGTTAAAGAGAAGCCCATCTTTGGTAGTGTTTTCTAAACATGAACCTCAGAATCAGGAGATGAACTTGTTATAACATAGGTTCCCATGATCAAAGGCACATGCTGTTATGGGGTGGAGAAAAAGGTTTGTATGTCTAGATCTTCCCAAGGAAGATCCTCCTGGGTGGAGACCTATACTCTTAGCAACACTTGGATCTTCTCTACCAGAGATGGATTAAAAACATCCCTTAAAATTGTCCCTAAAGGACCACTATGGGGTTTGGTTCTCCTCATTGTCTTAACAGGGGTCGGGTCCTATCACATGAAACAGGCCCAAGTTATTGGGGCTCCTGAGAGTTCACGGTGACAACAGCCATTATTGCAGGTGACTTAACACAACAAGAGGGAATATGAACATCCTTCAGCAGTGAGCTTACTCCCTATGTGAAATTCAGGGACTTTAAAATAGCTTGCTCCGCTTGAGAAAGAGATCCTTTTGTCTGTCCTGAGGATCATTGTCCCTTCTTAGGCAACCAACATCTTCAAGGAAAAGGACGAACTGTTTGTGGCACTTGGGGTTTTCTGTTTTACTTACTCATCCATATTGCTTATTCATGCTGAGTAAGTTTTAATTGTCTCTGACATTGAGCAAGGAGCACCACGCTGGAGACCTGGGTGTGCTAACCTCTCACCACACTGCTGTGGATAACGTGATTGCTGGCATGCTTTGTACTAGCCCGTCATGTGCTTCTGACTGAAGAGATTTGATTTAGGCTGTGTGAAGCTCTTCAGCTTCTTCCTTCTCTACAGGCATGCTGCGGCTGAAGTCCCAGCCCATATTTCCTGCAAGGTCAGGATTGGGGGCATCACTGTAGACTCTGTTGCTAATGCTGCCTACAGTTTGCTTGATGAATTAAACAGCATGATGAGGTTGGAAGAGGGCTGACATCCTTGAGGATACTGTTTGAGTGTATGAACTGACTGTATGAACTGGGCTGGGTCAGGTGCTGACCTCTGAGAACCAATGCATTTCTTCCAGGCATAGCAGACAGAAGACATTACTCACCTGTCAGCCTGTGTGCCTGCTTACTTTGCTGGATCTGATGGCATGGTACATAGATTTTTCTCTTCTTGCTTTTTTAACTACAGAGTCCAGGATGAGGCCAGACACAGTGGTTCTGAGACTTTTTAGGAACTATGCCAAGCAATGGTAACACCCCAGCATGACTGCTCACTGCTGTGTGATTTCTCTTATATCCCTGAGCCTCAGTTTCCTTTTCTGACAAGTAGGTATGATATTTTTCTTAATGCTGGCTTTCCATCATCCCGGTTCAGTGTCATAGGTTCTATGAAGCCCATCTCATTAGTTCCCCTAAGCTCTGTTTTTAGCTCCATTAAGGAGGACTAGAGTAATTAAGGTATCTTGTAAGTTCCCTATCTGATTCCAGAGCCCATACTTTTAGCCACTGTGGTTCTGGTTCTCCAGTGGGAATGAATTTGTCTTCTGGGACACATTTGGCAATGCTGAGACAGTGTTGTCCCTGTCACCAACAGGAGATGCTGCTGGTACCTAGGTAGTAGAGGTCAGAGGCCTTGGTCAGTATCTTATAGTGAATGATATAGTCCAAAATGTCAATGAGAAGCCGTGTGCTGTGGTTTACTGCCTCCGTGAAATGATGCTATCCAGGCCTGGAGCACATTCACATTAATGACATTCTTTCCCTACATTCTCAGGGCTCAGCTTAGAGAAGAAAGAAGAACCCAGGCTCCAGTTTCCTTCAGCAACTTGAATTTTAGCCTTAATGATTCCCGGCTGCTTGGCACCTCTATCTCAAGAGTTCCTGCCTTTGTGAGATGTGCTGACAGTTATCAAGAGTCAGGGCAAGACTCTTCTTGGGAGAAGTCCAACTTCCCCAAGATCTGGCAAGTTCAGACATTCTTTATAGAATGCACACCTTACTGGCCTCTGACCTCACAGCACACATTGGCTCTGTGCATGGCTGGGCTTTGTGCAGTGTGTTCCTCTTTCACAGGAACTGATATCCCTCACCTTTTGCATGGAAGGCCTTGTAGGGTGCTTGCTGTCATTAATGAGTCTTGCCAATGAGAAACATGAATGTTGTCATGGTTCTGGCCCTTGAAAATGAATGAATCAAGGAGAAAACTGACAGATGACCTGTCATCTAGAACAGCCACACCTTGCAGGCTGGGCACTTTGTCTTCACCAATGACTCACAAAATGGCCTTGGGCAAAAGCCTGGAATGGACTCCTCTCACTGCCAGCAAAAGAGGGGCCTCTGCCTGGCTCAGGAAGCTAACGAGTGGTTGTTCTCAACCTGTGGGTCTTGGCCCCCCCAAGAGGGGGAAGACAAATGATCCTTTTAAAGGTGTTGCATAAGACCATCATCAATATCTGTCTTAGTCAGGGTTTCTATTCCTGCACAAACATCATAACCAAGAAGCAAGTTGGGGAGGAAAGGGTTTATTCAGCTTACTTCCACATTGCTGTTGATCACCAGAGGAAGTCAGGACTGAAACTCAAGCAGGTCAGGAAGAAGGAGCTGATGCAGAGGCCATGGAGAGATGTTTCTTTCTGGGTTGCTTCTCCTGGCTTGCTCAGCCTGCTCTCTTATAGAACCCAAGACTTCCAGCCCAGGGATGGCACCAACCACAAGGGGCCCTACCCCCCTTGATCACTAATTGAGAAAATGCCCCACAGTTGGATCTCACGGAGGCACTTTCCCAACTGAAGTTCCCTTCTCTGTGATAACTCCAGCCTGTGTCAAGTTGACACACAAAACCAGCCAGTACAATATCATAAATTTAAATTGTAATTCATCCTAGTAGCAAAATTATAGAGTAGCACCAAAAATAATTTTATGCTTGGGGGGCACCACACAAGGAACTAAAGGGTCACAGCATTAGGAAGATTGATAACCACTGCTCTAGGGGACAGACTAGCAGCAGAGACCTTCATATATGTAAGAGAGAACAGGAGACAGGGAGATAAGGGCACTTTGAGAGGGATCAACAGCTGTGCCAGAGAAGCTGTGGCTTGGCTTTTGAGGCCTTGCTTCCTTGCAAATTCTCATTGATACATGCTTAATCAATGTAAGGTGTTGTTAAATTACTGTTAGCTTAATTAATGCAGTGAGGGTTTAAGCTGTTGGTTGAAGCAGTGAAAGACTGTGAAAAGTCTCTGCACAATCTTTCCCGGGTAGTGATACTCCATGCATGAACTTGAGGAAGTTTGGCTTAAGGTATTGATTACTAAGAACAGACAAGATCCATTCTAGAGAATGAATGGCTGATGGGAAAATTACTATTATTCTGTCATGGCATATGGGCAAAAACCACTGGCTTTTTGGAGATCAAAGGAAAAACCCATTGGACTGAGTGTGTTCCCTGGGCCTTATGGTCTTAGGATACCCTCTTCAGATACAAGAAGACACAGTCCCTTTGTGGGGCAGGGTAGGTAAGGATCCACTGGAAGATTCCTCAGTGTGGGTTCCAGTAGTGAGGAGTGAGCTCAGCTCAGGAAGGGGTGCCGTGCACTGTCATGGCCGCCTGCTTAGTTCATTCTCTCTTCTTTTTCAATGAAGGCAAAGGGATTCAATCATCCCAGTGCTATACTTCATGCCTGAGATTTGATATGGGCAGTCTTTAGAATTCGGAAGGACTTGGGATATCTTCTGGAGACTTCCTCCCAGAGATAAACACGAATCAGGCTTTGGGACACTGAGTTCACATTCCCAGGCTTGCTTTTTATATTGTAGGCACAAAAGAACTCTGAGGCTAAGGAATCTGTATGTCTTATACCCTTTATTCAGATGTTGGTTGTTCTTTCAATTCTTGGGGCTCCTGACCTCCTCATCCCCACCTTCTTCCCACACACCTTTCTGCAACAGCTAACATTTATTCTTTTCACAAGGGGTCACATAGTTGTCAAAAATCAAGTCTAAGCAGAGGATTTGCTACTTATAAACTGTACAAGATTGAGCAAATCCTGCCTGCTTGTCAAGCCTCAGTTTATCTGTGCAGTTAGGTATGAAAAGGTGCTGGGGAAGTCTGATAAGATCTTGCATATGAGTTGCTTAGCACGGTTGCTTGGTACTCAGGAGGCACTCTATAGATGTTGCATCTGGCATCTGAAATCCATTTTAATGTCTAGAGGATTTCTTCAGGATTCATCTTGGGAGGAAGCCACACCTATGCCCACTGTCAGAGCTGACATGAGACATGGTGTGTGGTTCACCCCGTTGGGAGTCAGGGTGTGTGTATCACTTATGACATGTCCATCACTAGAGTTAGTTGCATCTCACCACACTACTTGGGGATTTGTCATGTTGAATTTGGCATCAACAAGTACAACTTGTCATTCCAAGAGCCATGAAAGTAGGCCAGCCTGGATGTCCTCATCAGACCTTTGCTGTGGTAGGATTTGTGTTTAAGTCAGCGGGGAGACACCGAAGATTGGCCAGCCACATTAACTCTTTTCATCAGCATTGTTGTTTTTACTTTTACTGTCCTCATCCTAATACATCATAGTCACTGATTTACTTATCTGCCTCCCCTCCTGGATGATGAGAACCCAACCACTGAGCTGCTCCTGTGTAGTACTGGGCTCAGAATGGACTTATCAAATGAGCATATGGATATCTAATGTCAGATGGAATGATTAAATAAAAAAATTAGTGGATAAATGGGGTATTTTTTCAATGCTTATGAAGATCCTTGGGATGTGGCAGCATAGGGGCATCAATATTAGCATAGGAAAGATACTAATGACAGAAAGAAAGACAAGCACCTGCCACCAAGGGCTACATGGAAGGGACAGATGTGTATGAGAAAGGTCTATGATACACAGATACAGAAGAAGGCAGATGCTGTGTAAGGAACCATAGGGGATGCAACTCTTGTGGTGGTTGAATATTGCTTTTTTTTTTTTTAACTCTCTTCACCTCTGACTCAGAAGTGTCTTTCTCCTTTAATAAATAATTGTGTCTTGTGTTCCTATTCACATGTCACAAGAACCCAAATCCCAGCAGGTCTCTTCTGGACTCGAATATCCACCGAAAGTAATGGCATTGAACTTGGAGTAGCAGCTCCTTGAGTCATGACAGTGTAACAGAGATCAGAAAATGTGCCCCCCTCCTTTCATTTGGGATAGTTGCTGAAATCCCCACTCCCCAGACTGACACATCTAATTCAGATTGAAGCAAGGATATCTTAATAGTAAACACAACTAGGTGGAGATATTTTGATCTTTATGATGAATGTGTATGTCTGTCCCTTTATTTAATCCTTACAAGAATGCTGCTTCATAAGTATGATCTCCATACTACAGATGAGGAAATAGAGTCTTAAAAAGAATAAGTGACTTATAGAAGAAGATGACTCATCCAGGAAATAGCTGAGATACATTTCAATGTAGGTCTCACACTTCAGCTCCCAGGACTTCATTGCTGCTATTTGCTTTCTCCACCCAAGGAGAAGTAAACTGTCAGTAAGGGTTATTTATTGAGCCTCTTCATAAATGAGGAGGCTGGACTTATCCCATCAGAGGCACTCATCACATTATCTCTAGATCTCAGTTAGCATCATACCAGAGAATTTTGTGTATGCCATAGCTCAGGAGCTGTACTTGATGTTTTGGGATTTATTCTGGTCATTAGAAAACCACATAGGATTATAGTACATATTATACTTCACAACATAACCAACTAAAACAAGTTAATTTTCATTGGTAATAAACTAAGGGGTCTTGGCCAAGACTCCATGTAGATTTTTGGCTGGAAAGACATTCTTGCATGGTAAATGTCTCTCTTTCATTTAGATTTCCAATGCCCTTAGTCTTAATTTTGGCACTAAAGTATCTACACCACTGTGTTCCTGCTAGGAATCATGCAAATCTTGATCTCATCGTACCTGTCAATCCTGGGGCTCCAGGCATACTAGAACTGTGAATTTGCAGACAGCAACTTTTCCAGAATGGTCTTCATTTTGTGACTCCATCTCAGGCTGGTCATCAACCTGAGAGGAGGTTTACATGGCTAAGGATGACTAAGGAACTGTAAGGTGATCATGTGTCTCCAGTCTATGTAATTCCTTTGCCAACAACATGCAACTCTATGTTGGTACAGGAAGTATTTGCCAGGGACCTTGTGACCTTAGTCTTCGGTAGAAGAATTAATTAGTATAAATGGAAAGACTCTACTCTAAGTTCTATTGAGAAAAATGAAAACATTTCTAATTAGGTAAATGGTAATTTTGTTTACTCAGTCATCATTCACTTACTTAGTTGTCTTTTACATTTTCTCTATGGTACTTGTTATTTCTTGGTAGCATCATACTGGTGTATTTGTTTATCCATTTACTATCTGTCTCTATTTTGAACTGGGCTCTGAAAGAGCAAAGGCGCCTTCTCTATTTAATACAGTGCTTGTAGCACCTGGGACTATCTTAGTGTCTGGTAAGCACTTGGTCAATGTTGGTGGGATGAGTAGATTAATAAAAGAAGGCACATGATTGAATCAGAGTATGATCCTGATACCCAAACTCAGCATTCTGGTAGAGATGGGTTCAAAGAAATCCTACGAGCAGACTAAGAAGACTTTGTACTAATATCATGTCCATCAGCACCATGCTCCACACTCCTTTATTGCTCTGTTTGGTATAATGGTTCTCATCTATGGGCTTTGGGGGAGGATTAAAGTTAGTGCATCTACAAGTGGGTGGCTGGTCGTAGGCATATGCTTAATGAATATTAATAGGGGGATAATGATGGAAGTGAAGGAAATGATGGAACATTTTAATAAAGATCTTGCTTCAAATATTCAGGACTTATTTTAATTAATATTTGCATATTTCTTCATCGTTTATAGAGCTCTTTCTCCATACTTTATTTCAGCCAATACCCACTCACCACAGTCTTATCTAGTGGTTATAATCAGTCCTATTTCACAGTCAGAAATTAAAAGTTAAGGTTGGCTTTTGATGTGGACATTCTTGAACTTTCATAGCAGACTCCAAACTTCCTGAACTAACTTCTCTGCTAGCATTGGGCAGTCACCATCTTCCTACCTGGCCAGGCTTGCCTTCCTAGATATTTTTTGTCCTGTTTTTGTAGTATTCACACCAGGGCCCCTTGAGGGCAGGGACTGTCTCTATTGTTTTATTTTGTAAAATTCCATATGCAATCATGTTACTCATACCTTTATTAGTAAGAGAGTTATGCAAAGATATTGCATGCCTGGTTTGTTTATTATAGGGTTAAGCAAATATACAGACATTTTAATTTCTCTCTGCCCTCACATCTGCTCTCAGCCTACATGCCCCCTAAGGTAGCAGATAACATGAGAATGTTTGCTGTGGTTCCCATCTCTCTCCTGGCTCTTCCATTTCTCTCCTGAGTTTCAGCTATAAGACACTACACTTGATCTTACTATTACATGTAGAGTCACAGGCATGGTGAGTCTATTAGATTACAAATTAAGCCCCCCCCCCCAATATACAGAACTCCTGAAACTTCCAGATGAAAGGGACCAAAGTCTCTTTGGGACCCTGAATAGGGACAGTGAGGCAGGCCTCCCCACTCTTCAGTTTAACCAATGCTTATTGGATGATATCTTGCTGTTCTTTCTGGGAGGCAGGACTGATTGATGGCCATGTAGTTATTCTAAGGTATTGCTGGTCAGAGGATGCTCAGTCAATGTCACAAAAGTAAAAACCTGATTTCAGAGTCAGAAACACTTGGCTTCAAATCTTCTACTTCTAAAAGAATGAAACCGTTTCTCAGCCTTTCTGGCTAAACCATGCCAGACAAGTATGTGGCTTTTATAACTTTTTGCTTTCTCAACACAGATAAAGTAGAGCCTTTCTCTCAGTTTATTGAAGGTCAAATTGAAATCTATTGATATACACTCCAGAATGCAGATAGTAGACTCTGGTAAATCACAGATTCTCTTACCTTATTTATTATATGGCTGGCCAGTCCATCAAAATTAATAGTGTTCATTATTAAAACTGGGTAATAAGTTGGTTATTACCCTTTGACTTAATAATTAAAAATGGGGACAGTGGTATTTGTCTAGAGAATAAAAACTTACTTTTTATAGAGAATAAAAAACTATGCTTTAAGAAATTTATGGCATGGTTGTTTATATTAGGAACATGTTGGAGGTAAATTAAACAACTTTATACCAATGACAGAATTATTACCTATTTAGAGAGATACTACATATCCTTTATAAAAGTAGCAATAAAGGCTGTGTGACAAGACTGCGAAAATTGATGACATGTAAGATCGAACATGGTGAATAAGAAACTGTATTTACATACATATACATAGTACAAAGTATATGTTACTATTTTGATTTTATTACTAATACCCCTCTAGAATTGTTTAGCTAATAAACAGTCACACAGAGTGCCTCTTTTTAAAGAGAGAAATTTCTTTAGTCTTTAGTGTGGTGGTGGCCTCTGGCTGGAGGTTCACCTGACAAGTCACATTACATTTTACACTCTGCAGGACACCACTGAACAGTGGACCTTTTGTCACAAAGTCACTTTGGCTGCTAAGAAATGGCTGGAAGTGGGGTTGCTGGGGAGGTTAAAAGTGGAGATTTTCTGATAAGCTTCCTTTGCTGTTGAGCAAAGAAATAAAGAAAAGTAAGAACAAGCTAACACAGTTCAATTTTATGGCAGAGCTGACCTTAACCACTAAGGTACCCTGCACAGGCAAGTTATTATTAGACCAGCAAGGTGAGCAGAGTGAGGAGATTAGAGGTGAGGTCTTGTGAAGGTGCTTAGAAGATCTTGGTCAAAGACTAAAGATGAGGGATATTGCATCTTTATGCGTTTGAAGGTAGAGTGGATGGAAGTGGAGTTGTTTTGTGCTATCTCTGGTCAAGGAAGAAAAGATATTAAGCAATAAGGTTGGGGTCAACATGAGAAGAGTCATTACTATTACATGTAATGGTTAATATAGATCATTGACATGATGGAATGTAGAATCATGTGTGAGATGGGTCTGTGGGAATGGCCATGGGGGATTATCTTGAGTACATTAGTTGAGTTGAGAAGACCCATGTTAATTGTGGGCTTAGCCATTCCTTGGGCAGGGCATCCTGGACAGAGTAAGTGTAGAGAGTGGAACTGAGCAGTGACCATCATTCCCTGCTGTCTTGTGACTATGGGTGCAATGTGACCAGCTACTTCAAACTCTAGCTCCCTTAGTTTCTATAAGATGAAGGACTTCACCTTGATGGATGAGCTAAAATAAATGTCTTCTCTCTCAAATGGCTTTTGTGAATGTGTTTTGTCACATTAACAGGGAAAAAGAGAATAAGACATAATTGATGTCCCCAAAGCAGAACGATATGAATTAGGATTAGATCGACTCATCACTCATGGAGATATTGCCAGTGGGAGCTGAAGTGACCCAGTACTGATGTTTTTCAATGCCTCCCACCCTTGGGAATTTTGATGCTTGAGTTCTAGCTCCTGGGTGGAAAGTCTCAGGGATCCATCCTTACTTCCTTTCTTGTCACCTTCTCGCTGAGGCATTCAAGATGTCACTGTGTTCCACACAGGGAAGTTGTTAATAACCTGTTAACTATGGCAGTTTACTGTGAGGATTAATGATGGTTAGTAAAGTGGCTTATCAAGAGATCAAGTTTCCCTAAGGACAAATATTCTAATGTGGCTATAATTTAGGTGAATCACTTCAGGAAGAAGAATAGCAGATGATAAAAACATGAGTCACTAGAAACAATATTTGCTTTATGAATTCATTGATCCAGGATATACTTATTGAAACCATACTAACATAGGAATTTCCCCCCATATCCGTGATGTGCAGGTGTATATTATAGGGATACCACATAATACACAAAATAATGTACGTGAAAGGATCTTTTCCTATGAAGTCATCCTGATTTAGTCTGAATACATTTTAAATCTTTTTACTTGTTCCTTTAAAAAAAAATCTCACCTGCAATGAGGGAAGTGTTTCGTGTTTTGTTAGGCTGTCTTTCCAGGAAGATTCAGAGGTGCTGTGCTGTCATTAGGAAAGGATGGTAATGGCGGTTTTGCTCTCACCAAGCAGAGTGCAGTGGTGTTCCTGCCTTTTTAAATGTTTTGAGCTTGTGCTCAGATAAGGGGCTGTGATGAGGAAATAACAGAGCAGAAGGGAGTTTTTCATTGCACTGAATGCTTTCACTCATTTCCCCGGAGCTGGTTTTCTTAGAGGTTCCTGGGCAAGGCAGATGAAGTGAAGACCTGTTCTTCCCTTCTAAAAACAGGGCCGACCTTACAGGACTCCATGTTGGAGAACTGCCCTTCCTACCACTCACTGAAGAGCATCTCTGAATTTATGAATAGAGAAGGTGAGTACAAACTGAGGCCAGCAGCAGTCTCAGGAGTGGCTTCCTTGGATAGGAGGCGTGATGGTGGAAGACCTGATGGATATGGGGTGGGTGGAGTCGGCCCCAGTGCCTCTGAGGAGGAGGTGCATCCACTGGGGAGAATCAATGAAACAGGCAAACAATCACAACTCTCCGACAGTCTGGCTGCCTTTTATTTTCATGGTGTCTTGGTAATTTTCAGCAATGCCAATGATAAAACAGTTCTGGAGAAAGATTTCCTGTTGTTCTAAGTCTTAAAAAGTTATGTGGATGATTGCCGATACTAGATAAACTACAGATGAGCCCATTTGTATGTCTTATCCTGCAGGAAACACTGCCTTCCACATAGAGATTTATCCAGCAGATTCCCAGGCACATGGGTGCTGCTCACTCCACTGCGGCTTAGCTACATCGTTGGCTTAAGAGTTTTGAATGGCTGGTCACCACTCATGCTTGTGTCAGATGTACTCTATGTCACTGACACCCACAGATTTTTGGTGCTCCTGTGTGGACATTATGAATGTACAATGATAGTATAAGGTTGAAGAACACAATCTGCGTTATACCAGTTCTGTCAATGTTCCTGAGTGCTTGGAGTTTTGTGTTCCCCAGTGTTTGAAATTTAAAACAGTGAGACAACATGAACCATGAAGCAAAATGCTTAGGGGCATTATATGTGAGTTTTAGTGCATGTGTGAAGTGTTCCACCAATGCCAAAATATCCAAAAATTTTATTCTTCTTTGGCATTATGTATTTTAAGTTAAAGAAAGAATAAGAAAAATTGTTATTTTTATTGTAATCCCTGAAAATGTGTGGTTAAGAGGTATATATTTTATAAATCTGTTTCAAATATCAAATTGGCTTAGAACCACCACCGTCCTTTAGAATTGGGGCAATTTTGGGTCCAGTTCTTTAAATCATAGAATCAAGTGATGAAATCATTCAAAACCTTTGTTTTCTCACAAATGAAGAAAGCACACCCTTTGTAGAGTTATTATAGGATTAGACGAGATAACACCCACAAGGACCTTGTCTTAGGGTTTTTCTTGCTGTGATAAAACATCATGGGAAAAAGCAGCTTGGGGAGAGAATGTTTATTTCATTTTGTAAGTCAGGCAGGAACTCAAGGTGGGGACCTGGGATGTAAGAGCTAAAGCAGAGGCCATGAAGAAGCGTTCTTAGCAGCTTGCTCTGGATGGGTTGTTTATATAACTTATCCAACTCAGGACCATCTGCCCAGGGGTAGCACTTCCTTCTCTTATCAACTGTCAGTCAAGAAACTGCCTATCAGCTAATCTTATGGAGGTATTTTCCCCTGTTGAGAATTCCTCTTCCAAGATAATTCTCACTTGTATCAGGCTGACGAAAAGCTAATCAGGACACACATAGAACAACAGCTTATGCTTTGTACATTGGCTACTCTGCACATGTTTTGAGCTATGTTCTGTATAAAACAGTGCTAGTAGTAGTAGTAACAATGATGCTATGGACAGATGTGGATCACTATGAAACATGATGCATGAAGTCTTTGTATACAAAAGATATGAGATCCAAGGTAGATATGACACTTCAGAGAAAACAGTACATCATTCTTATACAAAATATAACATTTACTATTCATTCATTCATTTATTCATAAATGTATTGGGCTGAAGACACCACATTAAGCTCTGTGTATAGCAGGCAATTTGTCAGACACAGTCTTTGGAGCTCAGATTTCCATAGTGTTCTAGCAGAAGAGTCCTTTTGATATCTCTCACTGATCTGAGTAAGCAGAATGCCAGATCAGCAGTGCACTCAGATTGAAAAACCTGACACCACACAGTGAGCTGGTTTGAATCTCTGCTTCTCAGTGACCTTGGGCAGGTCATTTTACGTCCAATGACTCAGGTTCTATATCTTTAAAAGGGTGATAATAATACTTGACTCACAGGATTATTGTGGGAATCAAGTGTGAAGTCAAAGATAAGCAATACACTATTGTCTCTGGCACACAAGGTACTTAATGGATGTGAGTTTCCATTTCCTGCTCCTCTGTACCAATCGTGTCTGGATAAAGCTCTGCTGGGTGAGCATCCTTTACATACCCACGTATGCAGACAAAAACATAGGAACATGTTTGTGGAAATCACATCCAGAAGAGCATCGATTCATGCTTAAGGCAAATTGCTCAGGGTTGCCAGTGGCTGTTCACTCTAGATCTTGGAAGCATGCCCACTGATTGATAGACTGGAATCTACTCCATATTCAACAGAGCAGTCATCTATTTCTCTTGGACCATAGACTGCTTGCTTGCCAACTTGATGTCTAAATAAATACCCATTTGACAGAGTGCATATGTGGGCTTCTTGGACCAAATCTATTATACATTTTGAACATGGTTGACCATTATTATATTCTTTACCTCCTGTAGAGGAGAGAGAAGAGGAAGGAGGATGCATGGGAGCAGAGAGGGAGATAACCAAGAGCTATAACTTGTTTTATTTTTTACGGTTTTCTTTTCTTTCTTTCTCTTTTTAAAATTTGTTTTTTTTTGCTCTGTGTGTGTGTGTGTGTGTATTATCTCCGTGCTTCATTTTCATAAATATGAGTGGTAATATCATTTGGACATGATGGTTGTGTGCTTTCTACCTCATTCAGCACAGAGAATAACATTATGCTGACATCATCATTTTGCATCCATCTGAGAATGTCTTAGCAAACAAACCAATGCTGTCATCTAATGGCTGCCAGAAAGAATGGCCTGAGACCAACTATCCCAGGAAAAATGTGCTTAAATTTGTTAAAAGCCTGCCAGTATTCATCTGTTTAATAGCTAAGAGTCCAGTGTAGCCATCTCCTTAGTCATTTAGCTTCACTAACATCTTGCAATTAGCTTATCTGAATTTCTAATTTTCCATTGAATTCCAATGGAATCCATAAAATTCCTGAATTTTCCATGAATTCTTTTAGCCATTGTTGGCACTTGAAAGAAGCAATTTTATTATTTTTTTTTTTTAGCTAACCAGAGCACAACTTTGCATATGAATACAACTTTGGGGCCTTGATCTTTCATTGTGCCCTAGCCAGGGACATTAATGTAGAAAACCCAAGCCTGCAATAGCTGGTGTCTCCTTCAGTTCCTTCTGGCTTGCAGTGGGCTGGTACTCATGAGCAGATGTCCATACCCTGTAGTGGATCCTTATAGTCTTCCCATACCTTCTTACCACCTTTCTGTTCTGCCTGGCAGAAAAAATTCCATTTGAGTTTTAGGTGGACACGAAGCTTCCCAAGTGCATATTTTGTTTCCCAGAATTCCTTGCAGCTAGATGCGTCAATGTCACTCACTTTTGTCACTGGGATACAGAATGACTGTGCGTAACTTTCAGATCATATTTTTATGAGGAAGTGTTGACCTTTCTGTGTCTATTTCCATTGCCTCTAGAACGTGCTAATGATCAGAGCAGCTGCCTGCTGATGTGTGTTGAGGATGCAGGGGATACACTCCCAACTTCATCCTGGTATGCTGTGTTGAAGAACTGCCTGATACCTTCAACTCTCTGAGAATATTCAACATGCTTCATGAGAGAGAAATATATTTTAGATCCATCCAGACTGTTGAAATGATGTTTCCTGAAACATCTGACTGATGTCATTGGATGGAGGTTTAGTCCAAGAACATTGACTGTTTCCACAATGCTTGTCTCTTCTTGGTTGCTATTGCTGTATATTTACTAGAGATGTTAGTAGAAGAGAGAGATTTCATGGGGCTAAGAATAAAGGTCTCTCTGTGAAATACCCAGAATCTTCAGATGTCTTTTGTGGGTTGAGAAAGACCATCAGAGAATGGTACACCTGGCCTGTCTTGATTTTGGTCCCTTGGAGAATTTCTCCAAGGATCTGAGGCTTGGTTTTGTGCCATCAGCCCACATTTAAGAATGCCAAAAAACAGTCCCAGAATCCTCACTCTTGCACATCCTGGAGGATGGGACAGAGGATGTGGTTTGCTCCCCTTTGTGAAGACCCAAGGGAGAAGTTGTTTTCAGACCTTATACCAGGAATAGCTGTGCTTCTCCTGAGCAACTGGCTTGTTTTGTTTTTGTGGACACTAAATTGTGTAACTGTGTCTTTCAAAGCCACTTCAAATTCTGTGGGAAGCAGACAGTATATAAAATAAAGCAATCTGGGGCCAAGACCAAGCTCCCTATTTAACTCATTGTATTGCTTTTGGAACAGTCACTTTGTGTGCCTTCACTTTTCTTGCATGTTAGAGGTAATAAATTCTTCCTGTGGATGCACTCATAATTACATACACTCACAGTTAAACCAACACAACCCATCACTGAAATTGACAGTAATATTTAATTTCTTTAAACCTCTGCTCTTTTGTGACTCCCTCTCTTTTACCATTCTTTGTGACGTTTGCTTCATTCATGTATTTGACAAATTTAAGGACACATTGTGGGAGAAGCATCCTGCAAGTATACACTGGACTAAGTGTGCTTGTAAGTAGTACGGAGGGTTAAGGATGTGTTTCCTACCACAGGAAGCACTGAAACGACAAGTAAAATATTAAACACTTTTGTTATAAAAATTTGAAACCTCAATAAAGAAAGAGCCTGGGGTGTGGTGGGAGAGAGTCACAGTTGTTATGGAGGAGGAGATAGAAGGTAACTTGAATGATTTGACATTCATTTGATCAGAGATAAATGGATAAAGAAAAATGCTGCTCAGAGCCCAGGGAAATGAGTCTGGGGATTCAAAAGGATTTGGCGTGGATAAAGTTGTTAATCAAGTAAGGCAGCGGGAGTCTGGAGAGTACCCTAGTTACTTTTATATTGTTGTGAGTAAGCTAAATGACCAAAGCAACTTTTAAAGGAAAGTGCTTAATTTGGAGCTCATGGTTGTGGAGGATTAGAGTTCACGACCATCAGAGTAGGGCGTATAGAAGCATGCTGACAGGTGTGATGCTGGAGTGGTAGCTGAGAGCTTACATCTTAATCCACAAGCAAGGGGCAGGGAGACCTAACTGTGAATGTCATGGTTTTTTGAAACTGTAAAGCCTATCCTTAGTGACACACTTCCTCCAAAAAGCCACACCTCCTAATCCTTCCCAAACAGTTCCACTGATTGGAGACCAAGAATCAAATACACCAATATTATGGGAGCCATTCTCATTCAAAGCATGACACAGAGACAAGCCAGGAAAAGGCTATTTATTGCCTTAAGCCCTAACCTTGCATCTGGGGTCTTTTTTTCTTACTTACCGTAGACTGTCTCTGGAAGTATTTTATGGGATAGGATGATATGGCATGGCTGATGTTTGAAGGAGTGAGTTCTCTTTGTAGCTCTCATTTAGGAGAATCTCAATATGACATGGGGGGTTGATGCAGGTTCTCAGTGTGTTAGAGTGGCCCACAGAAGGGTCCCCTGAGTTTTCTCAGGGTGTTGGGAAAGACTTCTGGAAGCACATGGTCTTCAAAATGAGCTTTTGAGGAGTAAGGGAGAGGTAGGCAGAGGAAACAGAGGAAGGGTGACCCAGATAGAGGGCTGGGTGATGGCAGAGAGGGCCATGGCAGCATGCAGATGAATGTCCTGTATAATTTTTATGCATATATTTACATATAAATGTGTTTTGGATGTTCAAACATGGGTGTATAAACTAACAACTTTTAATATATAAACATATGTATTGTCCTTTAGAATTCAGCTAATTTGTATATCTTTCTACATCCAAAAATATCTATTAGAAGATTAAATTTCTGCTTTCTCTTAAAAGATCATTGACTTTCTTTCTTTTTTCAATTTTAAAATTGCATTCATTTATCATGTGTGTGCACATGTGTTTGAGTATGCATGAGCATGCATGTGTGCATGCACATGTGTGCACACACGCAGACACTCAGGCAGGATCGTGTACCAAGGTGTGCACATGGAGGTCAGTAAACAGACAACACTGTACAGTTAGTTTCTCCTTCCACTCTTTGGATCCCAGGGATCAAACTCAGGGTGACAAACTTGGTGTCAGACACTGTTAACCACAGAATGCAGAGGACTGAATCCACTGCCCACGACATGCTGGACAAGTGTTCTCCCACTGAGTCAATGGGGGTGGGGGTGAGGCGAGCCTTTTTGTGTGTGTGTGGGGGATTGTGAGGGGGCAATGTTTGCTATAAAGAAATAAATTTAATTTAATAAGAGCCTATATAAAAATGTTGAAAATGTTATACTTTTATGATTATTTGAAATATCATACTTACCTTTAATCGATCCCCTAGCACCCATTTTAATAACTCTTTGCTAAGTACTGACTGACTAGGTTAGGAAAGACATTAGTATATGTAGTCTCTCAATAAAAATTTCCCATTTTTTTTTTAGCTGTTTAAAAAATGAAAGCTATTTCTTTGTCTTAATTTGAAAGGATAGCTTAGGGGCTCAAACTGAGAGTTTAGATTTATTAGCCTCATAATAAAATGGAGTGTTTGAAAAATCAAGTAATCTTGCCTGTGTCTTAAGAAGACTGTCAGCTCTGGTCTGTTGCTCAGCTCTGGACTTCTTTTTCTATTCCCCTGAATGGGGACTTGCAGGAGAACACCTGTCTCACTCCCTAATTGAGGGGCTCTTGGTAAAGTATTGTAGAATACATTTGATATGCACTCTTAATGATAGTGGCACCACTGTAAAAGTCAGAGGACTGCTCCTGCTTCCTTAGCATAATACACGAGTGACCATGGTGTATTAGGCAGCCCCTTTAGACTTTTTCCTCCACATGCAAAACAATAATGCCTCTTTTTTATGTTATGGTGAAGATCAGGTGAATAATTAAGTCTGTGCAATGTATTTAAACAGGGCCTGCTTTCTAAGTTGTAGATAATGCTAAAACTGATAATAACAGGAATAACAGTCATGAGGTAGAGTAACCACGGAAGAAAAGGAAAAGATGTTGAACACCAAGATAATTAGCCTTAGCTCTAACATACTCAACCAATTTCCTCTTTGAAACAGTGGGGCTCAATTTCTTTTTTGTATAACTTATTGTGTAAAGGGGTAGGTGTGATTACTGATTGGAATGTTCATTAAAAACAGTGTCTTTTTATTGTTTTATCATGTTACTTTGGATTCTGCACAATCCATGTGCCTAGGATTTTAGTAGAGTGAATACTTATGAAAGACAGTGGAGTGAAGGCTGGAAGAGCAGTGAGATTATGATGATGGTATTACCTGAATGGAGACAGGCAGGAAAGATGTGTGGAAGACTCATAGATGCTTTGTAGTCCAAGGTGTGTTTAGCAAGGGTAGACAATCTTGAGCTAAAGGCAGACAATATCCTGTCTCTTGTGTCTGCAAGGAACTACATACCACACTATCCTGGCCAAGGTGAGCCATTGCAAGACTATAATAGGTGTGGTCAAGCTGAACCATTGTGGGTCTATGATAGGTGTGGCTTTTCTACAAAGCACTGATGATTTTCAAACTATTGGATGCTATCCTTGGATCAGTTCCATAGCCTGTAGAGAATATTTCTCTCATAGCCGCATTTCCCAGGAAGAACCTCTTTACTGAAGATAATATTGATTTGTCACTAATACCATTTATTCCGATTCCTTTTAATATAGGGGAGAACTATTACCAGGAAGCCAGATACAGCTATTTTTGCAGACAGCATCTCAAGCAGTGTGTGCAGTGCCCTGACAATGGTCCAAGTCATATAGGCATGAACACTGAAGTTATTAGAAATAAAATTTTGAGACCACAAGAGTGTTCTCTGAGAGCTGAATATGGTTCTTTCTCTCTACAAAATAGAATCAGTACACCCTTTGAATCTACTACTTTTCAGTTTTTGTTGTATGCTTGCAACATTTTTGAGATAGGCTCTCTTTATGTAGCTTAGGCTGGCCTCAAACTTGTGAGCCTCTTACTTCAGCCTCTTGAATGCTAGGGGATGTAAGTGTTCACATCATACCCCATACTTGGTGTATATCTTCTGACCTTAGTTGTTTGTTTTCTGTTCTGAGATAGGGTTTCTCTGTGTAGCCCTGTTATCCTAGGACTCACTTTGTAGACCAGGCTGGCTCCAAACTCATAAAGATCCATCTGCCTCTACCTCCTAAGATTAAAGGTGTGCACTGTTGTGGGAAATATTAAAAAACGAACTGGCATGTTCCCGTGCTTGTGCTGGCAACTCTCTGGCGGGCCAGAGCTCCTGAGTTCCCTTTGCTGCCACGAAAGCCCCACGCAATGACCATTCATCCCACAGTCAGCCACCACAATACCCAGCAACCCGGTAGAAACAAAACTGTAGAAGCTTATAATTAACAAGTCAGATTTATATATCAACAAATTCTCAATTCATAAGATGCCAATACAATAATTTCAAAATCAATTGATAATGATAAAACCTACCTACCTAGATTAGACAAATTATCCTAATTATTCTAACCTTTATGATATCATAACTATGGGTGGCTATTTAAAGCCACGCTGGCTCAGGTTCTTCTTCCTGTCTGTCCGCTTCCATCTTGGCTTCTCCTTCTCTCTCCTGAGATATTCCCTGTCTCTGCAACTCTTAGCTCCATCTCCCTTTTCCCTCTCCAATCACAAGCCTCTTGGTGCACTAATATTTTAGTGTGATGGGACAGGGAAATTCCTGTCACAGTGCACCACCAACTCCTGGTTTATCTTCTGGCCTTTAAAAGTGAACAGAAAGTAGGCTCTTTTTATTTATGTATTAAAAATTTATTGATTCTTTGAAATTTCATACAATGTATTTTGTTCCTATTACCCCCCAATGACTTTCCATATCTCTTCCCAGATTCACCCCCACCATCCATACTCCATCCAAACTTTCAGTATTCTTTTTTGGAAAAGTAATATTTATTATATCCTATTTATGCTGCTCATACATTGGTGGATGTGGGTCTATCTACTGATGCATAGTTGACCTATTAGGTACTACATTCTTAAATAAATCTGACTTTCCCTCTCTCAGAAACCATCAACTGTTAATAGTTAGGGATGGAGTCTCATAAGCTCCTCCCATTTCCAAGTTACTTTCTTTTAAAACAATAATTTATGCCTGGAAAACACTTTGCATTTACAGATGTTCATAGATCTTTTTGCTTTTCATTTTTAAAATCAGCATATAATGTGTTAGATACTATTATGAAATAATTGAACAAAGTACAACATTCCTTACTTACTAAGTACTTACTTACTCCTTATTTACTAAGTACTCCTTACTTACCTATACCCTTGATACCTGTTAGTCACTTTGCAACATCCCCTGATGTGTGCGTGTATGTGTGTATGTGTGTGTGTGTGTGTGTGTGTGTGTGTGTATGGGCGTATGCATGTGTTTGGTCTTTTTGAGACACAGTCTCACTATGTTAACCCCAGCTGTACTATAACTTTCTTTGTAGACAAGGCTGGCCTTTAGCTCACAGAGGTTCATTTGCCTGTCACCCAATTGCTGGGATCAAAGACATGCACTACTGTGGTGGTTTGAATATGCTTGGCCCAGGGAGTGGCACTATGTGGAGGTGTAGCTTTGTTGGAGGAAGTGTGTCACTGTGAGAGTGGGCTTTGAGAGACCTTCATCCTAGTTGCCTGGGAGCCAGTCTTCTCCTGTTTGTCTTCTGAACTCTCACCTTTCTAGCACTATGCTTGCCTAGATGATAATGGGTTGACCTCTGAACCTGTAAGCCAGCCCCAATTAAATGTTGTCACTTATAAGAGTGACCTTCATCATGGTGTCTCTTCATAGCATGAAACCCTAACTAACCTTGACCAGCTATCCTGATATTTTCTACTGTCATAGAAACCTTGAGGAATAAATGGGAATGAAGTGGAGACTGTCTGGGGAAGGTGGCTCTTAAATGTCTACTATTGTGAAAAATATTCTGAAACTTTAAAAACTTCATGGTGGCAATTTGAATGTCTAAGTTTTATAAAGATTGGAAGAAACCTGGGAGAGAGGCTATGTTATAGAGCAATGGCTAGTGTGTGTGTGTGTGTGTGTGTGTGTGTGTGTGTGTGTGTGTGTGTGTGTGTGTATGTGTCACTTTGTAAGGATCATCCAGGGAACTTGAGTGTAACTTTGAAGAAAGGAAGGAGAGATTAACTCTAACATTCCTTCTACTTCTGTCAAGTGGTGGGTTTTAATGTAGAAGCAAAAGAACCTTCTGAATTGCCTGTGTGATTAGATGGAAAATTCCCCCAGATATGGGCCAGGCCTGACTAGAGAACACCTTAGAGTCAGTCTATCCAGCACTTCAAAATGGTGGCCCTTTGTGGATCTGGAATTGAAGAAGACCTTCCCAGAGTTTCAAGACAACACTTTTGACACTCAACTAGAAGTGAAGCTTTCAGACTTTCAGACTGAATAGCTCAACTAAATGGAAAAGTATGCACATCTTACAGAGATTATGACTTGGTTAGATGATATTTGTATGTATGGAGGTGTAGGATCGATGGCTACTTCAGTCTAAGGAAGGAACTCACAGCCAATGGTTAAAGAAATACAAAATGAAAGAGCTAGAGCAGAAAGAGTCCAACTAGGAGAGGAGCATTCAGAAGCTGAGAACAACATCCAGGAACATCTCATAGTGCAAAAGGCAGGGCAGGAGCTGCTGGAGAAAGCATTCTTCCTTTCTCCTTCTATCATAGCACAGTGAAGGGGCCAGCAACAGGTAACACCTTCCCCCAGTCCAGGTGGATGTTTTATTTGGGTGGCATTGCAAGCATATTGTCTACATTGTCCTGATTTCTTCAGTTCCTACTCCTGTATAGTTTTCCTTGTCTCTATCTGCCACCTTTGCCAAGGACACCCTCCACTGTGAGGCTAAGCCATAATTCATGAGACAGAAAAGACAAGGATGATGGCAGATGGAGGAAACTCTGCCTCGGTCTGCCCCTAGGCAAGTGGGTGAGACAAAGAAGAGGTTATGTTGCCTCTGGGGTAAAAATAATAAGCACATTGCATGTGTGTGCCTGGTTTGCTATCTGTTATGGAATCAGGAAGCCTTGTGCTTCATGGTCTGTTGGGGTTAGAGTCTATGACATCAGAATAAAGACCTCTGAGTCAACTTGTTAGGATTATACTATATGGACTTGTATCATGCAGGAGGCACAATATAGTTCAGTCAGCCTTCTGTTGGCATTACAAAAGTCCTTGGTCTTCTCAACTATTCATTCATGCAGAAAATATTTATTGAGTGCCAACTCTCTTTCAGACACTATTCTAGGTGCTAAGAATCTATATGGTGTTGAATATACAAAACCTGTTTTTGTGGTTCATAAGTTTTAGTGGACAATGGGAGACAATGAATAAATAAAATAAAAACTGTGTTTAAGTGACCAGTGCTAGGGAAAAGGATGCCTAAAGATGTGGGCAAATTTTAGACTTCACAGTCTGGGAAAGTCTTCCTAAAGGATATTGTTTGATTTGAGACCTTGGACATGTGAAGACTCAGCACTCCAGAGAAGAATTAGGGGCTGAGCATTCCAGATAGAAAGTATAGCATTGGGGTTGAGCCTGGAAAATAAGGATCTAGAGCAGTGGTTCTTAAACCTCCCTGAGGTTGCCACCATTTAATACAGTTCCTCATGTTGTGGTGACCCCTCACCCATAGAATTATTTTGTTGTTACTTCATTGGTGTAATTTTGCTACTGTTATGAATCATCATGTAAATATTTGATGTGCAGAATAGCTGATATGTGGCCTCCAAAGGGGTCATGACCCACACAGGTTGAGATTCCCTTATCTACTGGAAGAGGTCATTCCCTCTTCCCCTGAAAGAATAAGAGCAAGTGTCTTGCTTAGCTTATGAGTCGAAGCCACTTTATTGGAATGATGTCTAGGATTGCCATGGAGCCTTGGCTATGTATCGCATTTAATTTTGTCACTGAGAGGGCTCATTAAAACCAGGATTTCTGGGCCCCATACCCAGAGCTTATGATTCAGTTGCAAGTTTCTAGTAAGTTCTTTGATGTTGATGCTGGCTGTTTGGGGACCACAGTTTCAAAACTATTAGAGATAATAGTATTTTGTCAGTGTCCATTATTTAACTTGATGGTATCCATAAGCAAGACTCTTGCTTACTAAGTCATCACTACATGCCAGCCACATCTCAGACTTCCTTATGGCGTTGATGTATCAGTTGCACATGTAGGAATTTATGAGTATTTCTCTGTATACTGATGAGGATAGGTTCAGAGAGTTTAAACAATGCGCTGAGGGAGCCTGCATTCTTAGCTGTAATAACTGATGTTTGTTTGAATGAATCATATCAGCCAGTGTAACAGGCAGCTGGAAGCTTCATATTGGATACAAAAGGAACCATAACACCCAGAAGGGTGCTCAGAACATTTAAAGACCTAGAGAAGAGGGTCCAGCATAGAGAGAGGCATTAAGGAAGCAGAGGACAATGTCCCATTCAGGAGAGGCTGGTTATTGAGGGAGATGACACCCATTCTTTTTTTTTCTTAGATATTTTCTTCATTTACTTGTCATATGATTTCTTCTTTCCCAGTTTCCACTCCAAAAACCAACCAACCAACCAAACAAACACAACAAGAACAAACCCCTGTTGCCTTTCCCCTCCCCATGCTTGCCACCCCACCCTCTCCCACTTATTGGCCCTGGCATTCCCCTACAGGGAATGGTCGGGGAATGAGGCTGCGAAGACTTCTCTGTGTCCTTCCTGGGTGTTCCCAAGGAAATTGTGATAGGGATCTTGAATTGATAGGGATCTGGACACATCTCTGTACATTTTCCTGCATCTCTTTTATTCACATCTCCGTGCTTCTCCTTCAAGTGAATTTGAGACTCATACTACACAATTGCACAAATGATGTGGTTGACGACATTTTGCTCAAGTCGCTTGGTGACATAGCCTTGAACAGCGCAAGGGAGATGCTTGAGTGAAAGATGCTCATTTGGTAATTATCAGTTTTTCAAATAATATTTATGTAGTATAAGTGTTGTTTTGTACCTCCCATGTCTTTCTGTTTGTGATGAGGAGAAGCTGAAATGACCTATATATCCAGACATGGAGACTCTTTGGGAAGCGTACACAACCAGTACCAGAGGATTAGCTGGATTCATTGAAGTGGTAAAAATCAGGGATTAGTCGAAATGAATTAAATATCCTTTGGACTGTCTATAAAACTAATATTGTTGCCAAGCAAAAAGGCAAGCTTAATTGAATGAGAAAGAAATATAGAAATTTTAAGAGGAAAAATTGGCCTTTCAAATTTGTAAAATGAGCACATTTCAGATCTGTTTCTTTTTCTTAGTTCTCTGTTTTCATTCATATTTACTACATGAAGACTGGAAACTTGAACAAGTTAGAAAATGCATTCCTGTCTTCTCACAGACAACTTTGCTAGCAATGGGTTTATTTCCTTTCTAGTATCTGAATATGGAGATGGTCATTAAGGCATCCATACTAGATTGTACTGTGTGTGTGTATGTATGTGTGTGTGATATACATTTCTATCTAGCAAATGCTATTTTCCTATAAAATGGACTTGTGCCATTTTTTTGGTATGAAACAAAATGCTTTTGCAATTCAGATGATTTTCTTTCATGTGTATGTGTACATGTTATGTTCATACAGAGTGCGTATATACATGTGTGTATGTGCATATGTATATGTGCACACACATGCTTGCATGAATGTGGAGGCTAGAGGTTGACATTGCATTGGATTTTTCTTTAATTACTCTGTTATTTTGAGGCAAGTTTTCTCACTGAACCTTGAGCTCACCATTTGGCTGGGCTGGCTGGCCAATGAGTTCCATGGATCTGCCTACCTCTCCTAGATCCTTGCTCATTGCTAGGGTTAAAGATGCTAGGATTATATGCCTGGCATTTACATGGAGGTTGAAGACATGTGTTGAGAACACCCTGCTTATTTGGCAAGAAATTTAATCCCTTGAGTACTGTCCAAAGCTCCTCAGACAAATTTTAAGTCTCCCATCACACTGATCAAAATCCCTCTCTTAAAATTGTTGAAGGAACGGAATACTAACCAAAAATGAAGCAACAATCTAGACAGAAAAATATTTTTTAAATTGTGAGATATTTTGGAGATGTATAAAGATTTGGAAAGTGATGCATTGTAGAGCAAATCATCTATTCTTAGGAACTGGTATCTGGAACCTTGGGCTCATTGCTCTTAAACATTATACTTTCCTTTCTGTGTTGATCATTGTCTACAGCTGGGATGAACCAAAGGTAATGTGACACTTACCTAAATTATAGTGTGACCAACTTATCACACCTGACACAAGATTGCATGACTTTAAAAGTAGACGTCACAGGCTAGAGAGATGGCTCAGCGGTTAAGAGCATTGACTGTTTTTCCAGAGGTCGTGAGTTCAATTCCCAGCAACTACATGGTGGTTCTCACAACCATCCGTAATGGGATCTGATGCCTTCTTCTGGTGTGTCTGAAGATAGCTACAGTGTACTCATATAAATAAAATTAAATACATCTTAAAAAAAAAGTAGACATCACTAAGTCCAGGGAATCCCTTCAGTGTCAGGTAAAGCAGGGCCCCTACAGAGAATCTCTTTACTCTAAAATCTGGGGAGCAGGATAGCATGGCTGACTGATGGGGGGAGGCATTGTGAAGAGCTATCTGTGGGATAGCTTGTGTGAGTCCAGGTGCTGTGTCTTTTTCATTTGTACCTATCAATGCAGCAGCAAAGTGCAAAAGTCTATCTGACTCCTGAGGATTCGGAGATTTCTTAAGGTAGTCTGTGAACCAAAAGCTCACCAGTTAAGCAGAAGTAGCTGAGGACTGCTGGCTGGAGATGAAATGGGTCTGTTGTAGTCAAAGGAAGTGAAACATGGGGCAGAGGCAGATGAGAGCGCAGGACTTACAGGATCCTCCATTGCTGATGCGAGTCAGAGATTTCATATTGCTCAAACGAACAACACAGTGCTCTGAAGGAGCCACAATGGCTGTGAAAGGAGGGTGATGAAAACTATTTACCAACTGTTGTGGTATATATATTATCAACCTGACAGGGCCTAGAATCACCTTGGAGACAGGTCTGAGCATATCTGTGAGAGATTTTCTATATTCAGTTAATTGAGGCATGTTAAACATAACTTAAATGTGTTACACACATTCCCTGGGCTAGGGTTCTGAATGGAATGCAAAGAAGAAAGTGACCGAATGCGAGGGCACTGGTCTCATCTTGACTACAGATGCAGTGGGACCAGCTGTCTCTCACTCTGGCCTCCACATCTTCCCTGCCATGCTGGACTATATTGCTCTTAGGTGTAAACCAAACACACCCTCCCACCCTCCCTCCCTCCCTCCCTCCCTCCCTCCCTCCCTTCCTTCCTTCCTTAAGTTACCGTGATCAAGTATTTTGTTGTAGCAATGAGGAAAGTAACTTATATGCCAACTGAAAATGAAAAACAAAAACAAAGACAGAAACCACAAATGTACCACGACACTCTCAGCTCAGTCTTACAAATGACTTTAGAGGTAGTTTATCCCAGCTAAGAGGTGACACATGAACAAAGAAAAGAGAACCCACCATGTACACCGGAGGCTGGACCTGATGTGTGTGACTTAGGTGAGAGTAATGTTTGCAAACAGGCCTTCAGCTGGAAGAAAAAGGACCAAAGACTGATTTACTTCATGTTGCTATTGATCATTTTCTATATGTATAGAGAAAGCTGGTATCAAAGTTGAAAAATCCTTAATATTTCCTTAATACCAAATATATTCCATGAGTATCATCTACTCACATAATCTATCATCTGTCTGTCTGCCTATCTCCTCTCTCTCTTTCTCTCTCTCTCTCTCTCTCTCTCTCTCTCTCTGTCTATCTACCTACCTTGCTTTCTTTTATTTATTTGGGATTTGGTTTGAAAAGTGAGCACCTGTTGTTTTTTGTCTTTAATAAAGCATATTAAATGGACTGAATTTATCATCCTGGCTAAAATAATACAGAAACCAAACCCAAGATAAAAGAGGGGATGTAGTAAATGAATATTAGATTATGAAAGATGCTTAAAACATGAGAAGCAAATGAACCAAGCCCTATGAATGTCCTAGTATGTACCTGGAGAAATTTCTAGGAGGGAAACAGTAGCAGGTAGTAGAGCCTGGAAGATGCCATGGTTTGTTACAGAATTATTATTATTCTAAAAGAATCCAGGCTGCACACAGAAACAGAAGAGGCATGTTTAGGATTCCAATGGTTTCTGTGAATGGTGAGTTCTGGAGAAGTTTTGCACTGGTGAGTTCTGCACCAGTGTGGGCAGGGAGAAGGGACAACAGATAAAAGGAGTCAGGTCTTGAATGATCAAAGCTGGGACAATCCAAGGGCTTTGTCAATTTTGTAGCAAGGGAGAATTAATTGCCTTTTGTACCAGAGCCCTAGTGTGGCTTGGCTAGGGAATTGTTTGCTGCTTGTTTTGTGGTATTTATGCTCCGGGACATAATAAACTCAGCACAATTTACTTTACAGGATGGGGTCCTTTCCCTTGAGCTTCAAGTCCTTCAGGAATAAAAGCCTCCTTCATTGACTTGCAAGGAAGGAGTCTGAACTGAGAGGGACCTGGCAGCTTCCAGCACTTGCTGTCCTTAGCATAGGACACCCTTTCCAAAAGAGGTGTCTCAGGAGGGGCCACTCTCATTCAAGATGAGTACAACTTATGGGTGTTCACCACCTATTCAGCCTTGAGAATTAAGAAATTGTGAGATTAAAGGGAAAATATGAAAAGAGAAGTAAAGCATTAAACAAAGTCCATGGATATATTTGTGTGTATACATAATGTGTACACACACAAATGTGTACACTATTCGTCATTCATTTGGTTTGAAAAGTGAGCACCTGTTGTTTTCTGTCTTTAATAAAGCATATTAAATGGACTGAATTTATCATCCTGGCTAAAATAATACAGAAACCAAACCCAAGATAAAAGAGGGGATGTAGTAAATGAATATTAGATTATGAAAGATGCTTAAAACATGAGAAGCAAATGAACCAAGCCCTATGAATGTCCTTCATTCCTAAAATGAAGCTGGAATACAGGAAGCATTCCTATCAGAGATGTATTTGAACTTGATATGAATTTTGGATAACGTGATATGACATAGATCTGTAATGAGGTTAAATTTTAATCCTTATATTATTTTTTAAGTTACTTTTCTTCCTCTCTGTCTCCACTGCTGTGCCGTGATGCATATGAGGAGGTCAGAGTATGAGGAGGAAAGTTCACGGGAGTTGATTCGCTCCTTTTGTCAAGTAGGCCTTGGGGATTGAACTCAGGTCATCAGGCATGGCAGAAAGCACCTTTACCTACTGAATCATCTCACCCATCCTTTATATTTGTTTTCAAAGTAAACAATGTAAGTTACTCAGAAAGTACTTTAAGTAATGTGAACTTAATCCCTCCTGGCTGTATACTAGGGAGATGGGAAAGATGAGTTGATCTACTGAGAGCTTTTATAGTCTGAGATGGTGGGATGGGGTGGAATGGCAGGCAGAAATAGGCTCGAGGGAGAGCAATAGCAAGGCATGCACCTCCAAACAGGATGTGGCCATTGCTACCAGAATTGTTTCTTGGAGCTTCTGTAAATGAGGCAGAGGAAGCAATGATGACATACAAATTTGGGAACAGATTAAAAAAAGTAATACAAATCACAAATAAAGGCTTCAGGCATAGAGACAAAATGAAGCTACAAGATGCAGAACATACATACTTTGAGATGACCCCATAGTCAGAAATTATCTTGTTGTCTTCTGTGAGAGTACAGAGGCCATACCTGAGTAAAAGGTCACGTTCCTGAGGTTGGTATGTCAGGCCAACGCCCTGAATTCCTATCAAGTTTGGTCCTGTGGTACTAGAAGTTCACTTTCAAGTTGGTATTGAGTCACTGTTGTGATGAATTGCCGTTCAACAATGGTGGCATTTTTGGGTCCTAGAATCAGAAGCAAGTGTGAACTCGTATTTGTGAGATCTAAGAGGCACAATGATTGAGGAAGGTGGGGAGAGAGAGAGAGAGAGAGAGAGAGAGAGAGAGAGAGAGAGAGAGAGAGAGAGAGAGAGA
>NW_022196900.1:17332298-17335624 GCF_008632895.1 Mastomys coucha | reverse complement strand
TCAGTGGTGTGGAAGATAAGAGTGTTGTGGCAAGGTGCTCTGAAAGCACTGAGCAGCCATGGGATGGGGCCAGAGATAGGGTAATAAGATCTCATTAGGGAAGTTATTATGAAAAACCATAAAGCTTGTAATATAGCCTTAAAGAAAGCATCAGCTTTGTGACTTACTAATCTAGCTACTAACTTTTCAGAGAAAGGTTGTTTGTTTGTCCTGACTGACCTGGTAAATGGGTAGAACTGTGAGTCACTGGGGGTTTGGTTGATATACTAGAAAAACCAAAATGGGTCTTTTCTTTTTGTTTTTGTTTTTTGTTTGTTTGTTTTGTTTTTTGAGACAGGGTTTTTCTGGATAACCCTGGCTGCCCTGGAACTCACTCTGTAGACCAGGCTGGCTTCAAAGTCAGAAATCTACCTGCCTCTGCCCCTACGTGCTGGAATTAAAGACATGTGCCACCACTGCCCAACCAGAATGGGTCTTAAGAGCAGAATCTTTTAGGATTAACATAGTCCCTTCAGACATAGCTTGAACATACATCGGTTTCTTTCTCTACGTACATGAATCGTCGAAGCATGGTAATGTGTGGAGAACCCTGCAGGTGTCCAGGCAGGGAAGCAAGCTGGGAAAAGATGAGAATGGAGAAAACTCCATTCAGATTGACTTCATCAACCTGGATCAAGTCTTTGTATGAGTCTCATATCAGGCGGTGTATCCCCAACACATCTAAATGCAATATAATTTTGATAAAAAGTTTCTAGGTGTAGAAGGAGGTAGAAAGGATCCTGTCCCAGCTGCCCTGCCACTTCTGAGGTCTGTGACTCCCAGCTGGTCCAGACTTAGAAAGTCACTGGAGAGAAAGTCAATGAACTAACTAATACCCTCAGAGCTCCCAGGGACTAAACCACCAACTGAAGAGTACACACGGTGGGACTCATGGCTCCAGCAGCATATATAGCAGAGGATGGCCCAGTCAGTCATCAATGGGAGGAGAGGCCCTTGGCCCTGTGAAGGTTCTATGCCTCAGTGTAGGGGAATGCCAGGGTCAGGAAGGGGGAGAGGGAGGGTTGGTGAGCAGGGGGAGGGAGGAGTGAACAGGTTTTTGTTTTTTGTTTTTTTTATTTTATTTTCTTTCTTTCTTTCTTTTTTTTTTTTTTTTTGGAGGGTAAATTGGTAAAGGAGATATCATATGACATGTAAATAAAGAAAATATCTAATAAAAAAAGTTCCTTGGTGCACAAGGAAGCACAATCACATCAAAACTCAACTCAGGGCACAAGTCAATTTTTCCAAGAAAATGAGTTCTAGAGCTAGGCTTCTTGTACTAGCTTCAGGGCATATGGAAGGCCCTGGTTTGGTCTAGGTCATCCGGGTAGTGCAGAGGTCATTTGGGCTATTAGCCATCTCTAGTTGTGGGAGCTTGAGGAGCCTCTGGCTCTAGAGCTAATGTAAGGGCCGTTTAGCTTACTAGCCACCTCCAATCCCCATTGTAGGAGCTTCATATGGCCTGGCCCAACAGATAATGCAGATCACAGGCTATTATCACTTCTAATATTTAGGTGTCTGGAAAACCAGAAAATCCTTACCTTTGAAATAACAATCCCAGGTGCTTAATATACCTGGTATTCCTGGAGATCTGTGGGCCCAAGGACCTTCAAGCTTCCCATAGGAATGTCCACTGGGATAGCAGTTCCCCAGGAGAACTGGGAGTTTGTATTGAACAGCATTTCCATCATTTGTGTGTGGTTCTTGTTTTTATACTCTACGATCGTGTCTGGACCTCCATTTGTTACATTCTAGATGGGAGAACATAGGGGAGACAGAAGGACCCTCTTCTCTTGCTTTTAAGGAAGATTTCTTGAATATCATGCTTAAATCTCATTGACTAGCCTGGTCATAGGCCACACATAGATCACACATAGGCCACACATAGGTCACACTTACCTTTGGGTGAGGCTGGTACATCTTTTAACTGGGCTCATGGTTACTCTGAATACATTCAGGAATTTGGGGCTTTGTTACTAAGGAGAGGAAAGTCTATGTTTTGCTAAGGATCCGGCAATGATTGTGAAAATAGACAAAAAGCAAGTATCAGAAGCAATAACAACTAGTTACTGTTCACTCAGTTAGTCTCATTCATTCATTCATTCATTCACCAAGCATTGAATGATGTGCTGCTCTGGGGACAAAAAGGAGGGTTCCTACAGGCCTCAGTCTTTTAATACAAAGCCATGTTCTCTAATAAGACCTCCAATTGTTACATTCTAGATGGGAGAACGTAGGGGAGACAGAAGGACCCTCTTCTCTTGCTTTTAAGGAAGATTTAATAAGAACAATGTTTATGTATCTCCTCCCATGAGTATTTTGTTCCCCCTTCTAAGAAGGAACTGAGGTATCCACACATTGGTCTTCCTTCTTGAGCTTTATGTGGTCTGTGGATTGTATCTTGAGTATTACGATCTTCTGGGTTAATATCTACTTATCAGTGAGTGCATACCATGTGTGTTGTTCTTTTGTGATTGGGTTACCTCACTCAGGATGATATTCTTCAGATCCATTCATTTGCCTAAGAATTTCATGAATTCATTGTTTTTTAATAGCGGAGTAGTACTCCATTGTGTAAATGTACCACATTTTCTGTATCCATTCCTCTGTTGAGGGACATCTGGGTTGTTCCTAGCTTCTGGCTATTATAAATAAGGCTGCTATGAACACAGTGGAGCATGTACCCTTATTACATGTTAGAGCATCTTCTGGGTATATTCCCAGGAGTATATACCCAGAAGTATATACTGGGTCCTCAGGTAGTACTATGTTTTCTGAGGAACTGCCAAACTGATTTCCAGAGTGGTTGTACCAGCTTGCAATCCCACCAGCAATGGAAGAGTGTTCATTTTTCTTCACAACCTCACCAGCATCTACTGTCACCTGAGGTTTTTTTTTTTTTTAACATTTAAAAACATATTTTAATTAAATAGAATTGAATCACATTCTTGTTTCCCTTTTGTACCACCGCTCTTCCCATAGACCCTCCCTTCAATACCTATATTTTTTGTCATATTGCTTAAAATTTATAAAATATTATAACAATAAAAATAAGTATTATAAAAGTTGTTTGATATAAAACAACAATCGATTTAACAGTCTTATGTAGGTGCTCGACTACAGCAATAGTGAAAATACATTTTTCTCAACATAAATTTTAAATAACTCCAAACATGTTAGCTGTGTACTTAAAAATAATACATCGCTACTAGTATTTTTTTAAATGAACAGGAATATATAAAGTCTTTTTGTTTGTTTTGTATTTAGTAGAGTTTAAAATCTTGGCT
>NW_022196900.1:17319241-17330421 GCF_008632895.1 Mastomys coucha | reverse complement strand
GTGTGTTGTGGGACTGGCTCCAGAGCTTGTGCCCAAGGTCTGCTCAGAACACTAACCCAGACAGACCGAAGGAACCTGAACCACTGGGCTGGTGGAGTTTCTGTGTGCCTGGTCAAGCTGGTCCCAGTTACTCCCAGTGTTGGAACAGATGTTTGTTCCTGCTTACTTCTGGTCCTGGGTGTGTCAGAGCGCCTGGGAATGGAGCCTCCTCTGGGTGTTGTGGGACTGGCTGCGGAGCTTGTGCCCAAGGTCTCTGATCCTAGGTGTGTCAGCACACTTCTCACCTGAGTTTTTGATCTTAGCCATTCTGACTGGTGTGAGGTAGAATCTCAAGCTTGTTTTGATTTGCATTTCCCTGTTGACTAAAGATGTTGAACATTTCTTTAGGTGCTTCTCAGCCATTTGGTATTCCTCAGTTGAGAAGTGACTGAAGGAAAGGCCATCCAGTGACTGTCGCACTCAAGGATCCATCCTATATACAGTTACCAAACCCAGACACTATTGTGGATGCCAACAAGTGCTTGCTGACAGGAGCCTGATATAGCTGTCTCCTGAGATGCTCTGCTAGTGCCTGAGAAATACAGAGGTGGATGCTCTCAGTCAATCATTGGACTGAGCACAGGATCCCCAATGGTGGACTTAGAGAAAGGACCCAAGGAGCTGAAGGGGTCTGCAGCCCCATAGGAGGAACAACAATATAAACCAACCAGTACCCCCAGAGCCCACCAACCAAAGAGTACACATGGAGGAACCCATTGCTGCAGCTGCATATTTAGCAGAGGATGGCCTTGTGGACTTCAATGGGGGGCCCTTGGTCCTGTGAAGGCACTATGCCCCAGTGTAGGGGAAAGCCAGGACAGGAGTGGGTGGGTTGGTGAGCAGGGGGAGTGGGGATGAGATAGGGGGTTTTTGGAGGGGAAACGAAGAAAGGGGATAAGATTTGAAATGTAAATAAAGAAGATATCTAATGAAAACAAAAAAAATTAGAACAATGTTTAGGGGAAAATGTTTGGTGGAAGGAGGCCTGTTATACTTACAGAAATTACGGTGAGTCTTTTGAAACAAACTGGCCAGCTTGTGTGTGTGTGTTTGTTTTTAATCTGAACAAACAGAATTACTCATCAGGTCAAAACTTTCTACAGAAAACTTTTGAAGCAGAGAGACACAGGCTGATTCCTTACACACAGTGAATAAGAAGGAAGCTGTGGACCCAGAGTCCTGAACATAGTAGAGAGGTCTTGATGCTGGTATAGGAAGGGTGGTAGTGACAACATATTAAAGTCTACCTTAGTCAAGCAATATTGTCAAGAGCAGGCGGCCTTTGGGGAGGTGAAGTCTGGGGTTGTGCTCTCCCTCCATGAAGATGGTGAAGTCATTCTCCCTGCACCACCTGGCTCCCTTTATACAGCTACACAATTGTGTGCTTTATCAGACCAGATTGGTAATATGGCTGTATACCAACTGTGTATTTTGTTAACATTAAAGGAGTTTGTGCACATGCTAGGGACTGTGGCTCCTTTCTCTTGGTTGTTATTTTCCTTTCCAAGGTGTTCTGTATCTCCACCAGTGTGTGAGAATAAACAGTCGTAGCAGGATCTTGCACAGAGAAGGGTCTCATTAGAAGCATGAAGCTGAGGTGACAAATGTTATTGGGTTATATGGCTGTCTTCAGGGTGAGCACTGCACACAGAGGCAGGATTATCTAACATTTTTCTATAATATTTTTTTATGGGGAAAAAACCCCTTGAAATAGTTACCTGGCTCTTTCAGGGAAGGTTGCACAGGTACCCAATTTATAGCCATCACGGTAGCACAATTCAGATTTCAGAGATAATTTAGTGAATAATGAATAATGAAGGTGTTTATCTCCAAATCCCCCAAACCACATGGTGGAAGGAGAGAACCAACTCACACAACTAGTCCTCTGGTCTCCACAGGCATATGGTGGCCTGTGCACCAGTCCACACACTAATTAATTAAATTAATAAGTAAGTAAATTAATGAGTATTTACCTTACAGAGTGGTCATAATGATGGAGGAAGGACTTCAGATGGTAAAGTATGTCACATAGGAAACTGCAGTTAATGAGGACAAATTTTCATTAGGAACAAAGATGATTCATGGTTCCGTCAGACTAGAATTACCTTATACTGCCACATTTTGTCACTTCGAGAAGTTGGCAGAACCTGAGTAGTTTATAGTTTATTAAATAATTTTATGTATGCTATGTATATATTTTTCCTAGACAGCACTCTGTGAGCATAGGGACTATGCTTTTGCTTAAGATAAAGGTTTTAAAGGTCGGAGAGGCAAGTGGTCTGTTTCCTAGCACATGGCTTGCATGGGAAGCCATGCTTCCTCTTTAGTGCTGCTGACAGTCTTCATTCGATAGCATTTGTTGGGAGCTGAGCAGTGTGCTACTTTTTCAAATGTTAAATCTATACCTCTTAACCATGCTGTGGGGTAGTAGCTAAGTTTAACAGGTGACAAGGCAAACCTCAGAGGGCATGACGTCCCATAACTAGTGAATGAAGTTACCAGAATTCAAAACTGGGTTGTCAGACACCAACTCACTAGTTCCTATGACTGCCTATTAGAAAAGATGGGGCATCAGCTCACTGACGGGGAAGGCTTTGGTAGCAAACTTCTTCTCATCTTTATAGTCCCTGGATCCCAGAGACCATCACCAAGTCTCATGCTTAGAGTGGTACATGTAGCCTTTCTCTCTCTCTCTCTCTCTCTCTCTCTCTCTTTCTCTCTTTCTTTCTCTCTTTCTTTTTCTCTTTCTTTCTCTCTCTGTCTCTCTGTCTCTCTGTCTCTGTCTCTGTCTCTCTCTCTCTGTCTCTCTGTCTCCCTCCCTCTCTCTCTGTCTCTGTCTCTGTCTCTGTCTCTGTCTCTCTCTCTCTCTCTCTCTCTCTCTCTCTCTCTCTCTCTCCTTCCAGTGAGGGAGGGAAATGAGTGTCTAGCTTCAGGCCTGGATCAGTCACAGTGTGGTGCCTGTCCTCTGCTGAATGCAGAGTTGAACATTGTTTAGTTTCTTCTCCTCCTGGACATCAGTGGATAGCATTTCCTTTGCATTTCTTTGGCTCCTGTCTAGGAAACTGCTCTTGTTATGATTTCACTCATCCTTAGCAGAACAAGGGCTCAAGAATGCAAAAGTTAAATTGTTAATGAAAACAGTCTCTGATGATGTGGAAACCTCAGTTCTCTTCAAGTTAGGATCACTCAGACGTGGGTCTGTAGGAATAGGATGGGTGGATTTAGCTTTGTCTCCTATGATGAAGACAAACTGGGAGGCAAGATGGCATGGACAATATTTGGAGAAGAATGATACTCTAAATTTGACCTTTAGATACTTGTTAGATAAACAGAGCATTGAAGGCAAGTGACTTAGGTGAACGGTATCCAAGGGGAGGTCCAAACTCAATGGCATACGTAGGTAAGGATACTGGGCTTTAGCCACAACAGGCCAATCCAAACCATGAAGCTAGTTGGTATCAAGACAAAATCAGGGACCCAGGTTCCTCAGCTAGGTCTCTCTTGTACAAGATTTAGTTACTGGTGACAGAGACAGATGAAAGGAGAAAGTCTCAGAGATGACTGACCTCTCTGCTCCTGGCTCTGATGCTGGGAAGACAAGAGAAGCAAGGCAGGTGCTGTTCAGTGTGCTTGTTCATGGCCACCAGTGAGACACTGTCTTCTCTTGTCAGCCATTTCTGTCCCCAATGCTGATGCTGGTTGTAACAGGCTAAGGGATAGGAGGATTAAGGTGACTGAGAGTAGCTGTGTAGGTGACAACTCCTGTATGGTTTGGTCAAGATGTAAAGTGGGGACTGAAAGGGAAAAGGAAGAGTTATTTTTTGGGAGGGGAGAGTTAGAGAAGTAGCTTAGAAGAGAGAAGCACTTGATGTGCAAGTGTTCAGACCAGAGCTGGATCCTGGCACCTGTGTTAAAAACAAAAGCTGGGCATGACAGTGTAGGGGTTAGACAAAGACAGGACTCCTGGGGAATGCTCGCCAGTCAGCTTAGCTCAATTCATAAGCTCTTGGTTTAGTGAGAGACTGTGCTTCAAAAATACATGTGGAACAGTTGAGAAAAACCACTGATGTTCACCTACACACACACACACACACACACACACACATACACACACACACACGTATATATGTACGTGTATAAATACATGTATATTTGTATATATACATGTATATATATGCATTACATATATATATGCATTACACACACACATACACACACGTATATATGTACATGTATAAATACGTGTATATTTGTATATATACATGTATATATATGCATTACATATATATATATGCATTACACACACACACACACACACACACACACAAGATCTCCATGTCTTGAGCTTGCTTGCAGGCCAGGGAGAGGAAGCCTGGTATGAAAGTAATTGCTAGAAACCGTGAAAGGGCATGGCCCATACAGTACAGTATGAGAAAGGCAGAGGACGGCTGGAATCTGTTCATAGGAGGGCAAGCCAGCTTAGTGCTCTGAACAGACATTCAGTGTGAGGAGGGAATTAAGATGTGAGTACAAATGTATATAAATTTATAAGGGAGGAACCCATGTTAAAAGATTCTCATCATGTTCTCTGTGAAATAGGAAACAGTGATAAATTGGGTTGACTTTAATAAGCTATGCATGGCTCATAGGGGAGCAGAGATCAGGCAATGATGCCATTTCAGAGCGTGAAAGTAAGGGAATGGTATATGGGTTAGACAAATTACCCCTGTCTTTTGGAATTGGAGCATGCCCATAAGGGGCAGTGCCTTGCTGTGCTAATTGTTTCATCTCATTTGGGAGCAGAAGCCGGTGGTTGATCTTCAGCCAGGGCGCTGATGGATGTGTACACGTAATCGATGTTCGTGCATGCTCGCTAAACCTACCAGAAAACTGCCTTCTGCCAGATCGTGTCCATGCCTTGATCCATCTTGGGCTTCCCACTGCTGTAGATCACTGTGGTGAATTCCACCTCCCTTCCCACCCTCTGCTGGAGTGCAGCGGCTTTGGAGATGGAGCATGAAAGTGATTATGACAGAGCCAGGAAACAGCATCTTCTTGGACAGGATGAGGCCAATGAAGCTGCAGAGTCCACGCTGTAATCGCTATCTTGCCTGACTCTGAGAAACTACATCCTCCCACCTCCTGCCCCTAGTTTCCTGTATTGACCTTGCTACTCTACTTTCCCCTGAGCTTGGTCACGTGTCACAAGATGACCAGTCCAACTTAAAGTACACTTTGTGGAAGCTTATAAACCTGGGTATTTGCATGAAAAATGTTTTCACTTAGAGACCCAGTGCCTTGGCTTAAGCCTAGTAGAAGTTTGGATTTCTCGGGTTTCAGATGGTCCCTCATGCTGTATCTGAAAGGGAGATAGAAACTTCTTCTTTAGTTACAAAGCTTCACTGGAAGGATTACACAAGCCCATTAATATTTATATAACAAATGATGTGTTAGCAAGGTGCTTGCTTTTATTAGTGAAGGAACCAACATCTATTCTCCTGTAACGGACTGCCAGGAATTGTATCATTTGCTTTACTTTCACAGTTACATTTCCTGTTTACAGAAAACCACCAAGGCTGGCACTATTATTCAAGTGTTATATATGATGAAGGCTACGGAATCCTTGCTCTCTTTTCTTGGGCCATACTGGTTATCTTAGAGTAAACATTAATAAGCTCAATGCTCTGTTTCAAAAGTTCGGATATAGATTATGTGCTCACATTCTGCAAGGATGATGACTTGAGGCTGGATAAAACCCTGTTCTTCTTTCTCTGTCAGGTCGGACCTTGTTTTTCCTTCCTCTGCAGCTGTGGGTAAGAGGAGAAGACTTTTCTTGGTGTGTGTGTGTGTGTGTGTGTGTGTGTGTGTGTTTACAGTCTCTGAGCAGTAAGACTATACTTTTATGCCTCAAAATCAAGTGAAAGACTCCCAAGTACTTTTCTGAGTTCTCCCTAGAGATTGCTTTAAGACAAGTTCGCCTGATGCTAAAGGCCCAGAGATAAAGCAACAGGAAATAACCATCAGTTATGACATAGACTGCCAGTTTCATCCATAAACTCCATGTATTCATTCATTTAGCTATTGGCAGTCTATTTACTAGCACTTATAAGGCCCACTGAGGGGCAGAGAGACCAGAAGAAGCAAACCATACAAGTTTGGCCAACAGCACACTTGCAGTCTTAAGGGTAGATACAGGGACCAAGATGCAAGGCTGAAAGTCAGAGGACAGACTGTCCATCTGATACCTGGGGGTACAGACTACTTTCTGAAGAGGTTAATTTGGCAAAGTTTCTCTCAGGAGGTAGCTCAGAGTTAACTTTGAAGATCTGATAAGATGTGAACCCACCCGAAGGAAGGGAAGGAAGAGAAGTTGTTGTCAGGCGATGGAAAGGATAACTCAAGATCAGGGTTAGGAACAGTTTAATTTTAATAATATGGAGAGTATATAAAAAGGCGTGTGTTTACCTATGGTCACTTGATCTCTAACAAAAAAGCTAAAACTATCCAGTAGGAAAAAAGACAGCATTTTCAACAAATGGTGCTGGCTCAACTGGTGGTTAGCATTTAGAAGAATGCAAATCGATCCATTCCTATTTCCTTGTACAAAGTTCAAGTCCAAGTGGATCAAGGACCTCCACATCAAACCAGAAACACTGAAACTAATAGAAAAGAAAGTGGGGAAGAGCACATGGGCACAGGGGAAAATTTTCTGAACAGAACACCAACAGCTTATGTTTTAAGATCAAGAATTGACAAATGGGACCTCATAAAATTGCAAGGCTTTCATAAGGCAAAGGACACTGTTAATAGGACAAATGGCAACCAACAGATTGAGAAAAGATCTTTACTAATCCTACATATGATAGAGGGCTAATATCTAATATATACAAAGAACTCAAGAAGTTAGACCCCAGAGAGCCAAATAACCCTATTAAAAATGGAGTACAGAGCTAAACAAAGAATTCTCAACTGAGGAACACCGAATGGCTGAGAAGCACCTAAAATAATGTTTAACATCCTTAGTCATCAGGGAAATGCAAATCAAAACAACCCTGAGATTCCACCTCATACCAGTCAGAGTGGCTAAGATCAAAAACTTAGGTGACAGTAGATGCTGGTGAGGTTGTGGAGAAAAATGAATACTCCTTCATTGCTGGTGGGATTGCAAGCTGGTACAACCACTCTGAAAATCAGTGTGGTAGTTCCTCAGGAAATTGGACATAGTACTACCTGAGGACCAAGCTGTACCACTCCTGGGCATATACCCAGAAGATGCTCCAACATGTAATAAGGACACATGCTCTACTATGTTCATAGCAGCCTTTTTTTATATATAATAGCCAGAAGCTAAGAATAACCCAGATGTCCTTCAACAGAGGAATGGATACAGAAAATGTGGTACATTTACACAATGGAGTACTACTCAGCTATTAAAAACAATGAATTCATGAAATTCTTAGGCAAATGAATGGATCTGAAGAATATCATCCTGAGTGAGGTAACCCAATCACAAAATAACACACATAGTATGTACTCTCTGATAAGTGGATATTAACCCAGAAGCTTGGAATATCCAAGATACAATTCACAGACCACATGAAGCTCAAGAAGAAGGAAAACCAAAGTGTGGATGCTTCGGTTCCTTCTTAGAAGGAGGAACAAAATACCCATGAGAGGAATTGCAGAGACAAAGTATGGAGCAGAGACTGAAGGAAGGACAATCTAGACACTGCCCCACCTGGGAATCCTTCCCATATACAATCACCAAACCCATACACTATTGTGGATGCCAGCAAGTGCTGGCCGACAGGAACCTGATGAGAGGCTCTGACAGTACTCCACTACTACAGAAGTAGAGGCTCACAACCATCTATTGGATTGAGCACAGTGTCCCCAATGAAGGAGCTTCCCAATGAGCTGAAGGGTTTGCAGCTCCTTAGGACAAACAACAATATGAACTAACTCAGAGCTCCCAGGGACTAACCAATATGAACTAACTCAGAGCTCCCAGGGAATAACCAAACCAAAGAGTACACATGGTGGGACTCATGGCTCCAGCAGCATATGTATAGCAGAGGATGGCCTAGTCAGTCATCAATGGGAAGAGAGGCCCTTGGTTTTGTGAAGGTTCTATGCCCCAGTGTAGGGGAATGCCAGGGCCAGTAAGCAGGAGAGGGCAGGGTGGCAAGCAGGGGCAGGGGGAAAGGAACAGGGGATTTTTTTTTTTTTGGAAGGGAAACTGGGAAAGGGGATATTATTTGAAATGTAAATAAAGAAAATATCTAATAAAAAAGGTGTGTGTTTATGTGTGTGTGACATGTGTATGCATGTGTGTGTGTGTGTGTGTTCTCACAAAGTGAGAACATTTAACTTGGTTTATAGTTTGAACTAAAATCATTCCAATCATAGTCTTTTTGCCTTGACTAGACATTTAAGACAGGTTGCTTTATCTATCATCTATCTATCTATCTATCTATCTATCTATCTATCTATCTATCTATCTATCTACTTATCTATCCTCTCATTTATCTATCTTTAATTTGTAGCAACCAGGTAAAATCAAATCTGATCACTAAGTAGAGATAGTGTGGTATGAGGAAGGCAGAATCTATGTGTATGTGTGTGTGTGTGTGTGTGTGTGTGTGTGTGTGTGTGTGTTGTCTACATGAGAAAGCCTACCTTCAGAAAAAATAGTAAAATGAATCCAGGTCTAACATTTTGCAGGGCAGAACAGTGTTTATTTATATACATATGGATTATGTCAAGTTGGGCATGGTTTAGTGACCCAGGAAATATCATGGTTCTATAAATGAGAATATTTTTCAATGTAGGCTTGAGTGGGAAGTGACTTTTTGAGGCCAAGGGAGTTAGCATTTATCCCACATATCAGTTATCCATAGCACAGGCTAGAGAGACAGCAGCCATCTAGGGAGCATGGAAAACACAGGATTCTCAGGCTGGTGAAATAGAGGGCTATGCTCCAAACAGCAATTCTGATTAACAAGCAGAACGGCTCTTAAACGTTTTGAAAACTATCAACAAAATTTCATCATGATAACTTGATATATACATTTGATTTGTCAAAAAAACAAAAAGTCAACATATGATCTCTTTCCTCTCCTGTCCCTATCCCCTCTTCCAAATAGTTCCCTCCTCCATCAACCTCTGATATCTATTTTGTTCCCCTTCTCAGAAAGATTCAACCATCCTCCCTTGAACCCCCCTGGTTATTTGGCTTCTTTGGGTCTGTTGATTATAGCAAGGTTAGCCTGAACTTTATGGCTAATATCCACTTTTAAGTGAGTAAATACCATGCATTTTTTTGGGAGTCTGAGTTACCTCACTCAGGATGATATTTTCTAGTTCTATCCATTTGCATGTGAAATTCATAATGCTCTTGTTTTAATGGCTGGGTAGTATCCCATTAATTTTCTATATCCATTGTTCAGTTGAGGGACATCTGGGCTGTTTCCAGTTTCTGGCTAATACGAATACAGCTGGTATGAACATAGTTGAGCAAGTGTCCTTGTAGGGTGGTTGGAACATCTTTTGGTTATATGCTTAAGAGTGGTAGAGGTGGATGTTGAGATAGAACTATTCCCAATTTTCTGAGAAACTGCCCAATTACTTTCCATAGTGGTTGTACAAGTTTGCACTCCCAGCAGCAGTAGAGGAGTGTTTTTCTTGATCCACAGCCTTGCCAGCATGTGCTGTCCTATGAGTTTTTGATCTTAGCATTCTGATAGGTGTAAGGTGGAATTTCAGAGTCGTTTTGATTTGAATTTCCATGATGACAAAGGACATTGAACATTTCTTTAGGTGCTTCTTGGCCATTTGAGATTCCTCTGTTGAGAATTCTGTTTATCTCTGTACCCCAGTTTTAAATTGGGTTATTTGGATTGTTGGTGTCTAATTTTTTGAGTTCTTTATATATTTTGGGTATTATTCCTCTGGCAGATGTAGGATTAGTGAAGAGCTTTTCCTAACCTGCAGGCTGTTATTTTGTCCTAAGGACTATATCCTTTGACTTACAGAAGCTTTTCAGTAAGGTCTCTTTTATTAATTCTTGACCTTAGTGCCTGAGTCATTGGTGTTCTGTTTAGAAGGTTGTTTCAAAACAGAGTTCAAGGCTATTCCCCACTTTCTTTTAGCGTATCTGGTTTAACATTGAGGTCTTTGATTCATCTGGACTTGAGTTTTGCACAGGGTGATAAATATGGATCTATTTTCATTCTTTTACATGCAGGTATCATGTTAAACCAACTCTATTTGTTGAAGATGCTTTTCTTTTTCCATTGAATGGTTTTGGCTTCTGTGTCAAAAAATAAAGTGAATGTAGGTGTGTGAGTTTATTTCTGGCTCTTCATTTCGATTCCATTGATCTACCCATCCGTTTCTATACCAGTACCATGAAGTTTTTCTTATTATTACTCTGTAGTACAATTTGAAGTCAGGGATAGTGATACCTCCTTAAGTTCTTTAATTGTTCAGGATCATTTTAGATATCTTAGGTTTTTTGTTTTTCCATATGAAGTTGAAAATTGTTCTTTCAAGATCTATGAAGAATCTTGTTGGAGCTGTTCCCGCGCTGCCTCAGACATCCTGAGACACCCTGCGCACTGTAGTACAGCCTGCGGTGCATCCTAGATGTGACCCCTGACTCCACGACCTCTGATACTGCCCGAATGCTGCCCCTCGGCGCCCCTGCCTGCAAGCGACCAGCACAAGGCCCGCAGAGGACAATGGGACCTAGAGCAAATTGATGAGTGGTCTGCCTGGGCTGGGGTCCAGAGCAGACCTTGGGCACAAGCTCCGCAGCCAGTCCCACAACACCCAGAGGAAGCTCCATTCCCAGGCGCTCTGACACACCCAGGACCAGAAGTAAGCAGGAACAAACATCTGTTCCAACACTGGGAGTAACTGGGACCAGCTTGACCAGGCACACAGGAACTCCACCAGCCCAGTGACTCTGATTCCTTCTGGTCTGTCGGGTTAGTGTTCTGAGCAGACCTTGGGCACAAGCTCTGGAGCCAGTCCCACAACTCACAGAGAAAGCCACACTCCCAGGTAATCTAACAAGCCCAGGATCCCAGGATCCCAGAATCACAAGATCACAGAGTCAGCTTGATTCTGAGGAGTTC
>NW_022196900.1:17261131-17316294 GCF_008632895.1 Mastomys coucha | reverse complement strand
GGGAAACAAGAATGTGATTCAATTATATTTAATTGAAATATGTTTTTAAATGTTAACAAATTCAAATACATTGAAATCATGTAACTTTTCTCATCATAAAAAAAAAGAAAAAAACAGAATTGATGAATGTTTCAATGAAATGGCTAGATTTTTTCCATTTATTGCTTTTCTTTTTCTAATAAAATGTTCATCAGTAAAAAAAAAGAAGAATCGTGTTGGCATTTTGTTTCAATTTTAGATTGGATTAAATATGTAGATTGCTTTTGGGAAGATGCCCACTTTTACTATGTTAATCCTACTGACTCCTGAACAAGAGAGATTTTTCCATTTTCTGATATCTTCTTTAATTTCTTTCTTCAAAGACCTGAACTTTTTGCCATAAAAGTCTTTCACTTGCTTGGTTAGAGTTACACCAAGGTATTTTATGCTTTTTTTTTTTTTTTTCGAGACAGGGTTTCTCTGTGTAGCTCTGGCTGTCCTGGAACTCACTCTGTAGACCAGGCTGTCTTCGAACTCAGAAATTTGTCTGCCTCTGCCTCCCAAGTGCTGGGATTAAAGGTATGCAATACCACTGCTCGGCGGTATTTTATGTTATTTGTGGCTATTGTGAAGGGTATTGTTTCCCTAACTTCTTTCTCAGTCTGTTTACTGTTTGTGTAGAGGAGGGCAACTGAATTATTTGAGTTGATTTTTTTTATCTAGCCACTTTATTAAAGATGTTTATCAGCTCTAGAAGTTCCTGGTAGAATTTTTGGTGTTGCTTATGTATACTAGAATATTATCTTTGATATTTTGATATCTTCTTTTCCAATTTGTATCCCCTTGATCTCTTTTAGTTGTCTTTTTGCTCTAGCTAGAACTTCAAGTACTATATTGAAGAGATATGTGGAGAGTGGACAGTCTTGTCCCCAATTTTAGTGGAAATGGTTTAAGGTTTTCTCCATTTAATTTGAGGTTGGCTATTGGATTGCTGCATATTGCCTATATTGTGCCTTGTATCCCTGCTCTCTCCAAGACTTTTAACATGAAGGGGTGTTAGGTGTTGTAAAGTGCTTTTTTGGCATCTAATGAGATGGTCGATGATCATGTTATTTTTTCCAGTTTGTTTATATGATGGATTACATTGATGGATTTTTGTATATTGAACCACTCCTGCATCCCTGGAATGAAGCCTACTTGATCTTGGTAGATAATGTCTTTGATGTGTTCTTGGATTCTGTTTGTGAGTATTTTATTGAGTATTTTTGCATCAATGTTCATAAGAGAAATTGGTCTACAATTCTCTTTCTTTGTTGAGTCTTTGTGTGGTTTAGGTATCAGGGTGTCTGTGGCCTCATAGAATGAGCTTGGCAATTGTCCTATTTCTATTTTGTGGAATAGTTTGAAGAGTATTGACATTAGCTTTTCTTTGAAAGTCTGGTAGAATTCTGCACTAAAACCATCTATCTGACCCAGGGTTTTTCCTTTGGTTGGGATACTTTAATGACTGCTTCTATTTCCTTAGGGGTTATAGGATTATTTAGATAGTTTACCTGATCTTGATTTAACTTTGGTATTTTGTATCTAGAAAACCATACATTTCATTTAGAATTTTCATTTTTCTGGGGTATAGGCTTTTGAAGTAAGACCTAATGATTTTTGAATTTCCTCAGTGTCTACCGTTATGCCTCCCTTTTCATTTCTGCTTTGTTAATTTGAGTACTTTCTCTCTGTCTTTTAGTTACTTAGGCTAAGTGTTTGTCTATCTTGTTGATTTTCTCAAAGAACCAGCTTTTGTTTTCATTGATTCTTTATATTTTTCTCTTCGTTTCTAATAGATTGATTTCAGCCCTAGGTTTGATTATTTCCTGACATCTACTCCTCTTGGGTGTGCTTAGTTATTCTTTTTCTAGAGCCTTCAGATGTACTTTAATTCATTAGTATGAAAACTCTCCAATTTGTTTATGAGGGTACTTAGTGCTATGAACTTTCCTCTCAGCACTGCTTTCATAGTTTCCCATAAGTTTGGGTATGTTGTGTCTTCATTTTCATTGAATTCTAGAAAGTCTTTAGTTTCTTTATCTCTTCCCTGGCCCCAGCAATCATTGTATAAAAAGTTGTTTAGTTTCCATGAACATGCAAGCTTTCTGTTGTTGTTGAAGTCCGGCTTTAATCCATAGTGATCCGATAAGGTGTACAGGGTTATTTCAATCTTCTTGTATCTGTTGAAGCTTGTTTTGTGATTGATTATATAGTCAGTTTTGGAGAAGGTTCCATGATGTGCTGAGAAGGTATATTCTTTTGTGTTTGGGTGAAATATTCTACAGATATCTGTTAGGACCATTTAAATCATAATCTCTGTTAGGTTCATAACTGCTCTGTTTAGTTTCTGTCTTGATTACCTGTCTATTGGTGAGAGTGGGATGCTGAGATCGCGCACTATTAATGTATTGTGTTTGATGTGTGATTTAAACTTTAGTAAAATTTCTTTTATTAATGTAGGTACCCTAGCATTTGAGGCATAGATGTTCAGAATTGAGATGTCTGATGAATTTTTCCTTTGACGAGTAAAAAATGTCCTTCTCTGTTTGTTTAATTACTTTTGGTTGAAAGTATTTTATTCAATATTAGAATGGCTACTCTAGCTTGTTTCTTGGGTTCACTTGCTTGGAAAACCTTTTTCTAGACCTTTGTACTGAGATAATGACTATCTTTTTGCTAAGATATGTTTCCTGTATACAGCAGAATGATGGATTCTGTTTACATATCTATTCTGTTAGCCTGTATCTTTTTACTGGGGAATTGAGTCCATTGATGTTGAGAGATATTAATAACCAATAATTGTTACATCCTGCTATTTTGATGTTGGTGGTAGTTGAGTGTGTGAGTGTGTGTGTGTTTCTCTTCTATTGGTTTTAATTGTGTGAAATGATTTATTTCTTGTGTTTTCTTAAATATAGATAGCCTCATTGGGTTGGAGTTTACTTTCTAGTATCCTTTGTAGGTCTGGGTTAGTGGAAAAGTATTGTTTAATTTGGTTTTGTCATAGAATATCTTAGTTTCCCCATCTATGGTGATTGCAAGTTTTGCTGGGTATAGTAGTTTGGGATAACATCTGTGGTCTCTCATGGTCTGGGATAACATCTGTGGTCTCTTATGGTCTGCAAGTCCTTCTTGCTTTTAGAGTCTTAGATGAGAAATCAGGCTAATTCTGATAGGTCTGCCTTTGTAAGTTACTTGACATTTTTCTCTTGATGCTTTTAAAATTCTTTGTTCTGTATATTTAGTGCTTAGATTATTATTTGGTAGGAGGATTTTCTTTTCTGGTCCAATCTGTTTGGTGTTCTGTAAGCTACTTGTACCTTTATAGGCATTTCTTTCTTTAGGTTAGGGAAATTTTCTTCTATGATTTTGTTAAAGATGTTTTCTGGTCCTTTCAGCAGGGAATTTTCTTCTTCTATTCCTATTATTATTATGTTTGATACTCATAGTGTCCCATATTTTCTGGATGTTTGTGTCATGAATATTTTAGATTTTCTTTGACTGATATACTGATTTTTTTCTATCATATACTCTACGCTTGAGATTATCTCTTCTATCTCCTTTATCTGTTGGTGATGTCTATGTCTACAGTTCCTGTACTCTTTCCTAGGTTTCCCATCTCGAGGATTGCCTCAGTTTGTGTTTTCTTTATTTCTTATATTTCTCTTTTCAGGTCTTGGACTGTTTTATTCTTATCTTTAACCTGTTTGATTGTATTTTCCTGTATTTCCTTAAGGGCCTCTTTAAAGTCATCTATCATCCTTAAAAAATTGGATTTAAGATTGTTTTCTTGTGGTTTGCTTTCATTAGAATATCCAGGGTTTGTTGTAGTAGGCTCTTGTGGTGCCATGTTGCCCTGGGTCTTGTTGATTGTGTTTTTACTTTATCCTACAGGTATTTAGTTTTGAATGGTGTTGGCTGGATGACAGTAGGACTTCTCAGAAAGATCTGGGGAGCCCTGGGCCAGAGAATGGAGGTCAGGGTACCTGACTATGCTGGCTGTGCCTCAGGCAGACCCCTCTGTGCTGGCTGTGTCCCAGTCATATCCAAGTGGGATTGGTGGAGCAGAATTCCAAGCTGCTTAGTCTTGGGGCCCCTGATGGTTTCCATGGGGAAGAAGGACACTCTCAAGGTCCCTCAAAGGTCCTCTGCTTTGAAGAATGAGCCCAGAGCTAGACAATGGGGCTCAGGGGACCATGAGCAGGCTGTGTCCCAGACAGTCCAACTGGGATGGTGTACAGACTGTTTTAGGATACGATTGGTTAGACAGGGTTTCAAGCTGATTGGTTTGGGGGCCCCTGAAGGTTTTCATGGGAGGCATGATGCTCTTGGGGTCCTGCAAAGAGCAAATCCATGACTAGACAATGAAGTTCAGAGGATCATGCATCACACCATTCACCTCTGAGGCTTGAATTGAAGTTTATAACAATAGAAAGCACACATTATAATATAGGTCCAATCATGTGAGACCATAAATGTCAAACGTATCAGAGAGCACCTGGATGCACCTGTTCCTGAATAAAGTTAGTTCTAGGCTCCTGAGTCTACGATGGTCTGACGTGTCCAGCAGAGAATGTATGATAAAATGATGCACACTTCAGAGCACAGGCATGAACATGCTTACAAATATCTTAATTTCATCATATAATGAAAACAGAAAAAAAATGTAAAATTAGGGGCTAGAGGAATGGCTTGGCAGTTCAGAGCATGTACTGCTTTTGCAAGGGACCCAAGCTGACCTCCCAGAACCCATGTTGATCTCCAGGTGATCTTATGCCTCTGGCTTCTGGAGGTCATCTGCACTCATGTGCCCACATCTTCACACTGGCACACATAAGGAAAAAAAAATAAAATAGAAAAAATAACTTGGCTTATATACTTCAGCGAGTACAGCATCTTCGTAGGATCTGTGGTCAGGACACATAGTAGATTGATGTTTTCAGGGGACAGAGAGATGGCCCAGTAGTTAAGAATGTTTGTGGCTGTTGCGGAGGACCAAGAGCGGTTCCTAGTCACCATATCAGGCAGCTCACAACTGCCTTTAACTAACTCCAGGGGATCCAGTGCCATTCTGGCCTTTTCAGGTACCTGGGCACATGTATCATGTATATGTATGCATGAACACATGCACATGAACACATGCACATGCACACACACACACATACCTAGACACACACACACACTCCTACAAATAAGAGTGAATCCTTTTTTAAAAAGCTGATTCTATAGGACTGTGGATGTGGATCAGTTGGTAAAGTGCTTGCATTGCAAGTTTAAGGTCTTGTATTTGATCCCTAGGTCCCACATCAAAACAACTCCATGTTTGGTAGTGTTTGCATAGCTTACTGGGGCTTGTTGCCCAGCCTATCCTATTTGCTTTTTCCCAACAGCAAGAGACCCTGTGTCACATAAAGGGCTAGCCCTCAAATGTATGTGCCATGTGAAACTGCATGTAAGACGTACCTGCACACATGCATATACCTACACTCCCATGAACATCCTCATCCCACAAGAAAAAGCATATCTTTCAAAGCCTATTGTGTGCCTTTCAGAGACTGGAATGTAGGTATAATTCTCTCTGGGTTGTAGGTGAGGTCCCAGAGACTGGAGTGTTGTGGGATTTACGCATGATAAGGAGAGGCAGGATGCCTTCTGCTTTAACTCTCACACCAGTGTCTTGAACCGAGTCATGTCTTGCACATGTCACTTTGGTTTTGAATTTGATGCTGCCAGTGACTTAGTGTGAGACTGTGGGAAGTACCACACACAGTGCCTCCGAGTTTCACTTTATTTCTGTGTGAACTGGACTTAAACATCCCTACCTTGCAGAACGTTGCTAGGCCTAAATGGCATTGACATATGTCAAGTGGATCAGATGCTACATGAGACAGGTGGTGCTCATTATAATGATTATGATGCTTCGGTTGTGGTCTTAAAGGAAAGGGTTTTACATGAACAGCCACTCCAGCGTGCCTCTGAGACATAGCGGTGCCTCATTGGTTTCCAAAACACCACTGTTCCTTCTGCTCGACTTATTCAGTCCCAAGCAGTGTTGCTTTTGACTCACAGATCTGCCCGAAGAGATGGCATCCTTTTGTATTCTTGAGCAGGTGGAGTCTTTTCAGTGGTCCCAGCATGCCTGCCAAGCCTGCTAGAGGCTTCCAGGCTCACTTCTGATGTACAGAGAGTGAGTTGAGGTTGTTGTTTGTGCTGAGTAAAGGGAGACTTCAACTGGATCAGACTTAACTTTGCTACCTGGGTTTCTCTGGGGCACGGTGGAAACAGAAACGAAGAACTTTGCCCAAAGAGCAATACAAGCAGAAGCAGGAAGTTTGTTAACAATGGCAACACCAGCTTTCCTTCCCAGCCCTAGGAAGGCAAACAAGGCCAAGCATACCAGCCACCACTTCAAAGCCTCAGTGTCTTCAGGAGAAATGTTTTGCTTGGGGACAAAAAAAATCCCAATCCACCTCAAACTAGGCATCAGTCCCTTATGGTTTCTGCCATTGCTGTCTTCTAAGTGTCCTCTGCTTTAACTGAACAAGCCACCATACTGAAAGCCCAATGTATTTCTGAACAGTAGATACATAAAATAAAACTTACTTCTGAACCCAGTGACCTAAAGCCAGACTGGATGCAGGGCCAGGCTCCATACCAGCAGCTCCAGGTGCTCTCTGGTGTGTTTGACATGGATTGTCTCTTACATAATTTAACCTACATTCTTCAGTCTGTGGTTCCTATCTACCAAGCTCTCCCAACTTTCCAAGTGGTGAGCACCCCTCATTTTTCCAGTCTTCACCCTAAAGCCGATACCTTTACTAGACCCTTGGACATTGAAATAGTTATCCATACTGACAATTGATGGCTCATTTCGTACTTCCAATAGCCACACTCATTATATGTTTCTTCTTTCCTCCCCTCTCCTCCCAATTCCTTTCCCATCATCTCCCCTTCTCCCTTTTCCTTCCCTTCTTTCTCTTCTCCTCCTCTGAAATCCTGGTAATTTTACTTTAAATTCTAAAATTTGTTAAAATTAAACCTTCCATTCCTATCTATATTTTAAGTGTTCAGTTACCACATGTGGCTGGTAGCCATTGTATTAGACACAGTAGGGAGAAGACATATTCTTTCTCACATAAAGTCTTAGTGAATGCAGCTATGCCAGGATGCAAGCCCCTTGTAGGCAGGGGTCACGCCAAATTTCCTCATCTACCTGTAGATGCTAGCAAGTATCTGGAGGGTAGTGAAGCCTTGAGAGATCAATACACTCTGGCTGAGAATGTGCATTCTGTTTAGTAAGCTAGAATGTCCAGTGTCTAGGCCTTCTACAAAACAAAACAAAACAAAACAAAACAAAACAAAACAAAACATACCCAATCAACTTCTAATTCTCTTTCAGTACTCCCAAATGTGTCAACTGTATAAGTTTTCATGATAAAAGAACAAAAACTTGATTTGGTTGGATTTTTTTTTTTTTTTTGGTTAACTTTAGCACTGTTTTTAAGGTGCATTTTCTGGGGCAGGAGAGATGGCTCAGTGGTTAAGAGTACTTGCTGTTCTTGCAGAGGAAACAGGTTTGGTTCCCAGTGCCCACATGGCCTCTTACAGCTATCTATAGCTCCAGTTCCAGGGATCCAGATTTCTGGCTTACGCCAGCACCAAGTATGCGTACAATACACATCTGTGCATGCAGGTAAAACAAGCATACACATGAAATAAAAAAACCCAAATATTTTAAGACATGCTCTTTCCACATATAATGGAATAGTGAGAAGAATCTGAGTGGTTGCAGGGGAGTGTAGGTGGGGACATGTAGGTAGACATCTAAGTCAGGAATCCCACATGCACACTACAAAGTTCATCTGTGGGGAGACACTTTTGAAATCATGAAGAGTTGTTTTGACGGTTGGCCACTGAGGTGGCTCAGTGTCTCTTTGCCAAAATTCTCATCATTTTTGAGGGAAGGGAAATATGTCTCCATTCCCTGAAGGAGGCAAACATTCAATGTGTTCATTGTGAACTTCTGAGGCAAGACCTTTGAAACCATTTGTGCAGGTATGAGATTGGAGAGGCTGTAGTCTGCATTCCCCCTGAGCATTGGCGTTCAGGGGGATCCCACACTAAGTCATCCCAGAGCCAGACTCCCCTTTCAATCTCATGAGACATAGGACCTTTAGACAGGTCACATAGCTCATCCCAGTTGGTAGGCCAACCAATTCTGGACTCCAGTTTGGCCACAGGACTTTTAACTCTATGTTTGGTAGTATGCTGAGGTTGACCTTCACAGCAATTTCTACTCTGGGCTTTGGCAGTTTCCTGCTCTTTTCTCTCTTGTTTCGCTCAATATTCGGTCACCTTTAGAAATGCATGCTAAGGTTCCAGTTCCTATCTCTTGATTAGTTGTATCGATCTGCAAGAAAACTGATCTTATTTCTGAACTATCCCCTTTATTAGAAGTCACTTCCTTCTTAGAAAGTAAAATTGATATTCCTATTGGTCTTGGTAGTTCCTCCTATAGATAAGCCAAACGTGGCTTTGTGTTCTAAGGAGACAGATGTCACAGCTTTGAGCTCTTCGCAGTTCAGATAAAGATAACAACAAGCCTTGTTTTATCATTCACTTAACAAACACTTATTGTGAAACTGACTCCTTACCTAACAATCCCTATGCCTTGCTCTGTGGATAAAGAGGGATAAAAGTGAACCCAGTCTTTGTTGCCATGGAGATTATAATCTGCTAAGAGGATGGATACTGATTTAATGTGTCTACGCTTGTGATGAGTGCTATGGAGTAAAAGAAAACTTGGAAATGAGTGAATATGACAGAGGCTTATCAAATCTGGGCTTAGAGAAGACACTGTTAAAGCAATGACCCCTGAGGTGTCAGGAAAGATGGAGACTTGAAGAGATGGCAAGAGTAGGGAAGGGCCTTTTGGGCTGGAGAGCAGCACCCACAAGGGCCTACTGGGAAGAAGGGAGTTTGGATGTTTCAATGCAAAGGCTGCCCAGTCCCTTGGGCTCCAGCTCAGAGAGGTAAAGGGGGAATGTTGGTTGGGGACTCTGCTGCTGGATGCTGGGACTCCACTGAGTATATGGAGCTCAAACAACCCACAGAAAGTGTGGAAATGTGGTTATACTTGTGCCCAGGTCACAAGTAATGCACCAAATCGAAGTCACTGAAGTGCATTGCCCAGAGTGGGGAAAGAACAGAGTCGAGAAAATGATTTTTGAGTGGTTTGTAGCGTGGGAAAGATGGACTGTTTAGCTCCACTTGACTTCCCTCTTGAAATGCAATCTATTTGACTAAATTAAGAAGGGTGAAGTGTAGAGTGTTCTTTATTGAGTTTTATTCTTTTCTGGTTCCTGGAATCGTATTGCCCACTCCAGTATACACACATGAAAGTGCAGGGGTGTGCCGTGTGGGGTTGACTGGCAGACTCCACTCTGAATTGAGGGCAGGTCAGAAGCCAGCCTATTTTGGAGAACTCAGGTTCCAACATAAATGAGTTTCTAGTTCTGAAGCTGCCTGGGGAGTCAGTCCGTGTCAATTGATTCCTCCCTGTCCGTCTTGAGCCGGTCAGTTTAACAACTGCTTTGTTCTGGACTATTTATGTAAAATGATGTTTCCTCTGTAGTTCCCTCAGGCTCTCAGGGATTTCTTCCTTTGGACCCTTCTCTGTTCTAATCAAACCAAGGGCTTAAAATTCTTTCACCATGAAGTTGTTCCCTCTTTCAAATTTTAACTCAGCCTTGATTCCTCCTACATTCGTGCTACATTTTTGAGAATTTCCCATCATATTTAAGGCCTATCCTAGATATTGTAATTTTAGGTTCATATTTTTAAAATGACTTCATCCTTCATGTAAGCTGGAATGCACTTTTATTCACATTTATCTCAGGTCTGGAAGCTTCATAGTGGTCAGCAAGTGATTTTCTGGATTTGGGTTTTATGGCTCATCCCACCTGTACCCTAATTGAGTCATGGAGGAAGCGAGCTCTGCCAAACTTTCTTCTCCTTTTTATTTTAAATTTTTTTGTGTGTATGTTCATGTACGTATATGTGAGTGTGTGCATGCTCATTTGTACATTGATATGTATACATGTGTGCATATGGATGCCCAGGCCAGAGGGCAACCTGGCTTGTCATTCCTCAGGTGCTATTCACTTGTTTGTTTCTTTGAGACAGAATCTCTTACCAAAATCTTGTCAGTATGCTGGGCTGGCTGCCCAGTGAATGCCAAGGATCCACCTGTCTCTGCCTCCTTATCCTTGTGATTAGAAATGAGTACCATCATATCAGGATTTTCCTTTTCAAACCAAAGTCTTCGTCGTGGTCAGTGGCAGGTGATATTGAAACGTGAGAAAGAAGCCAAGGGGAAAACTATCTCATTAGTAACCATCACTTCTTTAAACATGTGAGACTTGACAATCCCAAATAATGGATTTAAGAAAATCTGAGAAATCAAAGGATTGAGGTCTTCAATTTCCATATGGTCATAAATACTTGCAGATGACATACAAACCAGAGATGCTGCATTTATGGATAGCTTAGCATTTCTATTTTAAACAGTAGTAATGGTGCTTTTTTTTTTTGGAATTAAAAACACCCGTGGGGTTGATAGCATTATATAAATTTTGAGGGAAAAGAGGTATTTCTCTGCATATCTTATAAAACCATGATTTCACAAAAACCAATGATTTTTGCTTTAAGTTCTAAGAAGTCTCCAAATATGTAGGGTTAATACATATTGATGTTAGGAACAGTATTCTGGAATCATCTTTGCTCATTTCCAGCCTGCTTTATGACTCAGTGTTTTTTGCCTTAAATTCTAGAGCTTTTTAATGCATCTCTGTGTGTTCAGGTCTGCTTCTTAGAAACAGTCTATAGTTATCAGATTTGCTTTCTGGATTTGGGTAGCCCGCTCTCTTTGGCAGTCTTTACCCCTCTTGCACAGTGTGTCTTCCTCTGCTATCTCTCTGAAGTCTCATATCTGGGTATTCAATGCCAGGTGCAGGCACAGGAGAAGAGATTTAATGTTTCTCTTTTCTGTAAGAAGACAATTTGAAAAATGGAGAATGAATGGATGAAACAAATGGAAGGGGCATTTGAAATGAGATGAGATGAGATGTAAAAATCTAAAAATATTGGTTGACAGTGACCCTCAGTTAACCAGACTTTCTGTCCCTCAAACATTTCCATTAACTTTGAAAAAAATTTCTAAATAAGGTCATTAAAAAAACAAAACAGATGGATGAAGTCTGGTACTTCAAAAGAGGCAAAATTTAATACAAGATTTTAATGGGACCCACCTGACAAAACAAAGGCAGGACTTGAAATTGTACTGTTGGAAATAAAGAGACAAAGAAACAGAGGCACATGGGACAATGTCTATTGGGCTGCAAGAGCTTAAATTAACCTTGAATGCAATTTATAAAGCAGCAAAGAATGCAAGAGACCTAGGGGACCTGCTTGGAATTAACATCTGATGTTGCTGACTTCAAAGACACTCAGGATATAGATCCCCAATAAGAAAAGACTTCCCACAATGCAACAGGAGGCACATTTCATGGCCAAAGACCCAGCAAAAGAGTTCATGCCATAGACTCTATGAAAACAATGGGATAGTTTTCTACATTAGAGAAGACTATTTTCCACTTTTGCTAGGGTTCAGGCTTAATTAAGCCGAGTATTTACATTGGTGTGCTGGACCAGGGTCAGAGGTCACAGACTGAAGATGATGTCATTAGTGAAAGGCATTGTCTGTGTCGTCTGAATTTTTATTGTCTTTCTCATAGCTAGTAAAGCTCAGGGCTTAACCACTTATTGCACAATTGGTTATAGGATATAATGGAATCTCAGCAGGAGGAAGATCAAGGCTGAGTTGATCCCTGGTTGGAAGCACCAGACTATATCTATCCCTGGCCCAAACATGAGTACCTAAAATGTTTTCAGTTCTCAGCTGGCTAGACTTGGCAAGCAAGAACATTTGACCTTGTTTCTTAGCCCAGCCATAGTCACAGGTGATCCGTTGACTTGAAGACAGGATGTTGAAAGAAGAAGGGACTAAAAAGATGATGTTGGTTCAAATAAGGCAATCTCAATGCCTCAGATCACTAGCTAATATCAACTGGAGGGCTCTGTTACGTGATACCATTCCTAGGGGAGCGTGAACAAATGTCTACTCACACTAGATGGGGAGCCAACAACAGACCAAAGTATGGATAACACCAAAGACCAACTTTGTGGAACAGTGAGTTTTATTGGAGTTTCTTGCAAGAAACAGATGAACAGGAGCAGAAATGATCAAATACCACTCCAGCCTGGGTGACAATTTGCCAAGCTAGTAGACACACACTGTAGGCAGCTCAACAGGTTAGAGAGTGTGTTTTCTGTGTGTTTCAGGTGGCCTGAGTCCCTTCTAGGCAGTTTGGCTGGTCTCTGATTCTTCCAGGCTGCTTGATTTGAGCCTCTTCAGCTTGGTGGAGAGTGGTTCCCATAGCCTTTACTGCTTATATACTCTCAGGGAAATGAACTTAGTCATTTTCAAGAACTTCCTGAAGATATTTTGAGTGATTACATGCCATCCTAACCAGCATCCAGGAAGGGTGGAATGCTTCACTTCCCCTGACAACATGTTTCACCTCCTTGGAAAGATACTGTGCCTTAAAGAGCTTCCCTCCAATATGGAAGATTTTATTCTCTGAGGAGACTGCTATGCAACAGACTCCTACCCATGAAGAAAATAAAATCAAAATGGGGAACTAGAAAAGAAGCTAGCTCATCCAGGCTTAATGGATATGTAACAGTGTGACAGGGATCATCATGGAAATAGACTACTTAACTGTTCTAGACGGTGGCAACCCCCTTGAGTGTGCTAATAGACTGACTACCCTGGTTGGCACTGGCTCAGTGGTCAAGCACAGGAAGCTCTTAGGCTGCAGCAGCAGAAGGCTGTGAAGAGAGGCTGACCCAGACCTAGACGTGGCACAGGCTTAGACACTTGGACTATTCCAGACACATCTGGAACTCAGATTATGAAATGTCAGAGATATGGTCTCTGACATGTTCATGCCTCTAACTTAGGCAGGGAGAAGCAAAGGTGCCAAGCTAGATATTCTCTTGTCATCTCTTCATATGCCTGAGACTCTCACCAGTATGAATTCAATGGAGCACATCACCCCGGCCATCTTGACCTTTTTTTCTGCTGGCAGAGTCCTGTTCATGGGCAGCTATGATGCTTAGAAAACATTAGAAAGAGAGCTTAGTGAATTTCTTCTGGGAATCTTTCTTTGATAGGCCATAGTTTGGGAGTAGCTGCTTTCCTCACAGAAGAACACACCTTTGTAAGCGACTTCCTCCTCTGCACCAGTGTTTATGGTTTGTGGTAACTACCACCTTCTTCATGCTTGCCTATTGGTGGCATGATTGATTCCTTACTCTTTCTAGACCCACCCCCTTCTGTCTTATGATTCTTATTGATTTCCCTTAGAGCCTCTTTACTTGTATTTTCTTTTAGCTGAACCATCCTGCCTGAATCTGACCAGCATACAATCAGATTTAAATAAATAAATAAATAAATAAATAAATATTATTTATACTAAAATAAAACTGAAGGCAAACCAAACATCCACTGATGAATACTGGTGAACTTATGAATTATGCATACAGTGAGTCATGATTAGACAATAAAAATGGTATTATTAAAATATTTAGTACCAGGGCATAACGTTTAGTATGCAGCGTGAAGGGACAGATATTATAAAATGACATATATACAATACACAATGGTGACAAAGAACCAAAAATATACTACCATGTATCTTTCTAACCACCCATACATGCATCCGTCCACCTATCTGAGTAGAAACGAGAAGGGGAAAAACAGAGACAATTTTTAAAAGTGCTTGTTTCTTTTCAGAAACAAGTCCTTGCATTCACTTGATACATGACAAAGATGACAAAACAAATTCAATGTGATGTACATGTTTATCTCCAGTATTATTAAATGTAATTTTGTTTTTTATTAACTCTATTTGTATTTTCCAAGTTTATTATAATAAAAGACACATAAACATTATAAACAGCAATCAAATAAGCTACCTGTGATCTGGAAGAACAGGTATCACTGAGGTGGCACTATCATTTTAAGGATTTCTATGGTGTACTCAGTATGGAGGGTCACCACTCCTACCTGAAAGAGATTACACAGATGTCTATTCTCCCATCACATCCCATCTCATAGGGACATGGAGATTTACATTTTTCAGCCCCTTGAGGATGAACTGGGGACAAAGCCTTTTCGGGACATATCACATGCCTAAACAGTTCCAGAGAGAATATTTGCCCACCCCTACCGCTCACAAACTGTGGGTTCGATCACAGAAGGGTGTGCTTATTACATCTGGTGATAAATAGCATTGATAGTAACAGGGAAGCAAGAGCCAGGTAAGACTTTTCACACACAAATGAAAGCCAATAAAGCAGCAAATACGTCTAACTTTTGAGCAGCTCTTTCTTTACTCCCATTCTTTGAAAGGGTGGGTAGTCTGAGCTTGAAAATGCTCCACAGAGGCCACAAGCTCAGGATGTTTTCTATAAGAATCATTATTTTTCTTTCTCTCTACCTATGCTCCTTTTCCTCCTGAATCCTCATCCTGATGCATGTTACTACTAGCAACCAAACCAGAACACTCTCCAAATGCTATATAGAACTCAAACATAGACATGATGGTGCTAAATTTCAAGATCAACTCTCACACAATCAACTGACTAGTTCCTTTAAGTTCTTCTAATGCATACCTGTGCTCTTCTGGGTGCCCAGAACTATGGGGTAGGGATGTTGGTGTGGGTCTTGTCAAGTCATTAAATCTTACACGAATCACATCTTTATTAAGTTGTTAGTATTAATCCCATGGGTTTTTTTTCAACAGGTACTGATTTTCATCCAAGCAGAAAGAATTCCATGTAATAAGGTTGAGAAATGAATCCCCCCCCCAATTCTGTATGAAATTCTTTCTAGGCACCTAGGGCATTCATGATGTTGCCATGAATATTGGGTGTCGTGTTCCTTTCTTTGTGTCATTCTTCCCACAATGACCATTATTTACCTGCCATAAGACCATTGTGCTTTCTTGTAGCTCTCCACTGGGACTTCTGGGGGCCCCTAACCCCCCACCCTCAGGGTCTTGTATTGGGATCTACACATTTCTGCTTTCCAAGTGAGGATCAACTATAACATTTTAATGAGTGGGGCAATTACTCATGTGCATGAGAAAATCTCTTATAATGCTCACTTGAGTTCTGTCCAAGTTTGAGGTAAGAGATAATTGTGCCTCTGGTTGGGAACTCCATACTCTGTTTATGATATTGGGGCTTTGTTTGTCTTTCAGTAACTTCGCATTTTCTCTCCCTCCATGCCGGCTTTTATGGAAATGATCTTCTTGCTGCCTGAAGTGTGTCATTTTGCTTCTTGCCAAGAAGCAAACCTCTCTATAGGGAAAATGACCCATCTCTTCCCCTCTGTAGCCATCTGATTTAATTATGCACTGCTCTTGGCCCCTGGAGAGCCCAGAGAGGAATATGAGGAAGTCCTGGCTTGATCACCAAGCCCTAGGGTCTTTGTCAATTATCCTCTGGCACCCATGAGTCTGGCCAAATTTACAGGCATGTCTGTCTCTTAAAACATGTCAGGCCTGAAGAGTGAATCACTTTTTTTTTGTAGCTGCTATAAGTAGAACAATCTTTTCCATTAAAACCCGGTTTGCTTTCTGCTCAACACCCTAAAGCCTCCAGAACACACCTTCTCCTTTCTATCTGTAGCCTGGGAGACTGCAGTTGAATATCATTACTTATTTCCCAGGACTAGTGGCATGCACGGAGGCAGTGTTTTCTAGATGGATGGACACATATCTGCAGGTTGACTGTGGTTTCTGCTCTGAGCTCATGAGGGAACCTTGTGCATCTCCGAGCTTCCATTTTCTCACGAGAGACATGGAGATAATAGTGACTACCTCTGAGGGTGGCTGGAAAGTACTATTGGTCAGTGCACGCAAAAACAATTGGAAAAGGATAAAACAGCAATGCCCGTGTTTATTCACAGATGAACAAAAAAAGCAACACTTACAGAAGATCAGAACATTGTTGTTCAGCCCTTGTCAGAGAAGCATCTTCTTTCAGTAGATGGGAATTAGCAGAGACCCACAACTGGACAGTGTACAGAATGTGAGAGGCAGTGGAGCACTCAGTCCTAGATGGGATGTCTATATCACACCTCCTCCATCCAGGCTCAGGGACCTACACTGAAGAGGGGCCAGAAAGACATGAAGAGCTGGAGGTAGTTGATGATTCCAACAAAACAGCGTGATCCAGACACAATAAGAATGGTGCACATCTGAGCTCACAGAGACTGTGGCAGCACACACACAGTACCTGTAAGGTTCGAACCAGACAAGATCCCAACAGAGGGAAGAAGGGTAAGGGGACACAAGCTTCTGCCCCTAATTAAGAAGCTGTTCCCAATTGTTTCCTTCTGGGAAAAAGAAAATCTGCTTTCTCCAATGGAATGTCACTGGGTATAGCAACTGCATCCCAAGGGCTGGCCCCAAATGCTCAGGAGCAGTTGGACAGCACTTTTTGGTATTGTTGTACACTCTTTGTTTTGATATTTTTTTTTTTTAGTTTGTTTTTGAAATTTTTATTTGTTTCTTTTTGAGAAAGAAATAATGTGAAAGTGCATGGGTAGGAAGGAGGAGAATATCTGGGAGGAGTTGATGGGGACAAAAGAACATCATTAAAATATATAAATTGTTAAAAATAAAATAATAATTAAAAAAGAAAAGCAACATTTATTAATCATGAGTGAATGGTTTCTCCACAGTACTTTAAATGTTTCCATTATGTGTGTCTGTGTGTAGACAGGTGTGTGTGTAGACTAGAATATATGTATATACAGGCATGTATATATATGTGTGTACATTGATGCATATGTGTATGCAAGTGCATGTATATGCAAGTATGTGTATATGTAGGCATGTATGTGTGTATATGTGTGCATGTATTATAGGGATGTGTGTATATGTGTGTGTGCAGTTGTGTATACACAAGTATGTGTGTGTGTGCACACACGTGTATGTGTGCGTAGGCAGGAGGTCTTCTCCATCACTTGCCACTTTGTTTTAAAAAGAGTCTCTCACTGAGTTGGAGCTCACTGGGTTCATTATGTTGGCTGGCCAGTGAGGTCTGTGTATCCACTTAGCCCCACCTCTCCAGTACTGGCATTACAGACATGGCCATGCCCAGTTTTTATATAGATACATGGATCCATGGCTGTGTGGCTGCCTGGATGTTGGGAATCAGAACTCAGATCCTCATGCCTGCAGCACTTTCCTGAACTTCCCAGACTCTATGCTAGTTTTTTGAGAACTACATAGCACAATTCTATTTCAGTGCTTGCTATATGTCCTTGGGCTGATTTATATTTGACAGTGCTTCCCACCAGACTAAAGACAGGGCAGCTCCCAGTCCCACTCATCTCTGTCCTCAGCTTCTGACACGGGCTGGTGCAGAGGAGGAGGCTGGATGTGATTGTTGGAGGAGGAAAGGAGGAAGGAAGTGAAGCATGGCAAGAGAAGAAGGCAAGGGAGGAAGAAAACCAGACTCGGTATTCTTAGAAGTGCAATCAGAGGACAGTTCGAGTTCTCTATGAAAGCAACCACGGCAGTAGAACCTGTTATTACACCCTGGCTCCAAGCATTGTTTTCATATTGGGGAGGAAATGCACTATTTGTGTTTTGGACCAGCCCCATCAATCTGTTCTCTCTATCCTGTCCTAGACTTCCCCTGGAGTAGTGTGGGCAGAATGATGAGGCCCTTGGGTCGATTTGATAACGAGGCTAATGATGTTTTCTAGCTCTGAGCCAGCCACTCACAGGGAGCATTTCCCTCCAAGGAGAATTCTTGGGTTTCTGCCTTCCCCTCAACCTTGCATGTAGCTGCCTGTATCATGGAAGACTCTAGAAGTTTGAGGATGTTGGCCAAATACTGCTCTAAATAGGTTTGCATAGTTTGAAAAACACATTCGGCCAGAGCTGTGCTGTCAGATTTTCACTTCCAGGCAGTTCTTCACTGGAATAAAAAAAAAAACTTCACTATTTCTCTTGAGTTTTAAACATGTTATAGAGGCCACTCTTTCCTGTCTTGAATAACCTTAAACTTTGTAACTGAGCCAGACAAGGACAGGACAAGAGCCATGGTTGTAAGTGTTAGTGAATGGGGTTCTAATTTCAGCTTTATCAATGACTGGCCATGTGATTCCTAGCAGCTTTCAAACCTCTGTGATGATACCTTCTTGTTTAGTTCACTACAAGGTTTGCTGTGTGCCATGTCTGTCTCATGGCAGATTCTGAGAACATAGGAGTGGTTGGAAGGTAAATAATGACAAAAGGCCATCTTAATAAAAAGATCGAGACATCATCTATGTATCTATGTATCTATCTATCTATCATATATCTATTATTTATTTGTATTTAAAATTATTTATATTTAAAATTTTAATCTATGTGTATGTGTGTGTCTAGGCATGTGTTGGGGAGTATGTCCACATGAGGGCAGTTGCCTGCTGAGGCCATAAGGGAGCATCAGAGCCCTGATGCTGGTAGTTAGATGCTGCATGACATGATCTGTAACTGCTGAGAGCTAAATTTGAGTCTTCTAGAAGAGTAGCACATGCTCTTAACTGCTGAGCCATCTCTAGCCCCTACTTATTTATTTATGTCATCTTTTAAGGACCACAGTTGGCCTTATGAGTTGCCATAGCTGTAGCTTCTTCATTCTTAGGGGACAATGACAATTCCAACTAACCTGGAGACACCCTGCGCTCCTCTCAAGGTTACTGATCACAGAAGTCTCCCAGTGGTCTCTAGCTTGGCATGTGAGTACAGCAGCATGCTGTTTAACCTATGCAAACACCCCTCTAGTGATAATAATTCTTCTCTCTAGTGATAAAAACAAGGAAAAACAAGGCCCAGAATCCCTGTGCTCTGATCCCTCACCTCAGTGTGTGGCACCCAGTTCCCTTACAACCAAGATCTACATGCACATACGCATTCTGCGCTATGAAAAAGCAGAATGCAGAACTTGATACGTCCTTCCTTTTGAAAGCTAAGCCATTTTTCTGAGCTGAGGATCCACAGCCTGGGCCGAGCAGGGGCAGCTTTCGTGTCCAGACCTTGCACCTCTGCCTGAATTAGAACGGACCTGACTTCTTTTCTAGAGCACTGGTTATCTACTGACCTAGTTGTCCTGCAGGGGGCCATTTGTCAACTTTAGGGAGGCTTGATTGTTACCTCCTTAGAAGTTGGTTGGGGGTAGTCTGCTGTCATCCATTCTATTAAAGCAACTAACATTCTATAATTCAGAGGATAGATACCCACAACAAAGAATTATTCAGCCCCAAAATGTCAATAGAGCTGAGGTTGAGAAATAATTCTCCAGAGAAAGAACAGGCCTAGAGCCCAGAGGAACCCTAACAGTATGTGTAAACATTACGTACCAATGGGTTGGAGTGGGGCCTAAAACTCTCATAGATTCACAGAGAGGCAATGGTCAGCGAGATGCATGAAAGCACCAGAGTTAGAGAGACTATATCCTGACCAGAAAACAGCCATGTAGGCAGGCCTTCCTGCCAGGTATGTGTTTATGGTGGAGACCAGCCCTTGGTCCAAAGTGGGATGCTGTCAAACCTTCAAATCTCCATGAAAGTGCCTGATTATGATGCTAAGCTTGGTTTACAGTTCTTTCTTTATTCTAGAACGAACTATTGTATACCTGTAAGTTCATTACCTTCCACTTCGCAAGTATGCAGAGGCTATGCACTATTTCTTTGTGTTAACATAGTTTAGGAATAGCTGTCAGGAAATAAACATTTAATAATTGTGTGCTGTAGTAATTGAGTGTATTAACACATGCAGGTCACTCCACACTACAGGACTATCACCTTTATTTATTATCATTGCATTAAAAAATTAGCTAAATTTTTAGTTCTTATTAAAATTTATTAATCACTATGTTAGCTTTCAGGCTTATGCTACAAGATTTTATAAGTTTATTCCCTGCGGCCTTCCAATGTCTGATGGCCTTTGGGACAATGGTGAGTTTTGGAACAGTCAGTGTTTATATATGTATGAATCTGTGTCATGTAAGCTGCACATCCATGGGGAGATGCTGCTCTCTGCAGCACCTTGGTAGGTGGAGATAGTCAGGCTGCCTGCTCCTGTAACTCTGTGCCCTTGCCCTCAGCCTTCACACTGGGTCTAGAGGAAGCCCAGGGATGTTGAGGTGCAAGCCCTTGGCTTTTCTTTTGCATTTGTGTCTGCTCCTGGCCTTCCTTGCTCTTCTCCCTGTTACAGCAAGATTGACCTTGTAGAGACATCTGTTCCTCTGTGTATTCATTACTTTTCTTGTTGTTGCAAGAGAGAACCTGCTACAGGAACTTAAGGGGACACTTAAGGTGTAAGTACATGCTCTCTATGGGGGATAAGGGTTAGCATCTGGACTCTGCCAGAGATGACAAGGAGAGCCTGCAGCATTATATGCTACGTCTACACAGATCAGAAAGCCGAGAAAAGACTTGAGTGGAAGCAGGTGGGAATTGTAACCACTGGAAACAGGTGGGAATTGTAACCCGGGAGAGCCATCATCTGGTAGCCTATTTCTTCCAGTGAGGTCCCACTTCCTAAAGGTTTCAGGTTTCATCGAGTCTCCAAACAGTGCCACCAGCTGGGGACCAAGTGTTTGAACACATGAGCCTGTGGAGGACATCTTACACGGAAATCATGGCAGTCAGCTTCTCTCACCAGCTGGCTTCTGTTTAGCTTTAGCCTAGTGATCTACCAGAAGGAAACTAGAAGGTGGACAGAAAGGAAAAGGCAGGACATCAGAGCTTGGCTTAACATGAGAAAGAAGATGAGATGATAAACATACAATTTAGCAACAGGATCTTCTTTCCTCCCTGATGGGAAGTGTTGTTAGGTCCCTGTCTTCTTGCCACCATCTGCTGAAAGGCTGCAGTTCCACTGCTACCTCTGGAATCAACTGTTTATATTAAATTACTTCTGTATTAAATAGGCTGACTTATTTTTCTGATTGGATATGTGATAATAACAAGGTTAACTGGTATAAAAATACTGATGAAGTATTTTTGTTACATGTCACCTATAGCAAGAAAACTTCTTGCTTGATGCAGAGAAACAAGCAGGAAGAGTTCAAAAGAATAGAGCATTAAGGTGGTAGATGCCTCTTTTAAACATTTCAGCATGCTTTGGTGCATTTCACATAACTGCTCTGACGAAGCTTTTATGCTTACGAAGAGTATTTTGATAATAGAGAGCAAGGCTAGAAGATTTCATTCATTTCTTTGAGTGTGTATAGAGCACTGACTGTTGATCACACTGGTGGGCACTCAGCCACTACAGCATCTTCGTTTCTACTAAGGAAGCTGGTCTTGCAGGAGAGACGTTCCCATGGGATGGTGAAGATACATGGAAGCTGTGCTCAGGATGATTTGTCAGGAGGCCACAGTGGGGTTTTGATTTGGAAGCTCACATCTTCCACGTTTTAAAGAGACTATAGTGAGAAGGAAGATGACCAGGGAGGAGGAGTAAGCAAGGAGAGTGGTTACAGAGTGAGGGCCGGAGTCCAGCCAAGAGGTGGAAAGGCCCAGGTCTGTCAGAATGGGGTGGTATAGAAGGAAGAGTCAAGAATACCTTGGATTTCTAATATGAGGAGTGAGATGCCTAGTCATCACAGAAGACTAGGTTCTTTTCTCCCCAACATAATATTTTTATTGATTCTTTGGGGGGGGGATTTTACATTGAATACTCCTATCAACATTTGCTTCCCAGTCTTTCTCTGTCTCCCTCACACCCTTGTTACCACCCCCTCAGCAAACAACACAAACAAAAGAAAAAAGCAAAACAAAAGGTAAACCAACAGCAGTTCAATTTGTGTTGTCTCTATACTCACTCACATTCACTGGAGGGGTGGTCAAACTCTCAGTGACCTGCCCCCTAGATAGAGCTGAGTCCTTCCCCTCCTGCCTCCCTGCTGGAGTCATCTACTATGGAGGGCAACACCTCAGTCTCCTATCAGTCTCTAAGAGTTCTCTCTGATAGGTTCCTATCCAGGCTGTTGTTATTTTGTGGGAGATTGGAGTGGAGGTAGGAGACCATCACTGAAGTCCTCATGTCCCTTCCTCTCAACTGTGCATCTACAGTCATTCATATCATTGTGAACACAGCCTATTTACTCTTTATGGTCTATGGGAGCATGGATCATGGGCTTCTTCATGGTTTCTGGCATCAGAACAGACCATGCAATAGGTCTAGGGACCTGGATAAAGTCCTCCAGTGCAGCTGGGGTCATGGACATCTGCATGGCTTCCAGCTGAATCATAAACCGCAGACATCTACTATGCATTCAGTGACAACACAGGCCACAGACATCAACCTGGCCACAATAAGAAAACTAGAATCTTAAGGGGTTTAGGCTGTGGTTTTCATCCTGTGGTCATAATCCCCACAGGGGTCACATATCCGATATCCCACATATCAGATATTTACATTACTATTCATAACAGTAGCAAAATTACAGATATGGAGTAGCAATATAGTAATTTTATGATTGGGGTGACCACAACATGAGGAACTGTATTAAAGGGTCACAGCATTAGAAAGGTGAAGAACCACAGCATTAGAAAGGATTAAGAGATCATCTGTGGCACTTCTCGGGAAGGGGATTATGGAAAGAGACCCTAGGAAGAAAGTTCCAGAAAGCCTACACCGAGAGGTGGACAGAAGAAGAGGTATATGTTGGAGCATGGCAAGCCAGGAGAAAAGGCAGTTTCCTAGGCATGGAGGAGAGTAGAGCTGGATAATCCTGAGGGTGGACAGGTTGGATGAGGACTCTCTGCATTTGCAAAGGTCACGAGTGACTTTTAGGGACCATCATCTCAGCCTCATGGGGAAGACATAAGGCTTTTCAGAGCTCAAAGGTGACTCACAGTTGAGAAGCAGCCACGGCTGTGGGGTACTCTGGGAAGTAATACAATGTTATCGGAAGGAGACAGTATCTCTTAGGTGTTTCTGAGGGTGTTTCTGGAGTGTTTGCAGTGGGGAGGATGGGAGTGAGGAGATGGGTGAGGGGAGCAGCTGGTTTGGGTGAAGCAATGTCTTCATCCACGGGCACTTGGTTTTCCATGCAAGTGCTTTAGGGTGGGCTTCCTCATCCTTGTCTGACCTGTGAGCATTGGTAGATCTACCTCTGAGAGTGCTAACTGAGGAACCAGGCTTGTTTCTGGCTGGTGAGCTAGTTGCTCCAATTCTGGAATCTGTGCTCAGAGCTTAGAGCCACGGGGACAGAGTACTATGTAGAACGATTAACCCTCTGAGTGAGAGAGGAAATAAAGAGGGGTGTGTGTGTGTATATGTATGTATATATGTACACACATATATACATATATATATATGCATATATATGATATATATATATATATATATATATAGAGAGAGAGAGAGAGAGAGAGAGAGAGAGGAAGGGAGGGAGGGAGGGAGAGACAGAGAGAGATAGAGGAGGGAGAGAGAGAGAGAGAGAGAGAGAAAGAGGGAGGGAGAGAGAGAGAGAAAAAGAGAGAGGAGAGATTGATTATCAGAGAAGTTTCAGGCCTCCTAGGTTCTGATCTGGACCTGGGCATCAGGCCAATGCAGCTTGTCAAACCAGGTCCTGTGGGAATGTGCCCAGAGCTGCTGAGAACACACAGCTCTGATCGGTGTGTACAGGCTTGTTTGACTTGAGCTGGTTTTTGCTTTCCATCAAAGGGACACCTGAACCTCCCCTGTAGGTAGTAACTCCGGCTCCGTCCCTATTCCTCTTGTTTGCTTTGGTTACTGGTACTCAGTGGAGGAAGCCTCTGTCTTGGTGAATGGATCCTTTCTGACTGCTGAGAGCATTCTTGGCAGAAGGAAGCTTTTCCACTTCTATGGTGGTGGCTACCCCTATGGAGTATCTGCTCTAGGCCCTGTGCTCTGCCAGGGACCTTGTGTGCCTCTGACTCATAAACACGCTGGCCAGGTGACTGCCACTGCATGCATGAGGACTCTGTGGCTGCGTGAGGGTCACTGAGCTGCCCAGAGTCATACAATCCTGGGGTTTTTATTGTGTCTTCCTCCTATTAGTTGCTTCTTACTCATCCCTGTGACCCGACTCACAAACATGTGTCCATGTATCCAGTGCCAGACAGCCTGCACATTGGCCCACATGCCCCATTATGGGGCCCCATGACTTAACCCTCTATTGTTTCTTTTAGAACAGAGACTGTACATAAAAATAGCAATAAAACTCTTTATAACTCACCTCCCAGCCTTCGCTCTCTGCTCAGACCATCTGCTTCTCAGTGCCCTAGAGGGCATGATCAGAGGGTGAGTCTGACCACATCACTCCTGAATTTCAAAGCTCTTGGTGGCTCGCTGTAGCTGCTGGGCAGAGGCCAGACCTCTTCCTTTGACACACAGAGCATCCCTTCATGACTTGGCTCCTGCTCATTTCCCGAGCATCACCTTTCACAATTCCGGCCTCCAGACCACTTATGTTTCTGAGCATGACACTGAATAGCTTCCTATATTCCTTGGCTCGACTTTGCTTATGATGTTCCTTTGACCTGGCCTTCCCTTATCCATTTCCTTATTTGGTGAACTCAAAAGAGTACCTTCTCTGTGACATTATTTCCAAGCTGCCCAGGTGGAATCAGTTCTGGAACATTCCTCATGGAATTTTCCTTCGTTATCTTTCTGACTTTCTTAGAACTCAGGATAAAGCATCAAAGTCTATACACCTTGCTGTCCTGGTGGGCAGCTCTGTCCTCAGTGTTCAGATGGCACCAGTCAGTGGGCTTTTGGTGCGACTGTGGATTTCCAGAGATGCCCTAGCATTAGTTTAGTGACCTCAGAGGCTGGTGGGGGTACCCAAGGTCCTATTTTCACCACAGTATTCAGATTGAAACTGGCTGGAGAAGTTGAGTGAAATGGTAGAGTTCATCTCAATTTATAGCTGGACCGGGCTCACCTTAACATACAAAGAAGAATAACCCTTTTCTGTTTTTCTACCTCCAAAGATGCCTGATGGGCTGGTGAGAAATTCTCACATGGGAGCATTTTGTGGTCCTGCAAAGAAAGAGATCAGGAGCTTAATGATATAACTTTAATTAGGGACTCTCTTAGTTTAGAATCGATTTCTGTTCTCATCACCATCCCCTTCCTTCCCCTACCAAAGGTACCATGGCATTTGTACACACAATTTACTAATCTGTCTCTATTTTCAAGTAACTACTTCCTAAATTTGGATTAACTTGAAAAACTATATCTCTATGGGATAGAAAATGTTGCCAGGTTCAGTTTAGGGATAAGGGGACTTAGGTTTAATTACATTTTTGACAACCATATCTTGCGTGAGTTTGTATGTGTGTGTGTGTGTGTGTGTGTGTGTGTGTGTGTGTGTGTATGTATGTATGTATACATGTATGATGTATTTAAACAAGGTCTCATTATATAGCCCTAGCTTTCCTCAAGCTTGTTCTCCTCCTGCTTGAGCCTCTCCAGTGCAGAGATTAGAGGCACGATCTTCCATGCCTGAGTTTTACCTTCTTCTTTTAGAATAAAACATCCTACAGCTTTCCATAAACGACACTTTAATTGTACACAAAGTCCATCAAATATCGTTTTAAGACCCAGTGGATGTCATCACTCGTATACCGTCATTATTTCCAGGTCTGAGGCTGAGCAGTCTTCCTCTTTATCCTTTGTCCCCTCCCGCCTCCAGCCTGGTGTGGAGCCTGTGGGCTTGCTCTTCTCACAGCCATGAGCTGCAGGATAGGGGATGTGGCAGTTTCACTTTGCTTAGTGTTAGCAATTATTATTCCTGCATGTCCAGTGCTGAGCTGATTCATCCCACAGATGCTCCACCTTCCTTCTTTGTGGGATTTTTAATATTTTTCTTTAAATGTTAGAATTTTCAAAATGTAGGATTTTAACTATGCTTGCAACTTAGGAAAAAGAATCCTTATTCAGTCATTCTGATTTCGAGTCTATGAAGAATGGGATAGGATTCTTGGGATGGTTCAGGTCCCAAGTAAAGTGCTGACTTTACAATCACGAGGTCCTGAGGTGGATGACCAGAGCCAATGTAAAAGCCTGGGTACGTGGCATGGTGGCATGTGTGTGCAATCCCAGTGTAAGGTCAGCAGAGACAGACATGCCCCTTGGGGTCTCTGACAAACTGGTCTAGATTAATTGGTGAGTTCCAGCCCAATGAGAGACCCTGTCTCAAAGGAGGTGGCTGGTATTCTTAAAGATTTTGTGTCCTTCACAGATACATGCACACATTTGCATGAGTACTTGCACACATATGCATACATGCAAGCATGTACACACACACACACACACGAGCATAAAAACAAAATGAGAACAAAGCATTTTTACAGTGAGTGAAACCTTCCAAGGGGCACTGCTGTCATTGACTCCATTCTGGCTCTCGTTCTTTCTAGTTTTTCAAATTGAGCAGGTGTACTATTACTTCTATGGCTACCTCATTGTCTCTGATGATCTTTACTCTTTGATGGGCTTTGTATGCTGTCAGGTTTGTCAGCACAGTGGATACCTTATATCGCCCATTTGGAACATTGGACTTGTGAGGATCCCATGAACCCATCTGGCTCAATATGTCTTTATTTTCAGAGACAGTTTGGTGGGACCCTAGTAGGAGAGATGCATACACTATGTGTGGAGTAGTAGATGCAGGAGCATTACAAGCCACCTCCTGAACCAATTCCTATGGTTGTTAATATTTACTCTTGATGAAATTGCACCAAGTAAGCTAGTCAGCTTAAGATGTCAGTTCACTGTCTAGAACACACAGGCTAGAACTCTTGTGTATGCTGAGTTTTCTCAGAGACATCGCTGTTGTGCCTTTGATTTTATTGAAGAGAACATGCGATTTCCCACAGGGCAAGGAGCTGAGAGTGTGTTGGGAGAGGTTTTACCTGCTCTGATAAAGATCCAGGGGCTTGACTGTAGTTTTCCTTTTGACAGAAGATGCAGGCATTCAATGCTCGTTACCACGTGAATTTGGTTGGCTGCTCGTACCACACTGCTGAGCTGGTACTCGTAACAGAGCATACGAATTGACCAACAAGCAAACAAAAAGATTTGTTTGCTGTAAGCTACAGCCAGACTTGTGAGCCTATAATAAATATGTCTTTCCAAAGAATTCAACATGATCATTAGTTACACAAGTCAGTGGTCTTAATAATATATTACCTGGAAAAGTATGTCTTGGGTTTCACAATTAGAGCCAGAATGGAGGAGGTGGAACTGCTTAATCAGAGCATGGGAAAGACATTTACAGAGGTCAAGCCAGATCCCAAGCTCTGACTTAAAGTCAAACAGATAATGTATTTTTTTTTTGATTCCACTAAGAGAAGTGAAAAAAAAAAAAAGGCAAAAGGAACAGATTTGATTGAGTCTTGTTTTTCATTATTTTCCCATTTTGTGCATTTCTGTACTTCTTGCTTCCAACTGTGAGTAGAAAGCATGCCAAGCTCTCGGGTGAGGTAGGCCTCAGGCCCTGGAATTCACATCTGACTCAAGGCTGAAACTATGAGAACTCCACTAAGTGTAAGAACACACTTCCCAGGCCTGTTGTGTACCGTGTCAGTAGAGGGATGCTCTGCTCAGACTTCTACCAGCTGTAAAAGCGTTGGTTTCATCAACCAAGGGTTTGAATGATTTTTAGTTAATTGGCAAGTCCTGAGATAGGGAGACTGGCCACAAAGGAAGGAAGCAGGGATGAGGTGGCATGAGGAGTGATATGACGTTTTACCTGTATCACATTTTATGGATCTTATTTCTTAGAATTTTCATGAGGTTTATGATGATTCATTTTGCCTGTGGGGAAATCGAGTTTTGAGTATGGGAAAACTGAGGATTTGATGCAAATTCCCTTTATGGACAGAAGTGGAATTGTGATCTAGATTCTGGTTACCACATCTCCTTCCTTTTCTACTCCTCATTTTCTAGTTACTTATTAGGAAAACACAGAAGGGCTCACTCTTACTTTCTCTGCTGTTGACGATAGTCCTAAGCTCTGTTTCATCTTCATTTCTTTAACTTAAGTACCTTAAAGAGACAATAGTTAATTTAATCCACTAAGACAGAAGGTTAGTCAAGGCCTAAAATTCCTAACTATATTGAAATAATACACTGGGTCAGGATGACAGCTTTTATGTCCCTGTGGTAAGGTAATACCTGATGGCACCAGTGGCTTTCCTTTGAGGTCATGGTATCAGACATTATATAGTGTGTGTGTGTGTGTGTGTGTGTGTGTGTGTGTGTGTGTGTGTATATATATATATATATATATATATACTATTTTTATATATATACTATAAACTGAGCAGGTTGATTCATGCAGCTGAACATCAAGTTTATAGTTAGGAGATGGGCACAAATGATTGCTGGGCAGTCCTGACAACCAGATGAATCCCTGGAACCTATGGTGGGAGGGGAGAATTGACTTCTGAAAATTATTCTCTGACCTCTAAACATGTCATAACACCCACATGCCCATTCTCTTTGTCTGTCTGTCTGCCTGTCTCCATACAAATCACAGAAAAATAACAACAATAACAACAATAATAAAATAATAATAAAATTAAATCCCATCTTTGTTACTAAATTGATGACTTTGTGATATTTTACCTTGACTCCAAAAGAGAAGCAAAAATAAAATTCTTATATTGTTACCATTTCTTTAAAGGTCTTCTAATATCTCTTTATGGGAAAATAGGGAGATAGAAACTAAGAAATTATTTACTTACAACTCCGTTAGAGAAGTCACACAAGGGGATCCCACCAACCTCCCTTCTCATAAAGTGTAGTTCCCAAGTATAAATACAGCCATATTATCTTGCTTACATGCCTTATTGTCTCGCCACTGTTCTCAGCATAAAGTTTGTATTAGTTACTTTCCTGCAACTGTGAAAAACCACAAAAGTAACTTGACTAAAAGTAACTTGAGGGCAAAGACTTTAGTTATCTGCGTTATACTTCTAGGTCGTAGTCCATCAAGGGTAGCCAGGGCAGGAACTCGAGGCAGGAACCATGGAGGGACTGCTTGCTGGCTCATATTCTGTCATGATTAACCAGCTTTCTTATCAGGACCATCTTCCCATGAATTGATGCTGGGATCTCCTACATAATGAAAGACAGTCCTTCATAGACATGCCCACAATTCCTCAACTGATCTAGGCAATTCCTCAACTGAGACACCTCCTTTCAGGTGACTGGAGGCTGTGTATCAAGTTGAAAATTAATGTTAAGTAGGGAAAAAGTCAAGCTTCCCAGTACCTCATCTGAAGATGGAATGGTGGAAAAAGACACCTTTTTATACCTTCCATATGAGTGACTACACACCATGGTGGCACTTGCCAGAAGAGAGCCATTGCTTCTCGAATCATGTCAATTGCCAATTAACTCTATGTTATCTTATCATTGATGTACACTACATTCTTGCTTTGTTCTTTTAGGTTCTTGGTTCTTTTACACTTTTACTCCTTTATCTACTGTTTCTTTGTCATCCAATCATACACCCCTTTACCCTTCTGTCCCTCCAGCTACTTAATGAATACTCTCACTGCTTTCTTCACACAGACAGCTAATTTCTCACTATTTTTCTTCCTTTCTGAGTTCCTACAGTCTGCTTCTCTACGTTTTTATTACTGCTTCTCATTTTCTCCTAGGTGGCTCATTGGTGCCTTTGTGGCCAAAAGTAGTCATTCTGTGACCACTCAGCCTAGATCTGTTTTTTTTTTTTTTTTTTTCATATAACGGTTCACTAAATATTGGTGGTGACAAGGCATGGAAGGTGAAGGAATTGGGTGCGTTGATTTCATTATATGGCACGGATAAGCGATTGTGCTGTTTTTCTCTAAACTTGAAAGCGTGGACCAGATCATCTTTTATTAAGTGGTCTTTGTGCTGCATGTTTTCTGAGATTTCTGGACATGCATCACAGAAGGAGTTTTTGGCAAAAGAATCCAGGAAGCCTTGTTAACTAAGAAGAAACATTCAACTTGTGAGAAAATATTTTTAGCACAGACCATGTCAGGGCTCCTAATTTGGTAGTAATCGTCATGCTATTTCTCACTAAGAGGTGAATAGAGTGTAAACCTCTGATTTTTTTTCTAGACAGGGTTTCTCTGTGTAGCCTGGCTGTCCTGGAACTCACTCTGTAGACCAGGCCAGCCTTGAACTCAGAAATCCGCCTGCCTCTGCCTCCCAAGTGCTGGGATTAAAGGCATGTGCTACCACTGCCCAGCTTTCTGATGTCTTAATAATGAATTGTCATTCTAAATATTGTTGTCTTTCCATTTCTATAGTCCTATATTCAAGACTTGGTCCTCATATATCTGTAAATAATGAACATAATAAAAATGCAGTATAGACAGTAAGTGAAATTGCTAAACCGTTTAATGTCTCCTTTCTTGTCATGCTGCGGTACAAATCCAGGGCCTTGTTTGTGTATGTTATGCGATTACATTTCTTTAGTGTAAAATTCAGCACACTGAAACTGGTGGTGGCAATGGGAGGGGAGGTATAGTAGCACTTGGTGACGGAATGGAAGGGCTTATTAAGTTTCTGGCTTTCTGCTTCCTACCATCCAATTCTTAGAAATTACAAAAAAAATTCATGGTGTAGAGTCATCTTTTTGTACAAGACAAGTCACTTGACTACCAAAGCTCCTCATCTGCAGAGTGACTAAGGGGTACCTAGAATTGTTTTCTAGCTTGAGAGATTAGTGACTTGCAATACATTCTGGTTTCTCATCAAGAACAGGCCCAACCTTGAATGCTTAGGGGAATTAGTCATGCCATGGTGTGGGGGGGGGGGGGTAGGTAACTGAATCAGTATTGGTTTTGATTAGGTCACTGTTAATTAGGTAAAGTTCTCCGTGACCCTGACTCAATGGTGCAGGCAGGGGCTTGCAGTGTGAGAATGACTCCAGATGGAAATGCGTGGCTCAAGCTGACAGAAGGAAGCACTTGACTTCAGACACTTAAAACCTGAGATAGGACAGTTTCTGACAGGCTGTTACACCTCATCATACTCTTACCCCCATCATCATCGCCACCATTTTTATTAATACAGTGCAGATATATAATAAGAATAAGGCTAAGGAGTAGTTTACACCTAGGTTTTTCCCTTGCATGCACAAGACCTTGGTTTCTGCACCTACGACCACCAAATCCTACCACCTCTAAATGATACTAGAAGAATCAACTTTTAGTATCCAATAAGCATCATAATTTCTCCTAAGACATTAATTTATGATACAACTAATTTTAGATTAATTATCCTTGTCATAGGCATGAGGAAAAATGAAGTCTAGAAACCCAAGTAACTTGTGTGTGGATTCAGACTTTGTCTGTCTGCCTGATTTCAAGCTAGTATTCAAGAGGTAAATGTTTAAATGTCACTTCTGTGGGGGATAGAGCTTTGCTTTGTGATGTCTGCTGGTTCTTGTAGTGGAAGCATTCCTGCTGTGGTCATTTCCTGCTATTCATGTAACATTATTTGTTTTTTACTTTATGTGCACGAGTGTTTGTCTGCATGTGTGCATAACCATGACTGGTGTTCACAGAGGCCAGAAGAAGGGATTGATTACCCTGGAACTAGAATTATAGACAATTGTTAAAAACAGATCTTGTGAGAGGTGCAGACAGTCAGCTGTGTGGAGCTAGTAGGAGCATACTCCACCATGTTACTGTACAAACTCCCCTCTCTCCTCCTCTATTTATAGTTAGTGGTGAGGAGGAGTTCTTCCTGGGTTTCTGACTGGGCATGTGGGCACACACTATTAGCTTCAGCCTTGTCATTTGCAAAACTCTGGAATTTTTTGATATTAATAAAATAGGGTTGAAGATGAAAGCAAAATAGTACCCTGGGTCCTTAAGATCCTGAGTCTAAACATGACATCACCACAATGACAACGACAACAATGCTGAAAAAGATTGCTGATATTATTGTTGGTGGTGGTGATAATGAGGAAGATGATGAGATTCAGTATCCACAGTGGTAAAAAAAAACAACAGTAATTATTTTGGGGAATCTACTTTATACCAGATATTGATCTGAGCATCCAGAGTGGCGCAGCATAGCTTCAGCTCTATAACTATGGAGCTAACAGCTTTGACTCCAGCATGAGATTAAATACAATTTTGCTTGGGCTTATTAGCGATGTGATTTTGTATAAAGGAAGCAATAGCTCCCATCTAAGAGCTGATATGATCCCTTGCTTAGGATGAGGTATTAGATGAGATCAGAGCTACAAATATGGTAACAACATGCTCAGTAGATGCTTTCTATTAAGTCATACTCCAGATCCTGTATTGTCCTTCACGAACCTTTGAAAAGGTATTGCTTCCCTGATCTCATTTGTGAGGAAGCTGAGTGATGAGAGGTTATAGAGGAGGCCCAAGGCTGACAATAGGGAAGTGAGAGGGCAAGGACTATAACTCAGGTCACATGGCCATTACACAAACCCTGTGATTTTTGCCTTGTAAGTCATATTGGCTATATAAAAACAACAACAACAACTACTACTACTACAATGACAACAACAACAACAACAACTACAAGAAAGAAAACAAAAACTAAGGCAAGAATTTTACTTTGTGGCAAAATATTCACCCAGAGAAGTCAGAATGCAGAAGTGGTTCCCTAATGAACACTTCCTGCTTCTGCATGTCTTCACTGTGTGCCTTGGCAAAGGTGTTTCTTCCTTCTATGCAAGGTGACGGGAGAGTCACTGGCTAGCCCAAGACAACAATTCCATCCTGGTTCAAGAGTTCATGAGATAGCCCAAATTCCTTCCCCAAATCTCCACTGGAGGTGATACATTTTCCACCAGCAAGACATTTGCTGACCTCTTTGTTCTTTTGCAAAAAAAGATTGCTAGGTATTGTGACCAGTTTTGTGCAGATGGTAGCTCACATTTTTACAGAATGACATTTCACCTCAGATCAACTGAGGCATATATTTATAGTAGCTGAATAGCGAAGGCTGCAGACAACAGTAGCGAATGGCTTCAGCATCCTCACAAAAGAAATTGTCTTCTCTTGAGTGACCTTCTCTTTGTTTTTCCTCCCCCCATGTCGACTTTCTCTTCCTTTCAGGGATTCTTTCCCCACACTAGTGTACTGCAGGAGGTGGTAGACCTCAGTCATTCACTCAACTGTTTGTGGATTGAACCTGACACATGAGACATTGTTCTAGGCAGTACAGAAAGCTGTAAAGAAGTGAGGCCAGATCACTGTTTTCTTTAACCACGTTTTTATTTTGCTGGTAGGATGTAGGTAACACACAAGTCTCAAATATTAGGTGGCAATGAATGCTTAGAAGGAAAACAATACTTCACAAATTCCCAGTGACAAATGGATTCACAGGGGAAGCTCTCTCTGATGCTGTGGTATCAAGAAAAGAAGCCCAAAGAGCTGCATGTGGCAGTGATTCTGGTAGAGACACAGTTCATTGGCAACTATGGATCACAAGGCCTGACTCTATCCCTACAAACCACTGAGCACTTAGGACATGAATGTGTGAACTCTCATGTCAAATGCCTCTTATGTGACTCTTTACCTCTCCCTCCTGAGGCTTCTCATGATGTCACCTGGATTCTGTATGGTATTACTCTGTGTAGTTCTTTCTTAGTTGCTATTCTCCCTGCAGTGAGGAAGGTGCCATTTCAGCAGTAACTAGCAGAGGCAGGATGTGAATACAGGTTGTGGGATCCTTTTGTCCTCTGTTGCTTGTAAAGAGAATCAGAATGGTAGATGATTCTGAAGACCAACTCAACTGGGCTCTTTGGGTTTCTTGGAAGAGGTGCATTGTGACAAAGGAAGCTTTCGATCTGAGACAGCCGGGCAGAAGTGAAAATAGACATTTCCCAATAAACCATAACTTAAGAGCACAGACTCCAAACTAGCTCTGGAGTGCTATCCTGAGTGAGCCTGAGTAATCATTTAATTTCCCTCATCCATAGTTCCTTAGATGTGAGATTGGGGTGGCAATCGATTCCTATTTCACCAAGTGTCTTGTGAAATGAACATAGACATTTGGCCCTTGTACTAGATAACAGTGCATTAGCAGTATAGTCTGTGGTCAAATTACTACCATGACCCAGGTCTAGCTGTACACAGGGATCAGGAGAAAGTCTTGGCTCTTGTGCAATTGTTGCATAGATTTTAATGCTGGTGCATGTCTCCTTTCTCTTCACTTCAAAGATTCAGGATAACTCAGTGCTTTAGGAAACAAATCTTTTAAGTACCTTTAACCTGCTCAGCTTATCAGACATCCTTGGAGAAAAATCCCTGCATTTATGTAGATTCCTTAGTCCCTTTCCAAAATATGTCAGGATATCTGTACTTACCATCCCTTAAATTTTCTTTTAACATTATATTGAGACCTGGGGAGATGGCTTAGAGGGTGAATGACTTCCTCTGCAAGCATTAAGACCTGACTTCAGATCCCCAGAAAACTCAGATATGGCTGCCTATGCCTGTAACCCCAGCACTTGTAGGTGTGAACATTGGATATGGATGAAGACAGAATCCTTGTTGGGGTTGGCAGGCTAGCTAGTCTTGCTCACATAGTGATCTCTATGTTCAGTGAAATAGCTTGTCTCAAAAAAAAAAATAAGGTGGAGAGCAATAGGATCCAATGCTAGTCTCTATCCATGCAATGTAATGGCAAGGTTATGCCCACACCCACACATGTGATATACACATGTAACACACACACACACACACACACACACACACACACACACAAGATGTACATTTTTAATTCAAATCTTCCTTGCCATTATTCCCTAATGGGAAAAGCTTTAGATTATCAAAGAAAGTATTCACAGGCTCACCTCTCTAGCATCTGAGCCTTCTCTCTCAAGTACTCCTGATTTCCTTTTGGATTTCACACAGTTCCATAGAAACTGCCTGTATTTTAGGCACATGATTTTTTCAGAAATGTTGGAGCAAAACCATACTCATTTTACTACTGAGATCTGTGCTGGAGGCAGAGGAGAGTTCAGCAACACTTTATTCTTGGTCATGCAACAAGTTTCTTTGAGCAACACTGTCTCTTGACACTTTTATTGTGGAAGCAAAAATGAATTTCTTATATTAAAGCTTGACACTGGGAGTTCCTGATGGATATAAGTTGAGATAGGTGTACTGTGGTGGTGGACAGGTTTATAGTTTCATAGTCTTTGGCACACTGATTGTTCTGAGTCCTGGTATGCAGGTTTTGTAAATTAGGGATTAAGTAAGATTATGGAGGTTAAACATCTTGAAGTCTATAAGGTAATCATAATGATATTATTATTATGTAACAGTATTAGTATGATAATTAGCAGAATATGTGGGAATTGTAATGGATGGGTTTGTATTTCTTTAACACCAATGGCTTGTATTTGTAGGAAGTGCTAGAGCACAAGCCACAGGCCATTGCCTTGACTCAGATTTGCTGTATCTTGTTCTTCCCAGTTTGGGTAGTGACCAGGACCTGTGGATTTTATAGAGAAGCTATTTGGTGGTTTATCAAGTACTGTGAATAGTTTTCTTTTCCTTCTCCGTGTGTTGTATGTTTGTGTTCATGTGTACATGTGCACATAGGTATATGTGAGTAGAGATCAGATTGATTTTGGATATTCCTTAGTCACTCTTGCATTATTTGTTTTAATTTTTATTGATTGGCTTGGTTGTTTGACAATTTCATGCATGTTTGTAATATGCGGTTCATTCTCGCCCGTGGCTCCCTTTTACCTCCTTCTTATTTCTGTTGTCATCCTCCTCACTACAGTCTCTTTCCCACTTTCATGTCTTGTTTTGTGGCTCGCTGATTTTAATAATAAATGTCTGAGTAACAACTAGGCTATGTGACATTTCACGGTTATAGCTTTCCTGTCATAAATAGAAAACACGGTCGCTCGGCAGACATGCTGACACTCTGTCTCTTAGAATCTTTCTGTCAGCTCATCCTCAGAGTTCCCTAAGCCTGTAAATTCACAGGTTTGCTGTAAGGGCTATGTCGTATCAGTTAAGCCTGGAAACCACAAGGACAGCTGTTCTCTGTTTTTTATCAGTTGTATATTTCTGTAATGGACTCTGTGTGAAGCAAGAAGTTTCTTCGATGAATGGAGAAAGCTACACACATCTGTGCGAATAGAGATGGGTAGAGTAATAGAAATGATACAGGTTTAGAGAAATGGCAACAATAGGTTCTTTCTAGGGGCCATTACCTTACCAACAACAGGTAACAGTTTCAGGTATGAATTCTCTTCTATTGAGAAGGTCTAAAGTCTAATGAGATGGCTATTGGTTACTTCCAAAACCTAAGTACCACTATTGTATGCTTGGGGACATCTTTCCATGCTGGTCACTGTGGTTTGTAGGCTTTACAGCTGGGTAAAAGTCATTTCTTTTCTCCCTCAGCACTGGTCAACTTCTTTCCATAAGTGTTGGAAATCTGAACTGAGATTCTCAGATTGTGTGGTAAACACTTTCCTGATCGAGCCATTTCCTCAACCTGATAGATTTATTTTTGGTTACTGTATAGTTAATACATTAGTCATGAAGCCAATGTCCTTTTCCTTTCCCTGACTTTCTAGGTTGTAAAGCACAGCTCTCTTTACAGAGCGTGAAAGCAGTGTGAGGATAGTATTGACAAGGTCACAACACATCAAAATAGCTCAGCAAAAGGACAGCAAATATCTTTAATCCAGCGGCCAAGGAAAGGGATGAATGACCACTTTGCAGCCTTCTCTAATGAAAGGATTTTCTTGGTATGTGAGAGTGAAGAAGTGGAAAATTACATACAGAAGAACTATCATATGACCAACACTGTAGCAGATGCTTTCTTAAGACTCCTGGTAACTGATTTGCTGTGTATACATCAAGGAACTTAATATTTCTTACACTTAATATTCAAAAGGGAAAATGGAAAGAACTGTCAGAAAATGGTATTTATTTATTTATTTATTTATTTATTTATTTATTTATTTATACCACCATGTCTGAAATACCTTCCAAAATCCAACATGCAACAGGGTAGGAGATCACCAGGGCTTCACTCAGAAGGCTCAGATTTTTCCTCTGGGAGATAGGAATAGAAGAAACACAGGTGCTAGCATCTTAATAAATGGGTATGGGATTAGGATTAAACAAATCCATATGATCTATGCTTAAATTTGAATATACCCCACAGGCGCATACGTTTCAGCACTATTTGGGGCTCTGTTTGGGGGAGGCTGTGGCATCTATAGGTGTGAGGTGTAGCTGCTGGACATATGATACTAGGGACAGACCTTGATGGTTACAGCCTGGCCCTACATGCTGCTCTTTGGCTCTTGACCTTCTGAGAAGTGTAGAGTCTGTTTTATACTCCCATGCTGCTGTAATATTTCTACCTTGATAGACTAATAGTCTCTGACACCATGCGCCAAAATAAACTCTTCTTCCATGAAGTTGCTTCTCACAAATGATTTCTCAGAGACATATTGATAGCAATTTTGCTGATACAACTCGTGTACATTAAATACACTATGATATGTTATCATTATTTTATTAATATCAGGAAATAGTAAACTCAATGACCTTTTAAGTCGATTTTGATTTCAATCGATACATTTCTGTTTCTATTTAGAGGTTCTGTATTTAAAATAATTCTTTGCTCATTTGTTTGTGATATACAGAAAAGTAGTTGTCCCAGCGAAACAGAAAAATATCACTTGTAGGATTTTTACCTCTGAAATCACCAGCTGTCTCTGCTAAGGAAGATTTATCATGTGAGCACACATGGTTTTACTCAGGTGTGCTATATTATGTGAAATATTATGACACAGTATAATACGCTAGATGAAAAGATGCATATACTTACAGATTTACAGGTATGTGCTTACCTCATTTATTTACAAAAATGCACCACATATACAAGGTCCTGAGAAGTGTCAAAAACAAAACATAAGACAGCAATAAACTACGGAAGGATAAAGCTTAGATTCTGCTGCTTTTCAAACCCCAATCCAATCTAATCCCATGCTAAGTCAAAGGTTACTCGGTGGGGAGTGTTATGCTCTTAACCAAAGAGGTGACGCTTTCATTCTTTGTAGATAAGAGTTATAGAGAAAAATACAAGCCAGATAAGTAATTTTACCTTTTCTAAGAGTCACGTCAGAAAGATTAAGAAGCAGTGAAACTAATTTTAAGAATCTATTTACTCCAACATACCCAGGTGTTATGATACTAGCTTATGAACAACACAAAGCCAGCCTCCTCCTCGTCCTCCTCCTCGTCCTCCTCCTCCTCCTCCTCCTCCTCCTCCTCCTCCTTCTTCATCCTCCTCCTCCTCCTCCTCCTCCTCCTCTTTCTTCTTCTTCTTCTTCTTCATCATCATCATCATCATCATCATTTGAGCCAGGGTCTCCTTCTGCAGCCCAGGCTGCCTCTTATCTCATCATGCTCTTGCTTTGGCCTCCCCTGTGCTGGGATTTCAAGCATTAGCCTCCATATTCAGCTTCACATACCTTCTTTTCTCTGTTGCTTTGAACCAGTCCACTGTTTTTGCAGTGTTGCCATGAATCTTTGGACGAGTCACCAAAAGGTTCACCCTTCCCAGCATCTACCCATAGTAAGTAATCCATATATCTGAGGCCTCATGAGAACTTTCCAAGATGAAGATGGAGAGTAGGTTAGGAGAAAGGTAGAAACACTTGCAGCAGGAAACCCTGGTGGCTGTAATTGCCTCCTCCAGGATGGGTTGGGCACAGGGGCAAGGACTGGGTGGTTAGGAAGAATGGCAGTGCTGAGCAGGGTGAGCAGATGGCAGCTGACTGGGCATCTCTGGATTAGTGCTCCATGGTTACTATATGTTTACTCTAAACCTACACCATCTACTTCTGCAGGCTGACCTAGTATGTCAAACATTGTTTTAGCAGAGAATTATTAGGGATGAGAAAACCATCCAAAAGCACATCCCAAGAATAAAATGGCTAAAGGAAGGAGGTGGTGGTGGGGAGGGAGAGGGGAGGAGGGAAAGGGAAGAGGGAAAAGGAGAGAGAGAAAGGAACAACAAGGAGATCATGATCTTTATCTTTCAGCTCTTCCTGGTATTAAGAAGCAGAACTAATGTGGAAAACATCAGAAGGGAGAGTCCAGCTCAACAAGAAAGAACTATTAAAAGATAGAAATGTTTTGAACATGGGTGGCCTTCTGAGGCTGGGAGTCTTTCATCAGCTTAGTTACCACTTTACCACTGGGAAGGAGTCTGTGATGAGACATTCCTGAGGCTGGGCACATTTGATAAAATATGATAAAGTTTTATCACAAATGATAAAACTTGTGATAAACTATTTAACAATGAATGCAATGACCACTTAACACAGTGTGACTGAACCAGTGGCATATGAGATACCCCGTATCTTCAGAGTTTCTCGTTCATGACTCCATTCTTGGAAACCATGTCAGTGAATTTATTGCTGCTGTCGGAGTATCACAGGCTGAGTGAGCCAGAACAGTGAGTATTAATTTGGTTCACAGCTCTGGAGGCCACCCAATATCACAGGGTATATAGCTGGAGAGGTCCTTCCTTCAGAACATCACAGAGGAAGGGCACATGAACACTTGGGTCTAGAGAACGGGTATGAGAGGAATGCACATGTAACAAACCCATTCTTGAGATAACTAACCCACTCCCCCAGTAAAGGCATTGATTCCTTCATGGTGGCATAGCCTCATGTTATGATGGTCATTATAGTTCAACCTGCATTTTGGAGGGGCTACTCCAACCTTATCTGGATGATTGTAGCCCCGGACTCTGAGCTTCTTCAAGGATATAACACATGGGACATTGAACAATGCTCCCTTGGCTCTGGCTATGAGACGAGCAAATTGCCAAGAACCAAAGCAAATGCATCTTTGTCTCAATTGAAGACTTCAGGTCCAGCCATGGTGGCAGTGGCTGGACTCATGGCTTAATGGGTTCTGGTATGCTACTGGGGTTCACACAGCAACCTCATGTTTCTTCAGATTTGCTCTTTCTTTTTTTTTTTCTGGACACAGAGTATTACTACTTTTGACTGTCTTTTCTGATTCCCATTTCTCAGATATGTGTCCTCTTGGAGAGCTTGAATAGTCCCTTTCCTTCCATCTACACCTTAGTCCTCCATAGGGGTCACATCGATCTTTTCAGACCTGTTCTTGACGGTCACATATTTTCTCTGCAGATGAGTCACTTACTAGTTGTCTTCCATCTGGCATGCCAAAGGAGCCAGCACATTCTCCCGGAGCTCTGTTAGTTGCTTGCCCCCCACCAGCCATCAGCCAGCTTGCTTGGACCTTGAAGTACTGCTATGTTCCTTCCTTCTCCTTGCCTCTGTCCATCACTGTGAGCTGTGGGTTTGGTTTTGTTTGTGTCTTGCTCATCTTCATCTCTCACCTGTGTTCTTCTTTTGTTTCCTTAGCTCAGTGACACATGCCATTTTCCTTAAATCCCTGAAATTTTGAAAAGACCTTGGGTATTTGAGGCCTTATTTCTGGTCCCGGACCCTTTTTCAACCAAAACAACACTGCTTTTTATCTGATTCATAATGGGAGATCCCATTTATGATTTGGCCTCAAAGCATGTTCTGATGGAAGAAAGAAGTCTAGAAAAATCACTTTCCTCCTGCTTCTTAGCCTCATATCTACCGGTCCCCAATCTAAGCAAACTCAAGAGAAAAAGCCTAATCATGTCATAATGAAGTTTAAAACATCTCCCAGAGTCTCCGTTGACCACAGGAGACAGGCTGGCTTCAATACCAGAACTGTTGGGATCTACTCTCTACTCTTTGTTTTTCCCCAGTTGTGCCCCATCCCTTTCTTTTCACATTGTCAGGTCAGTTCTGAGATCCCTGATATAAAGACCACATCAGGCATTTGCAGTTTCTCTCATGGGAATTTCTCCTGGTTGTCATCTACATAGAAACTTATCTTTTATGACTTGGTTTAAGAATCACCTAATCCCAGAAGCATCCTTGATTTCACAAGAGGAAATGACTGGTCCTGTCGTTTGTTCCTCTTCTGTATCTTTTATGCACATGCACCTGTTATACTGAGTGTTCTGAATGCTTTCCTTGTCTCATTGCCTCATTCCATTAGGAGTGGGAAACACAGCTGGCTTGGTTGTATTTGTTTTCCCAATGACCATTATAGACTGTATCCTGTCATAAGTGTTTCTAGAATACCGACTGAGAGGAAGTTTGAACTGAATGCTGTGCAACTGGGCTAGGATGGAGCCTCTTTGTAGAAGGCTGGAGATGATGGTTTTCTATAATTGATTCATTTTGGGAATAGAGCAGATAGACAACCAACAAGCATCAGGAAATGTCAACAGAAACTTATCAATCCACACTTTTTTTGGTCTATTAACCCAATGCATTCAAATCAGCTTCTATATGATCTCCAATTTGACCTTTGATACATATTATTATTCTACAAGTAACAATGATGAAAATCATTGCTACTTATACTTGATTGTGCATGTAGCCAATTTTTATTTTCATGGACTTGGTTTATATTTACAAATACCTTAGGTTAGAAAGCCACTTGTATTTTATAGACACAAAACCAATGCTTAAACATCACATGACTTGCCTAAAGTCACCCAGCTGGGAGCTAATAGAATCTGATTTTAAGTCATCTTATTTCAAGGTAGGTCAATATTGGTATCTCTATCAGGGTTCCTTGATCACTCAAAGAGCATCCTTCTATTTACCTGAATATGAGAAATAGTTCAGTGGGGTCAGAAAATACACTTACGTGGACCCACCTGTGTGGGACTTGGCCATGTGAGGGATGGTCTTTCCCATTGTTGTGTTAATCTGCTCCCCCATTAGTGGCCCAAGGCTTCTCCATGTCAAGCTGCCAAGACTCTGCATTGGTCATTGCATTTTGTTGACAAATAACAAAGATGATCCTTGTCTTGCTGTCAATTTTACACCCTCTGTGTTTGCCAAGGGAGCCCCACATGCCAGGAAGGGCTTTGTTGTGGTCTGTGACTCACTTGGTTCTCTCCTCTGCCCCTCCCTGGGTGCAGGGTATTACAATCTGCCAATTGCACAATTCTAGGACATATCTGGGTGAATTGACAGAGGATGGGAAGAAAAACAAACAGACAAACAGGCAAACTAGAATACAAATGGGCCACTGCTACTGGAAGCAGAAGAGACCGTACTACAGTGGAGCTCTTTTAATCTCATCCACAAAATGCTTCTCTCATCACCCAGAGACCTCCTGTAGGCATTCACTCTCCAAAGGAAGCCTTGGCCCCAGGTATTTCCACCCACAGAATCTTTACTGTCTTATGGAACAGGGAAGGTGAGTAGGAGAGTCTCTTATACTTATTGAGAAGTAGCCCAATCCACTGCTGTGCTGATGTCATCTTACATGCTCAAGGCTGGCTTCTTCTCAATGGTGCCTTGGAAGGCCATCTATTTAGAGGATAGATGACTTTGTTAAGACAACAGAAGGCTTTTAAGAAAACTGGAGTTCCAGGATAAAACAAGCACCTTAATTTCCCCATGTAGAATATATTTGTAATGAATCACCCAATATATAAGTATGATTAGAGCTTATCTCAATTACCACTATTAATTGTTACCCTGTCTTCTGAAGGTCATTGATGAAACTCTTCACCTGTAGAGGGAAAGGGGTCAATGTCTGCTCTGGCTAGTATCTTATTCCATGATTTTCTGCTTCATGAATTCATTCTTGGCTGTGGACAAGGGCCTGCCCTATGCTTGGCTCTGTGTAAGTGCCTAGTGAACCAGAGAATACATAAGACTCAGTCTATCTTCTCAAGAAACTGTCAGAGACAGATTTAGGAGTGGACTACTGCAGTGCCCTGTGCTAAGTGCAGACTTTGAAATACCTACAGGTTGCCTTTGGAGGACAGAGGAACAGCTCCCAGCTTGGGTGATTAGAAAAACTTCATGGTGCTGGGCGGTGGTGGCACACGTCTTTAATCCCAGCACTTGGGAGGCAGAGGCAGGTGGATTTCTGAGTTTGAGGCCAGCCTGGTCTACAGAGTGAGTTCCAGGACAGCCAGGGCTACATAAAGAAACCCTGTCTAGAAAACCAAAATAAATAAATAAATAAATAAATAAATAAATAAATAAATAAATAAGATAAAATAAAACTTCATGGAGATGTTTCTTATACAGAAATATTTTGGGTTTGTACAAGTCTTAAGCCTTGAGCTTTATTCAAGATTTTAAACTTGAGGATAGCCTACCACATGCCTTTCCAACAGTTGGAACATTTGCTATTTTTATCTCAGCTTATAATCTTGTACTGGAACAGCCTGGTCTTATGATTGCCTATGCTTTCTTCAGGCAATGTACTCTTTTAGGTTCTTCTGGGTAAGACCATTAGCCTTACAGGATTCCATTTATTGGGGCCATAGGAGTTGATCATTGCAGCAATGGTGCTCAGAGTAATGCTAGTTTGCTGGAGATTTCAGCAGTCTATGGAAAGAATGGTCTGTACTTGGACATAAAAGAGAGATGTCCATTCTAAGGGAGTGATGGGAAGCAGGTTAGAAAAGCCTTGACAATCTGGTATGAGAGGGTGGGAAGAAATGTAATGTCAGACCTGAAAGCATGACAATATAACATCTTGGAAATAGGCTGGTCCATGGGAGCAGAAACCAAGAACAGGGAGAGGAAGGGAGGAGCTGGAGCATATGAAGCCTTAAAGGTCAGGCTGGTCCCAAACAAGATTAAAAATCAAGTTTGAGTAGCAAGTGTCTCAGTTACTGAAAACTTTAGGCCCTGAAAACTTGTCAGTGATCATAAGCAGTAGGGAGAGGTGATGAGGGATCTATTTTTAAAAAATCTTTCTGGCAACTGAGTGGAGAATAAATTATTAGGGCTAAACTTAGGTCTTAGCCCTTGCCCAAAGACTCATCAATAGATGTAGGTATCCTTTATTAGACATCTATTTTTCTAGCTTGGTGGTGTGCAAGAATCAGTTGGGGGATAGTTTTAAAATACCAAATGCCCAGGTCAACCCTCACAGTGACAGAGACTCTCTGAAATCTGAAGAATCTGATATTTTTAAGTAAGTTCCAGGTGTACACTAAGCATGGAGAATCCGCATTAACAATTATTAGTTCCCATTACACATACTGATATGTGCTTATATCTAGAAGGTGGGCCACAGCCCCCATGTCCATCCTTGTGTGTACATTCTTCCTTCCTGCGACTTTGCTGGGGCGTAAAGACTGCTAGTCTTGAATGCTACATGGGGTGTTTCTTTCCTGACTCAGGGTTCTCGTCTTGATGGTGGCTTCCCGTCTCCCACTTGTAAAAGGCTTGCTGGGCTGCAGGGCGTGACAGTTACCTACTTCGTACCATTTAGGGATTCTGCAATTTAACTACATCATGCCCACCCACAAGTAGATTCCCTTACGATTAGTTGCCTCACGTCTCAAAGGAGTGCTTTGCTTTATGAGTTTACTGGAATATTCTCCTAGACCAAAACCATGGGAACACCATGGTGGCAGACTCCCTGCCACCCACTTGGGCAAGGGGTGAGTAATGTGTGCAACTGGCTGCAGGGGAGTTTTCCTCTCTAATCTCAACTGAGCTAGAACTCATGGGAAAGACCCTGTCCTTTTAGGTGATCCACAGCCAGGATGTTGCAAATGGGATTTCTTTCCCATGGGCACTATGACTGTCCATAGAATAGAAATGAGTTGTAGATTCTAGAAGGCTTTACTGAAGAAAATTTCCTACCATGTGCCATGTCCTAGGCATAGACATGCCATACAGAGGGAAGGCTGGGGATGTAGAATTTGGGAGAACAAGAAAAGTGCCGAACCTTTTGCACGCTGAAAACCTTGTGTGTGCTAGCAAGGTGCTGATTTGTGAAATGACTAGGCCACCATAGGCAACTGGCTGGCCTTTGTACAGATGTGTACTTCCACTTCCTGTCTCCAGATTCCAGGCTGGATCGGCATCCTCCAAATTGCTAGAGGGGAGAAGGCTTCTTGAGGATCTGAGTCCAACTAGAGGACTTAAGTGTGCAGTCTCCTTCAAACTTAATGCCGGGTGGTGGTGGCACACGCCTTTAATCCCAGCACTTGGGAGGCAGAGGCAGGTGGATTTCTGAGTTCGAGGCCAGCCTGGTCTAAAAGTGAGTTCCAGGACAGCCAGGGCTACACAGAGAAACCCTGTCTTGAAAAAACAAACGAAAAAAAAAAAACCAAAACCAAAACAAAAAACAAACTGAACAATCTCCAGCTTTCTGAGCACACATCAAAGGAGCTTAGCCTCTGCACCTCCCTCTTGTGTCACCAGCATCACCTGCATCCAGTGAGGTTCCAGCCTTTGTTCTGTGATCAGCATCACCTGTACCCAGTGAGACTCCAGTACTCATACTCTGCACCTCCATCTTCTGATACCAGCATCACCTGCATCCAATGAGGCTCCAGAGCTTGTTTTTGCTAAGTGTCTCCACATGCCTTCGTCTTTCCTTTACTCTTGTCTATTCTACTTCCATTACAGAGGTGGCTTTATTCTTCGTTTTCATTTATTTGAAAGCATTTTTATGTGACTGTTAATCAGTGAAAACAGAGAAAATAGTGATAAACAGGAAAGTGTGAAGAAGAAAAGTAAGAATGGCCAATTAGACCCATAGTTCCATTATTTATATTCTTCCAGGTCATTTTATGCGCATATGTTAATATATATTAAATGCTAGTACTTATATTCTTTCTTTAAAATGGATGTATTTTCTTCATATCATCCACTACTTCTGAAATGATTAAATACATTAATTTGTCTAAGGTAGATATATAAGCTATAGAAAGAATATGACCAAATGAAAACAAACAGATCAAAAATTAGCCCTCACCCGTATAGCCAGTGAGAGTCATGATGTGCTTTTTTTTATTCTTACATTTCAGTTTTTTTCCCAATGAACAACTGAGCCTGCATATGCATGTAGCTATAATTTACTCATGGGAAAAAATCAAGGGCCACAGAAACATGTGAAGTAATGACCCTTCTTGGCTCTTCTTGTGGCCCACAATCCCAGCTCTGTAATTAGCCATTGTTTAAATGTTCTTTTTGAGGGTTGGGGGTATTATTTGAAGAGATTTATGTATATTAAAGCACATGATTACCATGGCTATGTCTTCCCTTCCCCTCTCCCTCCCTTCCTCCTTTCCTCCATTCTTCCCTCCCTCTTTCCCTTTTAACTTTCGATGTGTCCCAGGCTGGAAATTCCTGGGCAGAAGCAGTTGTGCTACCTCAGCCTCCCACAGCAGCTTGGTCCCACTCCAGGTACACAGCACAGCAATCATGGATGGGGTTTGCGTGCTATATACAGCAGTGGTCTTATCTCTCTAAAATCATGTACACATCAAGACATGTTTTTATCATGCTTCTATCTCCTGCCAGTGTTTGTTTGTGTGTCTTTCTCTAGTGGGTGAGCCAGTTACACAGTACCGTTTGTAATTTTTCCCTCTGCAAATTTAGAAGGCTACTTGCTGTAAAATAAACATGGCTTTGACTTGGAGTTGGCTATCGCTCCATCCTGACCATCCCACTTATTTCTTCACCAGCCCCTCCCATTTGCTTACCAGTGGAGAACATCTTAACATCTCATTGGCCAAATTTTAAATCTTAGTTCTTTTCTGAATGTCACTCAACAAGTAATATTATAACCAAGTAGTAGAAGCTACAGAAGGAGAACTTTGATGCATTGTAATAACCAATCCAGCAAGAGATCCAAACTTTGAAAGGCCAAATAGTGATGCTTGGTGATTATCAATGTTGAAAAAGATCCAGAACAACACATCAGCACCAGAATGTGAATTCCTCACGAATAACTGAAAGCATTGAAAATATTTGAAAAGAATATACTAGTCACACTCTGTAAAAATATGTGTTATAGTTTAAGTGTTCCACCTAAGTTTGCTGCTCACAGTGCTGTACCTCAGCTCAGGAAGCTCTGTGTCTCAGATGGATTAATGAAGATTAATTACGTATGTGACCTTCTGGCACATTCCAGGTGCTTAGTGTATACTAATTATTAAAGGTGGGATGATGAATCCAGGAGGAACTGGTGTCTCCTCTGTGGCTTCTCATGAAGAGAATGAAGGGTGACCACCCAGAAGCAGCTTAGAGAAGACCTTCTGTAACCTGACTGTTCATCTGGGGGTTTAGTGACAGCAGTTCCTTTATTTCAGAGGATCAGTAATGAGGCCCTAAGACTCTGCAGCTCTTTCTTCCTTCCATCCTTCCTTCCTTCCTTTCTCTCTCTCTCTCTCTTTCTTTCTTTCTTTCTTTCTTTCTTTCTTTCTTTCTTTCTTTCTTTCTTTCTTTCTTTCTTTCTTTCTCCTGACTTTTTCTCCCTTTCTATCTATCTATCTATCTATCTATCTATCTATCTATCTATCTATCTATCTATCTATCTATCTTTCTTTCTTTCTTTCTTTCTTTCTTTCTCCTGACTTTTTCTCCCTATCTATCTATCTATCTATCTATCTATCTATCTATCTATCTATCTATCTATCTATCTATCTTTCTTTCTTTCTTTCTTTCTTTCTTTCTTTCTTTCTCTCTCTCTCTCTCTCTCTCTCTCTTTCTTTCTTTCTTTATTTCTCTTGAGACAGGGTTTCTCTGTGCAGTCCTGGCTATTCTGGAATTCTATAGACCAGGCCTCAAACCCAGAGATTACTCTGCATTTTTAAATGCACACAGATTGCTGACATGGCTGTGAACCACATATTTCAGAAATGCTTATGGGGAAATCCTGCAATCAAATTGAGGCTAGACTAAATGAAGATCTATTCCAGCCTCTAAACCTTTGGAATCTGTTTGGAAAAATCATTCACCATTCAATGGTCATAGAGAGGTGGCATTGGAATTTGTTTAAAGAAACTTATTGGTATTTTACAGGTAATGCTTGTACTACAAAATTTAAGAGACACGAGAAGAGCACTCAGTAAAAGAACAAAGCCCTCCCTTCTCCCTTCTCTAGCCACCCGGTTCCTTTCCTTAGGCTTTATTTACGATTACTAGGCTTTGGGGGTATATTTTTTTCCAGAGGCAACCTGTGTATGTGCAAGCATATACTTTTCTTCTCTAGTTCTTCTATCTTTCTTTTTCCCTCTGAGATGTATCATAGAGCCATTGTATATTAGTACATACAGGGTTGTTGTAACAATTAAGATAACTTCATATTAACATATAAATTAAACAGTTCTCTATTGATCAATATTCCGTGCACAGTTTTGCTTGCACAATGTCACCATGAAGACATTTGGGCACATCTCATTTTAGACAAATAGAATCTATTCCCAGGAGCAGAATTGCTGGATCAAAGGACATGGGTGTCTAACATTTTGATGGGTGGTACCACCTTGCTCTACATGGCTGCTTTGGCAGTCTGTACTTCCACTAGACACGCATGGGGCATTCTTTCCCCATACCCTGGCCCACACCAGATTTGCAAATGCTTTGATGTCTGCCAGTGTGGTAGGTGCTGATGTCTCATTGTGGTTTTGATTTGCATTTCCCATCCTAGGAGTAACATTGAGACAGTTAACCAATTGTCCCTCAGCCGTTCCCATTTCATTTCCAGGAGGTTCCGGCTGCTAACCTTTTCTGGTGATTGGCACACACTCCTTACAAATAGGGAAATTCATCATTTGCCCGTCATGTGAGTTGCAAACATTTCCTGCAGGTAGCTTTATTTGGGCTTAGTCAGGTGTCATAACCTTTGCATAGTCTCAAGAGTCAGATTTTTCAGTTGTGTGTGTTTGTGTACGTGTGTTTGCCATACCATCCATGGCTCTCCCAGTTAAAAAGCACAAAATGATTCTCCTTGGTGTACTCTGGTGTTTTTCCATTTTACTCTCTCATATTTAAATCTGTGATATAACTATAACTTACCTCAACAGGCGAGGTGTGGACCTATTTTGCTTTTCATGAGGTCATAAAAGATCACATAGTAAACAATCTTTCTCGTAGTCACAGTTGAACACTGTTCTCTGTGAACATACATGTCCCATGTTTAGGTCTTAACTCTCTATTCCATTCCATTGACTTACCCACTCGTGAGCCTTCTTGCACTATCTTAACTTTTAAGAGCTTTCAAAACATAAAGCACTGAGTGAGCTGGTCCCCATCCATTGCTTCTGTCTCCAATTCCTAGTCTTTTTCTCTTTGTGGGGGATTGCTCTTACCTGTTTAAACTTTGATGGTGCATGTCTATGCTTGTGTGGTTAAAAAACATCTGACTGCCATTTTTATTGATGGGGCTTTAAATTTTAGATAGATTTAAGGCAACAGATGTTGTAATGATACTGAGTGTTCTTAACAAAGAACACCGTGCGCTTTCTACTGGCTTGTTTTTCTTTTGGCTCTGAATAGCATCTTGAAATTTCTTTTATATGTAGATTGTATAGATCTTGTCATCTTCATTTTGATCTTGGTTATTCTTAGATCTTTTGACTTTTTTCCTTCAAGTCTGTCAGTGTGTGTGTATTTGTGTGTGTGTTTGTGTGTGTGTGTGTGTGTGTGTGTGTGTGTAGTGTGTGAGTGGGTAAGTGCACACTTGAAGGTGCATATGGAGGCCATAGGTTAACCTCAGGTGCTAATCTACAAGCACCACCTTCTTCTTCTCCTCCTCCTCTTTCCTCCTCCTTCTTTCTCCTCCTCTTCCTCTTCCCCTCTCCCCCCTCCTCCCGGCCTCCTCTCATTCTTTATCCTCTCCCCATTTTGTCTTGAGAAGCTAGCTGACCTGTGAGCTTCAGGGATCTGTCTGTCTCTCCCATCACCAAATCTGAGATTCCAAGCATACTCTACTCTGCCTGGCTTCTTAAATTCTTGTTTCCTCTTGGGCTGATGGTTCAGCAAAGATTAAGAACACTGACTGCTCTTCCAGAGGACCCAGGCTTGATTTCTGGCTCAAACATGGTGACTCACAGTTGTTAGAAATTCTAGTTCCAGGGGATCTAGGATCATCTTCTAGCCTCCATGAACATCAGGCATGCATGCAGTACACACACACACATGTGGTAAACACCTATACAGATAAAAATAAGTAAAATCGAATGTGATTCTGGGGCTCACAATCAGGCTTCCAAAGCAAGCACTTTTCTGACTGAGACATCTCCCAGATTCTTTAAAAAATAACTTTTAACGGTAAAAGTTTGAGACATGTTCTTACCATTGTAACCCAGGCTAGCCTAGAACTTGTGATCCTTCTGCCTATTCCTCATGCTGGGATTACAGGAGTGTGCTTTGCAACCTGGTTGGACTTTTGTTGTTGCTGTTTGTTTTGTTTTCCTATTGTAGATAGATTTTCCCTTTCATTATGTCTTCTAATTGACTGTTGTTTGAATATGGGAAAACTATTAGTTTTTCTATAGCAACTTGGTGTCCAACAACCCTAATGAATCTTCTCATTGTTTCTTAAACATCTGCCCATTGCTCTTCTTGGAATCTCTCTTTGTATTTACTCTTCTGTGTTCCTTTGGTGTTTTACATGAAACATCAGGCAGTCTGCGGTTTAGACTGAGGTTTCTGCTTCCCCACTATTTAGAGCAGAGCGTATTTGAAAGTCGTCAGAGAATGTGAATGATGTATTCTAAAATATTCTGGAATATTTTCATCCCTTTGGCTCCATCTTCAAACACTCAAGAGATGTAAATCCTGAGGTAATACCCACTGTCTATCTTGGATCGCCTAAATTAATTTCATTGGCCAGTACCCATAACACTTGCCTCTGCTCCAGGTTTTAGATCTATTGTCTTTATATCTGAAAAACTGTTTTAGTTATTAGCTTCAGAGTGTAGATTCTCATGGAAGCCAACAGCTTCCTCAGCCTTTTTCTGCATCAATGGAAATACCCCCTGTGTTCTCCTAGGAAGCACAAACTACACTGGTAGTTGGGATAGAGGATTTCCAGTGGTGAGTGAGTAGCCATTTATTCTTGTTTTGAAGCAGGTGTTTCAAAATGCAAGAATGACTCTTTAAGCTCCTCTCTAGCATTTCTATGGATAAGCACATGATTATTTTGATTTATTCATATCAACAACAATAACGTTACACTAATTTGAAGTCATCTTGTTGATCTCTTTTATGTGAGAAATTTCTTTCTATAAGATTTGTCTTCTTACACTACGAGTTATGTTTCTTTGAGGTCTCAGGTATGGATTCAGTTAGCAAATGCTCACGAGCTTACTACCTCTTTCCCCTCCCAAGATCTATGATTTCTGTATCCTACCCATTGTCTTTATTAAGTTCTGCCTAATGAAGCATGAGCCACATGGGCAATAATTTCCTCTCTTGGAAAAAGCCACTTTCTTTAGCTCTTTGCAGCTCCTTACCCTTCAATATTCAGCCAGAACAATGCTGAGGGAGAAGGGCGCCTTGCTAAACTTGTACTTTTGAGAATGAAGAGCTGCTAGGGGCTTCTTTCTGACTTCTTGATAGGAAGTACTCAGTGTCAGTTTTTGGACCTGTTCCAGGTCACTTACTTCCCACAGAGCAGTCATTAGCCTCTCAACACTGCTCAGGGCATGCCTGGCACCCATTGATTCAGCAGGGCACAGCCTAAAGACACAGACTCATCCAGACTGGTCTGACATGTGTCCTCAGCAGTTTCTCCCATGCCACGTCAGCCCAGGTGCTGGTCTCTCATGCACCTGTGCTCCTCTGCTGAGGAATCGTGCCTCCTCACCTCCCTTTATCTAACCATAGATCTGAGGCCATACTGACTTTCCAGAAGTGGCAAAGATTTAATCCCGCGACTTATGATCCTTACGAAGGGAAGAACATGCCAACTCAGAGTGCCCCAACAAAGAGGCATTGGCTTCTGGTTGCCAGTTCAATAATGAATGCAGAAGGGAAGCCAAGCAAGATAAACATGGCTGCCATTGCTTCCATGGAATTCTCAGATAAGGGATAGATTTGATCAGATAACTGAAACAGAAAAGATTCTAATCAATGAACAATCATTCTATTATACAAACCTAAAACGTAATCTTCATACTATCCCTTCTTTACCTTCCTGGTCCAGCTTTAACATGTCGGCCTGCCTCTTCTTCCTCTGTCACCTTTTTGCAGGCACTAAACATTTGCTATCTGAACCCACCACTGTCACCTCTTGACAGACTCTCCTCTCTGAATAGTAAGTGCTTTTCTTTATTGCCTGATGATCTTATCCTCATCTTCCAAGACACAAGTCAACTGGCAATCCATCCTTTGATACTTTGCCTTTGAGATCCTGTCTTAAATTTGGCCCTATTCTCATCTTACATGATCAGCTAGCTCTTTAAGCTCCAGCAGTGCCATATTTACCTTTCTTCTAAGTACTTTACACATTCCATACATCTTCTGGTTCTGTGATTTTCAAAGTTGGACTCTAGATGAATAGAACACCCACCTGTATTTTTATACACTCTCTAGTGTGCTTTGTACATTGGGACAATGACATATACTGCATGAATAGTTAACACGTCCCCATGCTGTGGTTTTGGGCTCCAAAGCTGTTTTACTGATGGCTATTAATCTGAAGAGGATCAAGATCTTTGTTCTAGCTGTTGCACATATGAAGGCATGAACTCTATCTTACTGGTATAAGCCCCATAAAAGTTGGTTAAATAAGTCATAAGCTTCTATACAAGTATAATGATAAAGCCTTAAATGAGATGCTGACAAGATGCAAAGGGAGGAAGGAATTGAATCATGATTGTTCACTAATATAGCATCTAGAGAGATTGGTTTCAAATTAAGATAAAATTATGATACAATACCACCTCAGGCAGGTTACTCATCTTTCTAGACCAGAGTCAGCAAACTTACCCTGTTAAGAGTCAGCTAGGCACCCTCTAAGAGGCAAAGGGGATGGGGGATGGGCTGATGAACTCAGGGAGGGGAACGGAGAAGGGGGGGCAACACTTGGAATGTAAATAAACAAAGTAATTTAATAAATGAATTTATAAACGAAACTTAAAAAAGAGTCCACTAGTAAATATTCAGCACATCAAGCCATGTAGTTCTCAATGTTGCTACTATAACAGACAAATATATAAATGTATGTACTTGCCTATATGGCCATAAAATTTTATTGACACAAACAGATGACCAGGTCTGGTTAACCCAGTGAATGGACCCCTCTTAAAGTTTATCATTCCTAGTTGTATTTCATAAGTTATTTGTTTAACAATGCTTACAAATACCAACCTTAGTCATGATCTGAGGTCTTACAAGAAAAGACATACTTGATTTGGGCATTACTTATGAGGTCCCAAAGGAATAGAAGATGGAGCGGGTAGTTGGGGGAAGTCTAGTTAAGGATATGACATGAGTAATAACTCTGATGTTGACGGAGCCTAGAAACTGCTGGAACACTCCCTGAGTGACAGTGTGACAGAAGTATTGAGGAGTGAAAGTTAAACTCTTCCTACTTTAGGATGGAATGGAGACAATGAGCGCCTCTCCTCCCTAGGGAGAATCAGAAAAAATTAACTGCAAATAAGCAGTGCTTGGCATGTACATCTTGACTCTGTCCTTTTACCTGCTGGGTAAAACCATTGGGTTCTGACTTCCACCTACTGTCTGATGCCAAGACTTCTGGCTATTTTGCTGAGTAGGATTTCCTTCCAGTTCACACATTTAGGGTAATTTGCTTCTCACTGCAAACATCAGCCTCCCTGCCCCAGTAGACCTCGTATCTCACCCATTTAGATAAGAATAGGTGGATGGACCACTGAAGCCCAGGAGACTGATTTCTTGATCAAGATTCTCAAAGTGCTATCTGGATCCCCCTGAGGTAGAATCACCTGGAAGCACAAGATAAAAGCAAGAATTCCTGGCACCCATCCTGTGATCTGGATTCGGGATCTTTGCTCTGGGGCTCATTTTAGAAATAGCTTTTAAGGTGAATATCCACATGTTACAGTTGTAAAAGACCCATTGATGTTCTGAAAGAAGCTCAATGGACTTCCAAGACTCCATTCAAGTCTCCTTCACCAGATTCTTAACTGTTTAAAACCAGTATAATAAATGAAAGTTAGAAAAGTATGCTTGCCCCTAGCTTGTCTGGCCTTCCTCATAGCATTAACTTAGGTTTTAAAATAAATTGCATAAAGAACAGGTAGGTATCTGTGTGGGTTTCAAGTTGCATGACTCTTTGAGGGTCCTTTAGCAAACAGAACAGCCCCAAGAGGAGCCTGCACAGGGCACTCCCATGAGGCTTCTTCCTTTGCAGCTTCCTCCCTTGGCTTCTGGGATAGAGGCTACACTTTTGGATCTTGGTGTTTAGAACATATCCTCCCACAGACTTCTCCAAATGATATTGGCTAATGGGGCTAAAGAGACTCAAATAACCTCCTCTCAGGCTTCTCCTGCTTTCCAGTCAGTCCTGTGTCCTCAGTGGGATATGAATTTTAATTCAAACCCTACCCATTTCCAAAGGCAATTTTCTATCTTCACACATGTATTTCGCTGATACACACACACACACACACACACACACACGCGCGCGCGCACACACACATCAGGTATATATTTATTCTTTACCACTTTGTTTACAGCAAATTGACACACTAATGCTTTCACTAATATAAAGATTTCTTGGTGATATCAAAGGCCAAAGAATTCCCTTTATCTTCTGATGAATAATTGCTACCTTGGGATATGAAATAACATGTCCAAAGTCGGTGTCTGACCTGTGGCTGAGCCGAGGTGGGAGGCGTCACATATGGATTCTGTAGCTTGAAAAGCTATTGTTCTAATCCTATGTGTCTGGATTCATTCCTAACTTGGGCTCTGTGCAAATACAATCATGGAATTGTAAACACACCAGGAGAAGAAATCACGGGATACTTTGCAAATAATGATCATCCAAGTACAAAGGTTTGAAAAATTTGCACCCAATCATCTCTCTCTCTCTCTCTCTCTCTCTCTCTCTCTCTCTCTCTCTCTCT
>NW_022196900.1:17258881-17260962 GCF_008632895.1 Mastomys coucha | reverse complement strand
CTCCCTCCCTCTCTCTCCCTCCCTCCCTCCCTCCCTCCTTCCTTTTCTCACCTCTCTCTCTTTGTCTCTCTCTGTCTCTCTGTCTCTGTCTCTGTCTCTCTCTTTTTCTCTCTCTCTCCCTCTCTCTGTAGGCCAGGACAGCTGTCTAGGATAGATCTCTAGGAGTCACGCTAGATGGCAGTGTTTTAACATCAACAGGGAAAGGGCTTTTGCTGCTATTTTGAAGAATACTTTAGGACAGCCCTAGCAAAAAGGTTTGACAAGGGCATCCCCCTTGGAGCTCAGGATCTGAGAACAATGAGTTCAGGTCTCTGTTGTGACTTGAGGCTCCAGCTCAAAGCAGAACCAGAGTCTGGTTATGTAATAAATGAGACCATGGTTCTCAGTCACTGACCAGGAGAACCACCTGCCATTCAGATTCACAAGGTTCAGAGTAGGCCCCAAACATCCCTGCTTTATCCACAATCTCTATGTGCTTTAGTGTCCTGATATTCCGTACAGTCTTTGTCTGGCGAGACTGTCTGCCCTGGGTTGTAAGACCCTGGTGTGAACTAGTGCATCGTGATTCCTGTTGATGACATGAGGTAGTTGCTGAGGATGCAGACATGAACAAACCATGATTAGGGAGCTCCAGATCCAAGGGGAGGCAGTATCTGAAATCCTAACTAAGGCTCAGGAGACTTTGCTGCAGCCCAGTCTCTGATCTGCCCTGCACAGTTTCCAGCCAGTCACTTGAGTACTCCATGACTCATTCATTAATGGGCTTTGATGAGATTTCTCACTTGGAAAGTGAGGACCATGGAAACAGACCCTCCAAGGATCTGCACAGTTACACTTCTGGGGACAGCATCCTTTTTCAGTCAGGTTCTATTATCCGATCTGCTCGATGACGTGGTCTCACTCTGCCTGGAATCTATCATTTCGTGTTGGACAGGGGAGCCTGCTTTTGTTGGGAGGTCAGATGGTTTTCACTAGTCAATGGTATCACCAAAAGCCAACAAGCTAGTTTTTGATAACAAATCCTATAAAACTAGTTACAAGGTTGTGGACTTTGTTCCAGTTGCTCAGGGACAGCTGGCGGATCTGTGAGCTTCAGAGAAAGCCCCATGTTTTGTTCTCATCCTCCCATCTCTAGATCACAAGCTTCAATCCACCACTAGAATTTCTCTTATGCTAAGAGGACCTCTAGAAGGTTGTTCCATCCTTTGTTTCCAAAGGGCCACGGGGCATATTCAGGAGTGGGAGGGATCCCTGCAATCCCTGATATGCAGTTTGTGCTGAGGGAAGATTTAAGGAACACACACTGGCTCTTACTCATCTTGCTCATTTTAATACCTGGCTTAGGGCCTGGTTCAGAGTAGGTGTGAGCAAATGTTTGTTGAATTAAGTTTCTGTAGTTTGAAGTATTAAGTATGTCAAGCTGACATTAAATATTCAGATTTCAGCATCAGAAATAGCTTTGAAGCTATTTGTGTCTTACAGACAGAAAATTTTGAAATAGATCATGTTTCTTTCTTTGAATTGCCTGCTAGGAAACTCAAAGGTAAATTAGTGGACCATCTCTACCAAATAACTAAAATATAGACTTGATTTCATCTCTCTCTCTCTCTCTCTCTCTCTCTCTCTCTCTCTCTCTCTGTCTGTCTGTCTGTCTTTCTTTCTATGAGTGCATGTGTGTGCCTGGTGTCACCTTGTTTTTCTCAAGGCTGATATTCATGGTACTGAATATTAAACCTGCTTCAAATTCTTTTAAAACAAGGAACAACTAACTCATTAAATCTGAGGTACTATCTGGGACAATTCCTGGTGTATAACAGAAGGTCAAAATAGTTATTTAATAGTGAACAAATTAATGACTTAAGATTATCTGAATCTTAAGTTTGAACTTCAACTTTTTCTTTTTAAATATCAATCAGCCTCAGACTCACATTCTTTTAACATAAACAGGGATACGAGGAAAATCATACTGGGAAATAGATACAGCTGGACAGAGCCACTGATGTGTCAGATCATGCACAGATACTGTGGCTCTAAGGTGGTGCCCACTTGTGGTTTTCCTTCTGATTTACCTACTCCAGTTT
>NW_022196900.1:17245195-17258755 GCF_008632895.1 Mastomys coucha | reverse complement strand
AGAGAGAGAGAGAGAGAGAGAGAGAGAGAGAAAGAGAGAGAGAGAGCCATGTCACCCTCACTGATGGACCTGTCATGATCCCATTCATTAGTTCTCCTTTGCTGTAACACTGGCAGCTCATCTGATGATTCACAGTATGATTTTCTTCCTAAAATTCATATGGGGAAACAGTGAGATAGTGCTGGTAGCTCCATTCATCAGATAACCTACAGTCTCCTTGGAGGCTGGGAGGGGATAGTTGGCCTCTTGATGTTTATCTTGGACAGAAGCCAGCCAGCCTATGGCTAAAAGCATGAGCCACTTCGTCTTGTCAAACATCTCCCTTAAGTCATGACCAAGGGAGAACCAATGAAGCTGGATTTTGGTGCAAATGGATCACTTGTGAATGTGTATGCACACACACACACGTACACACACACACACACTGTATATATACCCAATATGCATAGATATATATCATGTGTATATATTATAATATATACATATAATGTTTTATATATAGTCATTGAGTATGTAATATTATATATACAAGCTTCTCTTCTCAGTGCTCTGAAGAGAGGTGAGGAAGCCATGCTTCTATGTAACTGTCTCACTTGTTTACTCTTGCATGTACTCAAGAGTGTCCTTTCAGCTCCAGCATTTTTTACGATTCTATATCTAGAGTAGAAGTCTCTGCTCAGCCAATGAACTTTTAAAGCAAAGACCCTCTAATCAAAAGAACTACTGCTTCTTCCTTATTGTCACCCTTTGTGTAGTTGGAAAGACACAGGCAACGGGATACAATTTTTCCTTGAGCCACATCCATACCCACCTTTGGCTAATCAGTTTTCTCTGTTATTCCTCCAGTGGGACATAGTAAGTCTGCCTGTGCGAAGAGTTTGTGAACTAGATCTACAGAAGTTTCATTTAAAAAGATGCCATCAGTGAACTTGAAGACCTTCATTGCCCCAAATAGCTGAAGCAAATGTCTTGCCTCTAAACAATTTCCCTTCCCAGTATGCTTTTCCTTCTTGGTTACCCTGGGACATTAGATCACATGACATTTTCCACAAGAGAACTCAAGGAATAACCATTTGTGCTTCCTCTGTGGAACCAAGAGCCATGAAAACATCACCAATGTATGTGACTATTGTGAGGGTATGTGTCTGGTTGTCCCAGTGTGCAATGTGCTCTTTCTTGGTAGGGCCATCTCTCCCTCATTCATCCATAATACTTCAGTCTATTCAGGGGCAAGGTTGCTGTGGGTGATCATGTGTACTCCCTCCTCCTGTTGATTCACTGGGTTGCTGCTCCTGCCTTATTCAGATTCTTGTCTTACCTGTAAGGAGTGGACTCTGCAGAAATCCTTGCCAGAAAAGAATCTGAGGTACGAGTCACAGCATCTCTACTTGCTCATGGCAAGAACTGTGATGATCACGCAGGTTCAGAGACCTGGGGCCTTGTTCACAAGCACAGATACATCTTCTGAGTCACATTTAGCTAGTTATTGCTTGAGCCTCAGTTTGAAGAAGGAAAAGACCCAGTTCTTTTCTACAGTCTTTTCTAGAGGTTTCTACTGCAAGTTTCAGATTGAGGCTTGAGCCTTCATAGGAGTGTTCTAGGAGTTTGATTCAGTTTTTGTTTTTGAGATAAGTTTACATAGGCAAGCTTCCTTTAGAGGAGAGTGTAGGTCTGTTGGGAATCCCATATTCAGTACAAGTCAAGACTGTGAATTCTCAGCTACACTCTCAGCTTACTAGGAAAGCTCTAGGCCTTCCTCAGGCAGAGGTATAGTGAATATGACTTGGTTGAGAGCTGGGGAATAGGAAGGGATTGTATTGGGGTAAGGTAGCTGAGATGGGATTGGAGGAAGGAAAAGGAGGAGGGAGAGTGATCTAATTTTATTTCAACTAAGAACATGTTAAATAAATGAAATAATTAAATATAAAAATTAGACTTTGCTTGACCAATCCCTACATATGCTGGGTGAAACAGTGACTTCATCTTCATATAGATATCTAACGTTTTATTTATAAGTTAATTTGGATATTTGGACTATGCTAATTGACAAAAAAGTTTCCTTTAATGAACCAGTGTCAGGAGATTGCTTGTGATTGCCCAAGAATGTTGGCTCTCTCCTCCCCAAGACAATGAATCTTTAAAAATATTTTTCTTTTTAAAACATCCATCCCTTTCTCATGTAACTTTAATGTCACATTGCATTGTATGCCTGTTTATATACTCTGATGCTTTGGAAGGTGACAGATCATTATAATGGCTAAATTCTTTTTTTTCATCCTCTAAGAGGCAAGTTTTAGCCATGTGGGTGCCATTCTGCCTCGTTGAGATTGGATAACTAAGGAACTCTGAAGACTAGTCACATTCAGTAAGAGAAGACTTAAGGCATCTGCTACATGAATGTGAAGGGGTAGCAACAGCATGTGAATTTGGATTGGGCTGGGTGGTCTGTTTACAACTTTTACCTTAATTCTTTAGCTCTCTGAGATTCTACACTCAGTATAGGCACATCATATCTACCTAGTTAGAATCAGTTATTTTCATTATGATTTGGGTGTAACTTTGAAGTCTTCGAAACAAAACAAAACATCAAAGTCATTAGTTTAGTGGCTGTAAACTGATAGATGCTATTTAGAGAGTTTGTTATTTGTGAATCTTAGCACTTCCTGGGTAGTTAGGATGATGTAAGATATGCCTATAGGACACTGCATTTCCCCTAGTTTTCCACTAGTTTCCACTAGTTTTCCCCTTTTGTTCTCAAAGTTTTCTTGACCACTGTTGTGCTTCCATCAGAATGGTCACTCTTCCATGGAATCTGGTCATTCTTTAGCTGATGATGGTGGACCCTTTTTCCTTACCATTTCTACCCAAATTGGAGCAGTCTTTTCTTTAATTTATCATACTGCACTTGCACATAGGCTGCAAATTTTGAATGCAACCTTACTGAATTTGGGGAATTGTAAGGGATAAGAACATGCAAAGAACATTAACAACATGGTGTTTAATGAATGTCAGTTCCTAGGATACCAGATGTACCACCTCCCACAGACCTTTGTATGGTCGCTGCCTAGGTTCTCTAGCTCCTTTCTATAGGAGCCTAACTTGTCTTTTTTAGACCAGTCTAGACTCTAGTTTAAAAAGATACAATGTGAATGGGAATAGGATTTTATTCCCATCCCTCTCTCTTCCCACCAGACTTGCTTCTTTATCCCTTTATATTGTCCTAGCTTCTATCTTGAGAACCCTGCACATAAGGGGCATCCATTATTTTCCAGCAAATCTCTGCCTCTGAGCCTGTGCTCCGCATGGGATGAACAAGTCTACTATCGTTTCATAAATGTTAGGTTGTTCTTGGATGACATCATAGTTTAGTCTAAGACTGCTTAAACATGTTCCATCTATTCTTAACCAGAGCTTGAAGCACAGACAGGATCTTCTCTATTTTTCCTATAGCCCCTACTCCCAGTCTTATGCAAAAAAATAAAATAAAAAATAAAAAAATAAAAAATTCTAGAAGCCTATTTTTCTCTCTCCATGCTCCTCAGAAAAAGCAATCCTTTGAGGACACTTCTATACTAAAGCAATTTTCTCTTATACCCAAAGAATTCTTTACTTTGTAGTTTAAATGTTTACATTCTGATTAATTATGACTTCTCTTTTCCTCATGTATATTGGCAGGGCATATTGCTTTATATTTGGGCCATTTAAAAGTCCACAGCACTGGTATTTGAAGAGCAAAAGCCAAGGGATAGTGTGGCTCAAAGGTTAAGTTAGTCCTTTAGTTCCTAGAAGGACAAAACCACAGACATTCACATGGCTTTGTCTCTTTGATTTCAAATTCTAAAACAAAGAAAAATACAAACATCATTGTACCTGGGTTGGCAAGATATTTCCATTATACCAGAGCTGCTGGGGACATTTTCTATAAAGCACCAGGCAGTAAATAACTTAGGCTTTGCAGGCCATTTGATCTCTGTCTAGGCAATCTGCTATTGTCGTATACAGACAGTAAGGAAATGAATATGCATGACTATGTTTGAATAAAACCTCATTCGTTAACACTAAAAATGTAAATGTCACAGATTTTTAGTCTTATTTTTCTCAGCTACTTAAAATCATAAAACTTGGGTGAGGCGGTGGCTCAGTTGGTAAAGTGCTTATCTTGTAAACATTAGTACTGTGTTGGATTCCCAGAACCCATAAAAAATGATGGGCACAGTAGTGCTTGCTTGTAATCCCAATGTTTATGAGGTGGAGCTAGGTGGATCCCTGGGACGCACTAGCCAGCTAGCCTAGTCTACTTGTAGAGTTCTAGGCCAGCAAGAGACTCAATTAAAAAAAAAGTAGGTACACTGTATGAGGAGGAACACTCAAGGTTGTTTGATTTTGGAGAGAAAGAGAGAAAACATGAAGTTAGGTGAGCAAGGAGGCAGGTAGGATGTGGGAGGAGTTTTGGGAGGGAAAATATGATAAAAATATATTGTATGAAAATTTATAAATAAAAAAAGTAAAAACAAACAAACAAGCTCCAATACTAAGTGTGTTGAGAAGCCAGTTGCCATCTCCAGCCCTGCCTCCTCCTTTCCCATGCCTATTCTATAATCAGTATCTTCTTTGTTCCCTTCTGCACACTCAGTTTGGGTCATGGTGGTCTCTCACAAGACTGTGGACTCTTTAGGTGAGAATTATTGACTTTTCCCAATTTACATTATCTCTGTTTCTCTAATGATTGTACTAGTTGACTGAGCAACATGACTTAAATGATGACTGAATGATGCTTGGTGCAGGACGGCTCTCGGGAGCATTTGAATGCTTCTCTGATTGAAGAGAGGGTTGCCTTGCACTCAAAAAGCCCATTCTTCGTGTCTGAGATTTGCAGGAGAATGGAGTCCTGCCTGCATTGACTATGATTCCCTCCGGCAGACAGTCACCAGCCTGTGTTTTCATCAGTAACTCATATGCATGTCTACCTCCGTGCCTAGCTTGACTCATGACTCATGGGAGCTTGGGCCAAGGTGTTGTCAGAATAAGTGTCTGTTTGTGTGTCTGTGGACTCAGATGTAGGGAAGAAGCCAGAGAAACAGGAGGATCCCTAATGTCATCTTTGGATGCTGGTTGGGCAGGTGAACTTGGGGGAAGACCCCAGATCAGATCAGAGGTCATCTAGTCCATCCAATTTTCTCTTCAGATGGGAAAGCCAACACCCAGGAAGATGTCTTGGCTCTAATCCATTTGGAGTACTGCTGTCAGGGCTGACATCCAACTAACTCTTTTGTTCCAAGTCTAAGACCTTTTAAAACTATCTATTTAATTAGCTAAATATGACTGAGGCCACCATCTATTGAGACTTCTGAGCTATGGAGACTCAGTTTGATTTTCCACGCTGCAGCTGCGGAGGCAGAACAATGCAGTTAGGGTACCTGTATGGGCTTTGTGTGGATTTGAGTTGAACCCTATCTCTGCCTTATTCTAAATGAGGGAACTTGACAAATGAAAGTACATGCTTACCTCATAAAGCTATTGTGGTGTTTCAGTGAAGGGTTTATATAAACCTCCCAGCATGTTACCTAAGGAAGAATGTGGTCAATACTAGAAAAATGTTAAGATTATCCTGTAGATAGCTGCTGTTGGGGCAAACAGGGATCTCAAGTGATTTGATCTGGAAACAGGAAGTCAGGTGAAATGTATGAAGAAATTGACTTCAAAATAAAAATTAAGTGATTCATTTTCTTACTTCGGATAGTGTTGACTCTGATATCCCTACCTCAAAGTCAATGGACATTTTCTGTCTCCTTGTAGAAGTGAGGATAGAGAGAAGCTGATGACTAATTGAAAAGAACTTCATCTGGGTGGGGGCAGTGGCATTTACAGTTCCTGGTCAATTATGGGACCATATATGTCCTGCTACATTCATGTCTGACTTTTCTAGTGAGTTTCCTTGACCCAGCTGGCTGCCAACTCAGCCATGTTGTGATGGAGCCATCTGAGGGACTCCCCCAGAGCGGGGCATTGGTTCCACACTGCCTTCCTAACTGGCTGGCATAAGCGGGTCACTGCTTCCCAGGCACTTTGTCAATGGGAGTCCCATGGGGTGCAGCTCACCCTGGTTTCATGCAGTGTTGCAATCGAAACTATTGAATCTCAAAATGGAATATAATTAAGCTGGGTTAATAAAGCATGTTCTACTTCTAGCCAGCAAAGGGTGTCATGTTTCTCCTTGCAGCTTTGGCAAGGAAACTTAATCTCCAGCTTTGTCCGGACAGACTGAGTCATAGGTGTGTCATGGAGTGGAAAGGCTTCTTGTTTTACTTGGTGTAGTCACTGTGCAGATCCTCTCCATCTCTGCAGATTTGTTCACAGCACACAGAGCCCGGTCTGTAACAGTGTCCACAAGAGAAAGCTCACATTGCCATGGCTTCAGAGGTTTACCTGCCTCTGGTTAGTCAGGGCCCTGAAGTTGATCCAGAAGTTTAGAGTATAGACAATAGGAAGAAATAGAGTGTGTTGTTGTAGGCTCAAAGCATCATGAAATTTTGCCTCGCTATCCACTGTGTCTGTGTTCTTCCCTCTTTTCTTCTAGCACATTCTATCACTCACTCTTTAGGTTACAACAGGCATTCCCACATTGAGACTGTTAACCTTCATTAGGACTCCTTTAGCCCCAAATCATCAATATTGAATAATAAAAACAGACACATATTATGGTCTAGTCTGAGTTGGGCATATTTATCTTCTCTAATCTGACCATGCAGGCTTCCTTTATATTATAAGAGAGAAAACTGAGGTTCAAAGAGGGTAACCAAAATCCCTAGGGACATGTAATGAATTCATCAACCCAGTAAAGTTTATTTAACACCTGTTATGTGCAAGACATTGCTTAGGCTCAGGAAGTATATGCCTGAGCACTCAAAAGTATCTGTCCTCATAAACTTCATATTCTAATGTGCACATCAACAAAAGATGGAGAAAGTATATAGGATGCTAGAAGGAGATAAGAGAAATGCACAGGCAAGCACAAGTGGTAGGCTGGGCTGGGACAGGAACTTAGTCCCCTTCACACCTGGTTTGCTCCTAAGGTCTCAGTTGGACCAAGTGTTGGAGCCTATAAAATCTGAAGAATGGGGAAACCATAATGACTGTTTAACTTCCTTTCAGCTCTCACAGTACTGAAGAGATGGTGTGTGAGCCAGGACTGTATCGCCTTTGAAGACAGGGTCCTGTTCTTCTCAGTGGTGTGTGCATTGCTCAGAATTCCATCCAGGCTCTGACTGCATTCACAGTAGAGCCTGGGCCCGGAGAAATGGAGTTTGTCTTATGGACAAGAATTTTCAAGTAAATATTTTTCTGAGCTTCCCCTCTCAGGTTCTGGGTCTGTGTGATAATTCCCTGCCAGTTGAAACAACCATGAAAGTACAGTTCTCCCTTCACCAAACTGGAGTCCTAATCAAAGGCAAGGATTTCTGACATTTCTTTTCTAATGCAGAAGAGAAAAAGAATGAATTTTTTTGTTTGAGCAAAATCTCGTTTGTTCTTTGGGCCTTGGTGTGTGTGAGGGAGTGGGGGTGTCTGGTTGAGTAATGTACAGTCAACAATCAATTATTCTGCACTTTGACCAAATATGAGTCTTTTGTTTTTTGTTTTTGTTTGTTTGTTTCTTTTCAAGACAGGGTTTCTCTTTGTAGCCTTGGCTGTCCTGGAACTCACTCTGTAGACCAGGCTGGCCTAGAACTCAGAAATCTGCCTGCCTCTGCCTCCCAAGTGCTGGGATTAAAGGCGTGCGCCACCACCGCCTGGCCAAATATGAGTCTTTGTATTAACCACTGCACTCTGCAAAACAGAGCTTCTCTGCCTGTGGCCGAGAGAGGCACAAGACTCTTGCTATAAACATAGCTATTTAGAAGGAAGCACATCTATTTGACAGCACATCTATTTAAGGAATCAACAGGAAAAGGGGGCTTCAAAGGGATAGGAAGTGAGTAACAGAAGGTAATGGGGAGGGAAGTATAGCCATATCTACATATCTATCTATCTATCTATCTATCTATCTATCTATCTATCTATCTATCTATCTATCTAAATTTTGACAGTCTGATGTATATTTATATCTCAGTTTGATATATATACACATATACATATATCAAACTGTCAAAAATTCTCATTTGTTAAAAAAAATTCTCATATGTTGATCCAAAAGGTAGCTATTGGGTTATTGGAATGCTTTTTGGACAGATGCAAAATAGAAGTCACTGACAAAAGGGTCCTAGCATGAGTCTATGCTTGCTACATGAGAAGGACTCTGCCACTAGTAAAGAGCAGAAAATGGGAAATCCCAAGAACACCACAAGAAAGCGAAGATGAAGCAGGGAGGTTCTGTTTAATCCTCCTCTGTGGCTGCCAGCTCAGCACCCTGAACCTGCTCTGTCAGTCCCACACTGGGACAGCAGGAAGCAGGAGGGCAGCTCCCTCAGTGTTTTCCTGATCACCTGCTACTGTGCCCTTGAGCAGAATGAACCTGGTTAACTAGAATCATCGTAGCCAGAATCTATTTGACAGAGGCAGGTAGGTCAGTGTAGGAGGAGTGTTTGCCTGTCATAGTGTTGTACTCAAGAGGGGAGGGACACTGTTCTCTGCTGAGGAAAGACCCTTGTCCTTATTCAACAAAGACCTGTCTTAATAGCTTGCATCTATCTTTCTGGTGTCTCCTCTAAAGGAGTCCATATGTCTCCTTGCCCTTTATTCGGACATTTCTAGAGTTCTGTTGTGAAGGCTGAGGAGCCCTTGTCTTTCCTGTTTTGGCGAAGGAAAACCAGCCTCACATTTTGTTGATTTGGCCCACTTCATATTGTTATTACTTGATTGAAATTCAAGTCTTTTGATTGTGGCTCTGACAGTCATTTGCTCCCAGGAATAGTTATCTACCAGACAGGTCATGCTGGGTACCATCCACTTACATTTATTTATTAGGTAAACCTTCCCCTTTCCTCATACTAGAGATTGAATCTAGGGTCTTGTGCATGATAGACAGGTGCTGTACCTCTGAGTTCTAGCCCAAGCTTTTTAAAAACTCTTATTTTTAGGAAGGTGTGTGTGTGTGTGTGTGTGTGTGTGTGTGTGTGTGTGTGCGCGCGCGCGTGCGTGTGTGCATGTGTGTGTATGTGTATGTGTACAGTGTTCAGGTGTATATGTGTGTGGAGGTCAGAGGACAGTCTTGAATATTGCTTCTTAGGTTTTGCCCAGTTTTTCCTTGAGACAGGGTCTCTTATCAGTCTGGAAGTTTCCTAGTAGACCATGTTGGCCAGAGAACCTCAGAGATCCATGTGTCCTTGTTTCTCTAGTACTAAGATTACAAGTGCACACACACAATCATGCCTGGCACATTTTACATATGTTCTCAGTGTCAGACTCAGGTCTTTGTGATTTTCCAGACAAATGCTTTATGGACTGAGCTATCTCCCAGCCCTGTTGCTTTTGATTTTGAGACAGGCTGCTGTAAGCTATCCAAACTGGTGAACCAAGAGCACCTTGATCTTGCTTTTCTTTTGTCTCAGTCGCCAAAGTAGCTTGGATTATGGGAATGTGCCACAAGATCTGCTCAAATTTGAATCTTCGGATGTAAACATTATTGTTACCATTTGCTAAGTTAAATAGGTTGTCTCCAATGGTAGGTAACTTACATGCCAATACTTGCTTAGTGCTGCATACAAGTTCAATGTCTTTATCTAAGTTGGTGCTCCCCTTACTCACAGAAAACAAAACCTGCTCCAATTTTGTGCCAGTCACCTGGTGCTGGGGCCTGGTTGAAGTGTCTTGTACTCAGGTAGATAATTTGACAAGTCTTTATAGCACTGTTTTTTTAACTTTTATTTTAGAGAGACTGAATTTTCTATTAAAACGAATCCTTTTCACTTAGTGTTTGTATTTAAAGTGAAGAATGTGTTGTATGCCTTTACCTAATGAAACATTTCAATGTATTTGTAACATTGTAACATTTGTAACAATGTAGGCCATGTTTCTTTTCTCACTGCTCATAATTGGGGTAGTATCAACCACCCATGCTCAGAAGTAACTTCTAAGAACATAGTCCAGCAGCCTCAGAAGGGAACTTCTAAGAACATAGTTGTGCAGCCTCATTCGGAAGGAGTATAAATCTCTCCTTCTTTCTCTTAGTTTTCTGAACCAGACAATTTCTTATTGAACCTATTTTTGGGATTATGTTTTAAGTATTACTCAAAGCCATCCACTGCCAGGCAATGGCATGACCCAAGCTTTGATTTGGCTTTAGACTCTCCTCTGCTTCTGAGGGACAATCAGCAGCCCAGCTGGCTTTAAGGTCCATGCTGGGGCATTCTTGTACTTAGCAGTCTTCATGGAGACAGCCAATAGAGTCAGCTGGATTCCAGGGAGTTGTAGCCATGACTGCTCTATTGGAGGGTGCTATCTGTTTAGGGGAGAGTGAGACTACTTCTGTTATGTCATTATCTACCAACTGCAACTGCATTCTGGTTTTCTTGAGAGATGCTTTATGGTTTATGGTAGGAAACTCTAGTTATGTATATTTTTAGACCTTCCCTTCCTTTGGAGCACCTAAAATGTCTTTGCTTTACAATGTTCTTGCATTTAACTGGTCTATTTACTGGTTTGGCAAGTGGGCTCTAAGTGGTTGTGGTGGATGTTAGTTTTAGCTAAGCTATGTAAAGTGAGGGCCTGTACCCTCATCTCTTCCTTCAGTAGTGAAACCAGAACCAAGCCACTATAGTTAGCTCCCCATGACAATAGGTCCATGAATGACAAAATATAGCCGTGCTTTCTCCTCGCCTGCGTAAGACATAAACCAGTCAGAAAGTCTTTGAAGAGATAAACTCTAGAGATCTGCGTGATCTCTTTGGCATTCTGACTAATACTTCTAGTATCCTCTCCTTTCTTGACCTGGATTCTGAATTCTTTTCATGACTTAAACCTCTGTTCTTTATTTATGAAGCAGGAGAGCATGGTGGATAGTCTAGGCTCTTACTAAACTCTCTTGTGGGGGTGCTTTCAAGGATCCTGGGTTTTGACAGTAGCTTGTATTACATCCAGCTGCCATACTGATATTCCTTGTTTGGCCTTTGAGCATAGAAGGCAGTGCAGAAGAGAATGAAGTTATAGCTAAGAGAGCCATGTGAAGAAGAGAAGACAAAGGGATGCAGTAGGGACAACAGATGCTTTATATACTGAGAGTCAGGCAAACAATAAAATCTATTTTGGCTCCCTCAAATATTGTCATTCATGGATTATAAGTGGTGATACCATCATATTTTCCCATATATCTCCATGCTAAAGTCTGTTGTCTGTTTTGTGCACAGTAAGACCTGTTCTGGGCTGGATCTGGCAGCTGGAGCTGTATAGCCATGGAGAAGACATGTGCTTTGGCCTCCAGTTACTGATATCCTAGTAGGGAGCAGGTTGGTATTTGTCTCTATGCTTCAATTCCAGGATGAGGAACCTGGATCATCACATAAAAGTGCATATAAGTTTTGGAATTCCTTTAGCTGAAGTAGGCAATGTTTAGATAATCTTCAGATGTGAGAGCGACTGGCCAGTGACAAGGCTTCAGTTGCCACTGAGTTTTGTGGAACTTGTGTAAGGAGAGTAATAATAATTCGGCCATTTGGATTGATCCAAGTGTCTGAGGCTGAAAAACCTCACCCTCTCTGTTCCCCTACATCTTAGGAGGTTTCCTATCAGGGCGAGTAGTCCTTACTGCTCCCTCCTGTGATCAACATTGAATGTCAATGCCTGCATTTACAAGATAGAAAAACACCTTGTAGACAATGGATGGAGGACACAGTAGGAGAAACATACCATTCATTGTAACTTTTAAATTAAAAATAATAATAAACTTTAAAAGAAGAAATGATTTGAACTCAGCTAGCCCTGCTCAAGAAGCAAACACTGATCTTTAGTGGACAGTGCAACCTGCCAGGAGCTTCTAGGGAGAAGACTCCATGGGAGGAAGGGATTCCTGGAGAGCATCCAATGCCATCTCTTTTGCTTTCATGCTCATCAGTATACAACCCAGGAGTAACTTCCTGCCTTCGCTAATCCACCATGCTTACAATATGGTCAGTAAAAGCATGGCCCATGGTACCATAATTGGCAAGCTTGAAAATTAGTGCTATCGTTTTCTTAGATAAACTAGCATAATCTCATGAAAAATTAATTTCTTCATTTCTGAAATTGCAAACTTCCATGTTGGTAATGTGATAAGATGACACCACACATAGAAAATGCACATCACTTGACAGACTGTACCAATTTAATTAAATTTATAAATCTATGTACATATAATGTGTGTGTGTGTTTTTTTGTGTGGTATATGTGCATGCATGTATGTGTTTGTGTGCAGGCCAGAAGAAAATGTCTGCTGTCTTACTTTATTATTCTCCATTTTATTCCTGATAGACAGATCTCTTATTAAACCTCAAGCAGGGCTGGCAGCCAGCAAGTACAAGCAATCCTCTTGTCTCTGCCTTTCATAGCACTGTGGATACAGGTATGTCCCTGGCTATACCTGGATTTTAACATTACAATTAAGGATTTGAACTCAGGTCCTCATCCTTGCAAATAAACACTCTTACCGAGCTATTTCCCTAGCTCAGGTCTTTCTTCTTGACTAACACATGTTCTCCAGGTCTTAGCCCTTGTTGAGAGCTCAAAGTCACTCTGACATATTAGACTGTGACAATGATACTTTATCAACTGAATTGAAGCAGTTGAATATTATATGAGATGCGCTTCTGATTCACAGATGCATGCAGATCCCTTTCTTCATTGTTCACAGTAATTACTGTCAATCAGTTGACATTGTTCCAGTAATGACGTTGTGTTCTGCTTTTCTCCATTGGTTGGAAGATAAGTGGCTTGGAAGGATGGTGTTCTCTTCCTGTTCTGGGATCATCCCTGATCTACTGCCTAGGGTAAAATAATCTCTGAATAAGAACTCTCACAACCCCATAAACCAAAGAGTACATAGCCATGGCAGAGGCTAGAGAAATGTGATAAGGTACTCAAAGGTCTCCACACCTACTCCTTGGAGGACCTGGGGTAAGCTATATAGAAGGTTGGTTTTGGGAAGCTGGGAAAGACTTTTACTCAAGGAGAAGACATGGGCCAAGTCTGACAGTCTGGGTAAGAAGCAGTTGTTAGGGGTATGCTGGCAGACTCATGTGGCTGAGGGTCAGGGTTTATGGAAACTGGAAGCTGCTGGATACTAAAGGCTGTGCCATCTCCTACAAGGACAGCAAGGGCTGAAATAGAACAGATGGCTGGTCAGCTATGAATGGACACTAGGATAGTGAGCAAAGAGTGACAAATAGTAATACCAGAAAGGCCGAATCCCTCCTATGAACCCTGACACCAACAGCTTCCATGCTAGATACCAGTGGGATGAGGCTCCTGGGCCATCTCTTTGCTTACTTTGATCTGCTTACTTAGATCCATCTGCAGCAGAAAAGGCCACTTACCATTCCCTCTTTGTGTTGATAGTCCTTCCTGCTTCAAAGCTTATCACAATCTTTTTTTTTT